>NW_027272201.1:1015000-1325000 GCF_040938485.1 Diadema antillarum
ACTACCACTTAGCCCCCTTTACCACCGATCCATCGCCATGTTGTCTCCCATCCCTTAGTTCCCCCTTGACTGTCTTCTAATTCCCTCCCTCATCAGTCCTTATCCCTCAACCCCTCCCTTTCCTCTTCCTCCTTATCCATCTACCATCTACTCCTCAATCATCCACTCTTCTTCCTCATTCTTCTACTCCCCTTCCTTATTCCTCCACTTTCCTTCTTCAATCCTCATTCGTCTGCATCTCCACATGTATCTACTCTTCCTCATTCATCTTCTTTTTATGCCTCCGCCACGAAGTGGTGCCGGAGGCATTATGTTTTCGGGTTGTCCGTCCGTCCGTCCGTCCGTCCGTCTTTCCGTCCGTCCGTCCGTCCTTCCGTCCGTCCGTCCGTCCGTCCTTCCGTCCGTCCGTAATGAATTTTGTGGACAGGGTAACTACCAAAACCTTTTGAGGTATCCTAATGAAACTTGGCATGTGTGTGTATTAGGGGGTGAAGTTATGCCTATCAACTTTTGGGTGCACATGCTCAAGGTCAAAGGTCAAAAGGTCAAGGTCAAATGCTTGAAATTTTACTATTTCCCCCATATCTATGCAATGCCTGAAGATATTTTCCTGAAACTGAGTGTATACATGTACTACCCAATTAAGATTCTCTGGTGAAAGTTTGGGGTCATGAGGTCAAATGGTCAAAGGTCAAAAGGTCAAGTAAAATGTTAACATTTCACTTTTTTCTCTGTATCTTGGAAATTGTTCAAGGTATCTTCATGGAACATAGTATATATATGCATCTACTGACTGGCAGTGGTTATTAGGGAATTTAGGGTTCATGGGGTCAAAGGTCAGGGGTCAAAGGTCAAGGGCAATACTTCAAAATTTTACTATTTTCCTTATATTTATGCAATGCCAGCAGGACTTTTTAAAAAAAAAACTTGATGTATGCATGTATAACCCAATAGAGATTCTCTGGGATTTTTTTTTGCCAAGAAGGTAAAAGGTCAAAAGGTCAAAGATCAAGTGAAAGTGCTGAACTTAATTCTTTCTCCATATCTCGGAAGTGGCTCAAGTTATCTTGAAACTTAGTACATGCTGAATTTATGTATGTTCTGCCTGACAGTGATTCTCTTATAAATCAAAGGCCAGATGAAAATGATAACAATTTACTTTTCAATACAGAAATTGCGCTTTTTCTCCATACCTTGAGAATTACTTAGTGCATAAACTTATGAAATGGTCAAAGTCAAGTTAAAGTTCTTAAATCCCCAAATACATGCTCTGCTATTCATCCACGGAATTAAACATAGGTCAAGGAAGGTAAACATTCAATACATTTGTGACAAACATGTCATTTTAATATTTTGCCAATTTTGTGAAAATGTAATCACACATTGTCCACATGTACTATAGACCTATTAGGAGAATCATGCATTATGGCGGAGGCATACCAGTCGCCATAGCGACATTTCTAGTTTATCCTACAACTTTCTCATCATCCCCCCTTGTCCCACACCCCTTTTTCTCCCCTCCCCTTCCTTACTTCTCATCATCCTCCACCCATTCCTTATTCCTCCACACTCATTCCAATCCTTATTTCTCTTCATCCATCATCCTTCCTCATTTCTCAACTCCCAATCTTCATTCGTGCTCATCCTTAAACCCTTCCTCATTCTTCCATTCCTCTTCCTCGTTCATTCTTATCCCTCTACCCCTCGACATTCATCTACTCTCCTCCCGTATTCCTCCCCTTTCTCATCACATGCCTTTCATATTCCTTCCCCTTATCTTCCAAACCTTCCTCAATTTTCAACCCCTCCTAATCCTCCGACCCCTTATTTCTCACCCATCCTCATCCTGCATCCTCTCTTCATTCCTCACCCCATCCTCATCTCTCCCCCTTCCCATCTCCCATCTCCTCATCCCTCCCTCCCTCCCTCATTCCTCAACCCCTTTCTTGGTCCTCACCAGCCCCCACTCCTAAAAGCATTATCCCCTTCTCATGCCTCATCCCCCTTCTCATTATGTCCTCTACACCAACAAGGTCACTCCTTTGCTGACAATCAATTACTTCAGAATAGTGAGGCCCTCAGTGGAGGTAAGGTAAAGAACGTAATGAGTTTCCATGTACAATGTAGTGCTGTTGTTGAACTGCAAACTGCATAATTGCTTTCTGACAGGGAGTATAGATCATTCTTAAACTCCCAGTGAAGGCTATTGCATACTTACTGTAGATAAGGGATGAGTAGATTGTGTTAAGCTAAAGTCATCTCAAATAGGTTAAATATGAACTTAACACACAACAAAGTCCACACTCGAGGAAACCAAGGAAAAGAGGCATTATATAGTATGATTGCAATTTTGTGAAATAGAACAATTGATATTGCATCCCTTGTTAGGTTTTGACCTCTAAAACATGATCTCGGAGGCAGAGCTTGCGTGACCTTCCAACCACTTCCTGTGATAAACCGTTGCTACATTTGTATAGATAGTTTGTACTTTGGGTTGATGCATACAATGTAGCTGCCACTGCACTCTGCTATACATCGTATGTATGTTTGATCGACATGGCACACAGGATTAGGCCTTCCTTCCTCTCGAGCATGAGGCTCAAATATCTATGACATTGACACTGGTGTGCATTCTCATTTTAGAATAAAAAAAAAGTTGCTATCAATGGTAATTTGCAAATTCTCAGAATTTTGCATCCCAACAAATCACCTTCAAAAAGACCCTCGAGGATTGTGTTGCCGTCTTGCTGAGATTGTGCGGCAGCTGAAAAGTCAGCGGTAAATACTTTGAACGTGACTCATAGTCACAATGACAGCTTAAGAATGAAATATAATGTCTGATTTCCTTGCCTTCTTTCACTTTTATTTATTCTTCCTCTGTTTCACGTTGGGACGAAACAAGGTACGGTGCATATAACAGAGCATTCTGAGACATGACATTTGTATTAT
The DNA here is from genome assembly GCF_040938485.1 of Diadema antillarum. NCBI lineage: Eukaryota > Metazoa > Echinodermata > Echinoidea > Diadematoida > Diadematidae > Diadema > Diadema antillarum. Next base: position 1,017,950 of record NW_027272201.1, read on the forward strand.
GTAAAACCAAAGTTTAAAACAAAAAAGAAGAAAAATGACACCTAGTAGTACATGTGTAGCACGCAATGGTGTGGTATACTGTAAAAGTGGAAAGTTTAGCGGTGTTGAAATGTTTGCGCATTTCGCGCCACAAGGGGCTAGCGCGAAAATAAAAGCATGCGAATATTTTTGCTTGCGGTATGTTCGCGTGGTTGATGTCTTAATTCTGCGGAATTAAGAACATGGGAAACTCATCTTAACCGGCCGAGCGCGAAAAATTACTTGCACAGAGATATCCACTTTTATAGTACACACACACACACACACACACACACACACAGAAGAAAGGGAAAGGCAGTGTGACCTCTCGTTGAACTATGAGGCCTTGTAAAAGGCAAAGTTTCTTTGGAATCAACTCGTAGAGGCAAATCAAACTATCTTACACCTGGGAGAAATTCTCATGGAATACCGGTTGCTTTAATTGTTCCTGTGGCAAAAAGTAAAACGATAAAAGAAAATGCCACAGGGACACCACATTCATGATCCTAACATGAGGCTTGATTTCTGTGGAAATCGCAGCGATGTGCTTCTGTAATGGGATACGGGTGCCTGCACATTTAGAACTAATGATGGTAAGAAACTTACAGAATGAATCATCTGATAAATCTTAGAGTAACAAAGATTTGCTGGGGCATAAAATTTAGTGGGGGAACCCCCGAAACATTTATTGTACCTTACATTGTATATTCCTTTTTTATTTCGTTTGTTTGTTTGGTTGGACTTACTATGCCTGGCTGTATGCAATGGTGATTGAATTTACTGCTGTATTTATGAGCAGAGATGTTTACAATTTTTTATGCTTTGTTTTCTTCTCTTTTTTTTTAAATAAATGCCATCTGTTACATAGTTTGATGACTATCACATTGTATGAGTAAAAAGTATGGATCCTTATGAGCAAGATGGGGCAACATGTCTGTATTTAGACCATTTCTTAAATATTACCATGCTGAAACTTGTCATGGTCTTCTATTCAAGTTGACTTATCTAATAAAAAAAAGTAAAATTAGAGAAACAGAAAGATGGAAGTATCTGCAAAATCAAACAAAGAATGAGAAAGCTGTGAATTTGTACATTTTTCCTTTTGTTTTTCATGAATACATGCAAGTTTGCAAACAGGGCAGAACTTCTAAATTTCAGAATTTTCTCAATTGGGGTTCAATTTTGATTTATTTAAAAAAAAAAGGGATTCTGTTTTGCATTATTTCCTTCTGTCTGTAAGTGCCTGTATAAACACACTGTGGAATCGTACTTCGACTTTTTTAATTCTGTCCCTCAACCCACTACAGATCCCCTACCATGGCTGGAGGGCTCTTCTCAATAGACAAGAGCTACTTTGAAGAAATCGGAACGTACGACGCCGGTATGGACGTCTGGGGCGGCGAAAACCTCGAAATCTCATTCAGGGTGAGTCGCGAGTCGCCGTTTCTCCATTATTCTTTTTGAAAGTTTGTTTTCCCTGTCTATCCATGTAATTGCCTGTGTTTGAGTTGAATCATGTTGCATTTTGTTTTGCTTCTTTTTTTTTGCTCGGCATGGATGAAGGGGAGTCATCATACCGTATGGGTCGTGGATGAATCTTTGTCCTTTGTCCTTTTATGCTTCTGAACGTACAGTGTGTACTTTGTTTCTGCTGATGCGTAAACTGGTGTATTCGATTCAGTGACCGTTCCCCTCAAACGTGCATTGCTTGTACCAGCAAGTTCGTGCCTTGCCAGGCATTCCTGAGGCTCTGAGCTGCATTTTGCTTCAAAAGCTGCATAAAAAAGAAGGTTTTTCAACAAAAAAAAATGTTCACACAACGTTTTCCTTGCGTCCATTTCCATTTTGCAGAGCAACAGGCTCCTTTCCTTACCATCTGTTGTAGAAGGGTAAAGTTCAACTCCTGATGACCTTTGGGTCAAAAGGTCAATGTACTGTACATAACAACAACAACAACAACAAACATTCATGGCATGAAGCTTTCTTGAGTTGTAGCTGATGGCCATTTTCATGGTATGAAACTTTTATAAATTGCCACTGGTATTCAAGGCATTGTGTAGGCAAAAACTTTTGCTTGCATTTTTACTTTCGCGAATCGTGGCTCCACGTGAAATTCATGAAAGTTTCATGCACGCTAAAATTTCTGGTTTTACAGTATGCTGCCTCAAAAGTCGAATGTGAAACAGAATGAGGAAAGGATGTCCCTTAAGTCTCCCTCGAGAAGCGAGTGATTGATAACTCCCGAGGAGGTCACTTCATGGCTCATTGATCGAGCTTCGATCATCCACACTCTATAGGCTAGGGAGACATTCAGCACTCGTTTTATAGTTTCAAAAAGCAGATGAATACCTGATGGCTGATCAGGAACCCTGCAAGATAAAAGAAAAGAGATGATAATCTCCATTATATTGGTGAGAGTGGTGACTGCTCTCATGAAGAAAGAGACAGAACCAATGAGAGACGGAATGATTCTTCATCTTCTAGCGGGGCGATGCCTGAGGCAAAAGTTTTGGTCTTCATTTTTCATGCCTCTGTCCGTAAGGGGTGCAGGAGATATTATGTTTTCAGGCCAACATTCTGTCCATCCCAGATTTCTTCATCACCTTTTCAGTGAATAGATGAAGAATTTATGTTAACCCATTGAGGACGAGTCCCGAGTATGCTCGGGCAGGTGTCTATGGGAAAAATCTGTGTTGTAGCAAAATCAGCCCATCCTCAATGGGTAAACAGTGAAAGCAACCTTGAGTTGGTCTCCTTTAGTAACTGGCACAGGTACATTGTATGCTACAGGGTACATGAAGTGTAAGTGCATAGTGTTAGAATCTGGGCTAATCTAATGTCAAAGGCCAAAGATCAGAGGTCACAGATCATGAAATGGGAATTTAAGAAACATAGAATACATTTTGTATAGTGAAGATTGATAAAACTTGGACGATCTGTTCAGAAGCTGTGAACATGAAAGTTTGGTGAAACCGTGTGCCGTCATCTTGGGGTAAAATTGCTATGAAGATACAAATGTGTCATGTGATCTCATGGTAAGGGAATGATAAAACAAGAATGTAAAGAGAAATCCACATAATTTCATTTTCCTGGAAGGGAAATTTACCCTGAATATATATATTTGTTCAGTGAAAGCAAAAATAAAGTAGAACACATTGGTGAAGTTTGAGGAAAATTCATTCAGAAATTAAGAGTTCAAAAGGAGTAGATTGTGTGTGTTCATTGCTGGATGAATTGGCTACAAAGATATGTGATCTCACGGAAGGGGAATAATAAAACAAAATCTAAAGGGCAATCAACAAGTTTTCATTTTCTGGCAGAATAATGGAGCTTACTTCTTACAACCTCCTTCAGAAGCAGGGAGAATTATATTATCCATGTCATAGTATGTCTGAAACAAGTCAAGGGAATGGAATGAAGAGGGGCCTGAGCCTGAAATTTTTGCTACATCAAGCCAATGAAATGTGTACTTTTCATAAATAATGATACTTTATTAGAATCGCAGGTATGTTTTTCTTTTTATGAATCCCCCATTGTGACATCATTGCAAGCTTCTTCTCCAGAGAAGACAGCACATGGATAAAACCAAAATTTTAAAAATCATAACTTACTAATGCATCATCCAATCTCCAGCAAACTTTACCAATGTGCTATTTTTATGCAGCTGCATTCTGTGAATCTATTTATCTATCTCTCTATATTTTTTTGATTTTTTTTTAAAGGTACTCCTCACTTTAAAGACATATATTTTGAGCAACTTGGGGATGGCAAGTATATCATGATCGAAGATGCAGAGAATAAAGAGAAAACCAGAGTGAATGAGATATGGAGAGAGAGATAGAAGAGAAAAAGAAATGGGGAGAAAGAAAGCTGAAGGAATACAGAGAGGAAGATAGAGAGGAAGAAATACAAAAATCAAGGAAGGAAGGACGGAAGGTAATAGAAAATCAGGGAAAAATAAAATTACTGAAGAGTATTAAAGGAAAGAGAGGACTGTAGGAGAAAGTCTAGACAACCTATGCACCTGTTAGTTGCTGTTTGTGTGATTAGCAAGCTGGTAATCCAACCTGGGCAAACAGCGGCTGAGAGCCGCGGCTCTCGCTAGGAATACACGCCATCGAGACTCCTGTTGATGCGCATGAAAGCTAATTGCATTGATTTATCGTCTCACCATTGCCAGGTATTGATTTCGGCCGTTTTTTGTTTTTTTTTCCGCGCATTCCCGTACTTGCGGCGTGGTATCCGTGCTGAGCAAACTGCAAGGGGATTAAGTCACTCAGCCCCATAAGGGGGTATCACGAAATGAGAGTGTTCCCGTTGATAACGGGATATGTGGTTTAGGGTGGTCATGGACCCTTTTCCGCAGAAGTGTAACGTGGTAATGATGATGATACTTCAAATAGTTTCCACAGTTTGCAGCAGATCACTGCTTTTATCCTAATCCTTTACATTATTGTTGTTGCCATTTCTACTTTTGATCAATAAGAAAACCTTGCTAACATACACGTAGAAGAGTGGATGTGTTTCCCTAGTGAAGATTAGGTGCTTTAACAGCTGTTGATCAGTAGCTTATCCTTGGAGAATATCATTGCATGCATGTGGGAAAGACATTGGGTAATTTCTGCATCCAGTCAAGTTTGGCCATTGTGTAAAACTAGCTTCTTTTCTGTAAAGATGTATACTGTGCATTGCTTGTTAGTGCATGTGAAGTCATTGCCGTGCTAAATTGTGCCGTATTATCATATATGACACAGTGTATATACAGTAGTTGTGTCACTTGTCTTATGTTACTTTATGCAGTTTAGCTATCTTGACTTGATATGAAATTACTTCCCATCTCAGACTTCTAAGCTGAAACTTTGTTCCATTTTTTAAAGTACAAAAGTACGAGTGTAGTACATGTAAAGAATATATGTATGTATTGAATAAAAGTGTATGGTTATATATTGGTGCATTCTTATGTAGGGCCATTGATGTAGATACTGTAAACAAGTTAAGTCTTGTTAGTAACACCAAAATATCAAGAAAAGTTGTGTGATGACATTACTCTTGCATCATGTGTTTTATCTACTTAAAAAAAAAGAAGAAGATATACCCAATTGATACTTTTTTTAAAGAGGAAATATGTTTTGTGCAAAGGCGTGCCTAAAACACTCATTCAATTTGGTTAGCATGTTTGCATCTTGAAAATTGTTTGACTATAATTGGTTGTGGTGTGATTCTATTTTATCACAGAACCAATATTTACGCTGTTTGAAACCGAGAAGTACTTCACACACATGGAGGGGAAGAAGCTGATAAAAAAAAACAAAATTCCAGCCATATATCTTTTGATACGTGGCATCAGCATGGCTAGAACTTGTTTTCAGTGGAACGTAATAAAAGTGTGTGTGTAGACTTGCCTAGCACCTTGCTGCACACAATTTTGAATGATCTCTTTGCCCAGAGTACTGGGGTAATTTCCATAGAAATGATGCTTTTAGGATGGGGATAAAGCATGGGATGAGTGATATAGATAATGAATTATGCATGGAAGTTTGTCTCTGCATAAGGTCAGGGGAAATGAAATGTACCAAAAGTAGGCGTACAGATGAACGATTCCCTTTGCTCTTGATTTATATCATGATCAGTTATTTACGCAGGTATTGGGATGAAAAGTGATTTTCTTAAGCACGTTTTCACTTTTGATCGGACACTCCCTGTACTTCATATCAACCTGCCTCTAATACCTAACCATTTATCATATGTCATGGTGATGCCAGTACTTCTGATTGAGTATCAGAATGGCAAATTTTTAAATGGATCTAGGTGTAAAGTAAAGCTCACTTGTAGGTATTTTGTTTGATACCGAAAAAACATTTTCAATGCCGTAAGGCTTGCTACAATAGGTGGACTAAAGCTGAAACTTGTTTAACAGTGGAGAAAATGAAATTTAACACATACATTGTAGTTCCCACAATGCATATTCATTTCCCATTAGCGAAGGTGTTAAGCGATGAAATTATGCATAGTGTCCATATATTCATCATATATATTCCACATCTTCCATATATTCCATATATTCCATATATTTCATATATTGTAGATTTAGCATATGTAAGCAATGGCATTGCTGTCTGTATGTGAAGTAATAAAAGACATCAGCCATGAAAATGAAACAGAAAAATGAGAGAAATATTACCATATTCTTGTTGGCATCACATGTTCCGAAGCACTGTGGGGGGGGGGGGGGGGGGGGGGGAGATCGGGAACATTGTGGAGATTGATAGAGCAAGGTGCATATAATGTACATGTATGTACCAAGTGTTCATATATAAGTAGAATATTCTTATTTCTTCAGTGAAGAGGAAGCTTCTTATTGAATTTCTGTCAAAAAAAAAACAACAACAAACAAAAAAATTTGACATGATTGATTTCTCATTCATGGATTATGCCCAATTTCTCTACAGAGTTCGTCGTTGCTAATCAAAATTTTGATTTACCCAACAACTCAGACATTTTCCTCATCAGCCTGTGTGGTAATAATTTCTTTTTTTGCAACATTTCGCGGAAAACTGTTTTTTCTCTTTCTCTTGTAGATATGGATGTGCGGGGGCACGTTAGAAATTGTCACCTGTTCCCATGTAGGGCACGTCTTCAGAAAATCTACGCCGTACACGTTTCCCGGAGGGACGGGCAGAATCATCAATCGCAATAATCAAAGGCTAGCTGAGGTGTGGATGGACGAATTCAAGAATTTCTACTACAGAATATCACCAGGTAAGTTTTGACTTGATCCTCAAGTCATGCTTTTTTTCCCAAAAATATTTGTAATTTCCTTCAAAGAATTCAAAAACAAGATAATCATAGTAGCATGATATTACAATTGCATTTTCTACAGTGTAAAGTTATAACAGAAAAAAATAATTGCATGTAATAAGTAGCTTGTATGAGAATATTAATATGTACCTAGTATGAGAAAATGGCTACAGTTCCTCAACACAAACTCACATTATACACACACATGCATAAACACATTCTCATAAGAGGCTTCAACTGGGAATATGACAGTTTGCTCAAGATAACCAGGCATAATCCATTATTTGTTTTTGAAAAAAAAAAACATATTCTTTATTCCAATTATTAATTGACTAATTGAAATAAAAAACCATCAAATATTACATTTTAATTCAGTTAATTAAATAATAAATTAGGCTTCATGTTGTGTGAAGATACACAACAGTCGAGGATCTGTGTAGAAATTTCAGAATTCCCCTTTCTGAGCATTGTGAATTTCTATTCGCCAACATGCAGGCACTAAATACGCATAACGAGCAGGTGCATTATATACCCCTGAAGCACTTTTTCAGTTGTTTTGAATACTCTGAACAAACTGGCATATTTCCGCTGTGAAATGTTTTCCCTGTTGCTTGGAGTGAAACACTACAACAATATCCCCAGTTAAGAAGCCTCCCAGGAGAATACACACACATGCACATACTCCCATACACACAGACACATGCACACCATTTCTGTATGTAAAAGGAAATATCATCTTTATTTCATGGTTTTCATAATAGACTTTTATGTGGTAGGGTACTCTCTTCAGGTCTCATTTATAGCTTTAATCACTTTCAGTACTTGACTTGAAATATAAGTGTGACAGCCAAGTACTTGTTTTGTAGAATTAATTAGTTGTCATCACAATGTTAAATCTTGTCAGCTCTGGATCGATGTCCTTGAATTTGATTCTTCTGCTTGTTTACGTCCTAATGCAAGCTCAGTTCTCATCATTTTTTTCATGTACTACACAGTGTCTTTTTTTTTTCAAACCATAGAATGGTGTGTTGAAAGTTCTAATTGGTTTATGAGGTAAATTTTTCATGAATGTATTTCTTTTGCAGTCCCATCTTTTCTCTCCTCAGGAAGTTCAGTTAATCCCCCAGTGATAATCTGTGTGTATTTTGATCCCTAAAAATTCTACTTTTGCTTTTAGGAAGGCAGACAGTCATGAACACTTCCATTTGCTTACAGCCATCTGGAATACGGCAAACGATCTTCAGTTATTAACTTTTGAAGTATTGTCGTGTGATCAGAGGGTGTATTATTGAAAACTTATTTGGTTTATAAATACAATCCAAGAAGACAGCATGCATTTTCCATCTAAGGCACATCTCTCTTGAGCTTTACGTGTGTGTGTGTGTGTGTGTGTGTGTGTGTGTGTGTGTGTGTGTGTGCATGTATGTTTAGCTACACTTAAAGTGAACTTCTTTGATGCTGAAAAAGCATCTTACATGTTTATTACATATCGCAATGCTTTCAATACCCAGGGGTATGACCCAGTAATGCTACAAGGTTTTATAACATTACTGATTGCACTGAAGTCTTTTATGTTGTTTAGAAGGCGCAGGTCACTGCCAGTATCGAAGGTCGGAGAGAGTCCAAGCGGTCAGTGCTTGCATCGAGGCTGAGGCGTGAAGCGGGGCAGAACTGAAACCGGCATTTGAGATGAGATTCCCATTTTCTCCGGCCGGGAGAATGAAATTTGATCACCAGCGATCATCTTCGCATGCCTTTAGTGTTTGTTTCTACTGTGGGATTTCCCCTTCTTGTGTCTTTAATACCAGATAGGGGTTTCCCCTCCCCCTAAGTAACCTTTTCCTTCAGCAATTTTTGTTTTTTTATCAATCTTTTTGTTCTCTTAATTTGTTAGTTATTAGCTTGTCTAGGATATTAGTGTTTTTCTAATGTCTGCATTTTGGATAATATTCACAGTTTTTTTTCTTTGCCTTTTATGTGCATTTCACAAGAACACAAATTGCTCAAAGTAGGTGTGATTTTCTCGTCAATAACAAAAATGTTGCTCATGGGGAAAAGGACAAATTGAAGGAGTAGGAAAAGAAGCTTGAAAGTCTCAAGAAGAAAAGAAAAATTTGTCAACTCCCACTGATAATGCATTTATTATTCCTGATATGTTTTTTATATCGGCCTTTTTCACTACTTTTAAAACAAGTTCATTCTCTAGACACAAAAAAGAGTTCAATTTGTGTGCCGTTATCTTGAAGTGTGCCTTGCAACAAAGGCAATTTTTTTTTTAAAGTGGAGTGAATGTCTGCCTTTGCTTTTGCTCTAGGAAGTTTGATTAGGAGTGTAACATTGTGATCTACTTTAGTTTAAAAAAAAACCTTTCATGAGTTATTTGTTAGTTTTGTAAACTTTTAAAAATGTGATGACCTGAGATAAAGTAAAAAGTAGGATAACTCCTGGTGAAGCTTTTATGTGAGAAAGGAGTTTTGATCAACGTGTATCCAGTACTTGAAAGTATTTGGAACATTTAGCCAATCAGTAGCAGGAACTTTATAATAGTCATTTAGTCATATATTCAAGGAATCTGATTATTATTCATTGCACTGTCAATCAAAGAAAAAAAAATATATATGTATACCACCTTTATTGGGTAGTTGTATGAATATTCAAGTTGCCAGTGATTAAAATGATATGCAAAACAAAATGGTATTGATGAAGATATAGGCATGCGGGGCTAAAACTTTTTGTCCTGATATTCTTTACCATGTAGAATGAGCTTGGTACCGTCCTGGCTTTCAATGAAATTTTGTTGTTTATGTTACAGGTTTAAAAGTGATGTGATTTCTTATATCATGTGTGCAGGAAAGAAATTGAAAATTTGCAATAATTTTTCTGGTTGCATCTCAGACTTCACTCAGACTCTTTACAAGGAAATTCATGAACAACTGATTTTAGCGGTATCCATCTTGAACTCCACTTAACCTAATTTTAACCTGAAATTTGCAATATCGATGTGTCCTTGAGTTGACGAGTACATTGAAAAAAAAAAAGACGTTGCAAGGTGGCAAGACATTTTATCAATTTGATACCACTTTTGCCAAATGAGGGCTCTTGAGCGTGTTATCAGATATTTTGTTTACCTGGCACAACTCACTTGATACTCTGCAGGTGTATGCTTGTGGTTTGACCCAGTCAACATATATGTAGGCACTATAAATTGGAACGAGTTACCTTTTTCGTTGTTCATTCTTCTTCTCCATAAAGCGTCAAGGAAAATAAAATTTTCCTTTCCTCGATTTCTCTCTCTCTCTCTCTCTCTCTCTCTCTCTCTCTCTCTCTCTCTCTTTCTGTCCAAGTCTGCCTGGTGAATACCCCCCCCCCCCAAAAAAAAAAGAAGACATTTCATCGGATATGCCTTCTACAACAAGCACATGATCGGTCCAGTCCGTGATCTTTAATACACTGGACTTGTGCAATTTTTGCCCACAAGCCATGCCTATGAAGTACGTAGTTCATTGATGTTTCTGTTCCTTGCAAGCTTGGAACGACATAGGGACTTTTTTTTTCCCTCACGCGCGGTCCCAGATATTTGAGATATTATCACGGGAGAGTTTCCAAGCCGGTAGTGGCGGAAATGCACTCTAAACCTGGTTTACGATGCTCTTGTGGTGTCAGTAATATGACTCCATGACACACTTTTCTTGAACAGTGCCAGTTTCATTATATTGTCTTTCGTTTGGGGGCGAGATTTCGAGTAGTCAAACTCTTCTGTTCTGAGAAAATGCCCTACTGTTTAAATTGATGCCGATTAAATATCTTTCCGTGTTATCATAATTCATAAAATTGTCCCAATTAAATCAGTGCAGAACCATGTAAATGGGAGAGCCATTGAAATCTAATTTCCATGCGATTGCATGGGTAAAGTACTCTTGATTCCTGGATTCTCATCCTTAAAATATTATGGGCTGGAATGTCTCGATCGTGAAAATAATAGTTCCCTGTTGAATCCACAGAGGAGTAAATTTCAGTTTAAAGCCTTTTTTTTTTTTTCCTGTAACAGGGATTTTGGACAGCAGTGTACAATGCTACAGGATTTTCTGTGTTATTTGGCATTCAAAGCACAAATAGGGTTAAAACTTTTCATGCTTAAAGGTCCTGTTTACCTTTGGGAGCAATGATTGGAAAATGTTTGAGATATCACATTTGATGCATATGTGTAGGTCAGTTGTTTCACAAAACATCCTACCATATAAAAATTTTGCAATAAATCCTAAAATGTAAGGAGATATCACTGTTTATCTCAATAAACCATAACTGTAGACGGTTTAGTCTGGAAACATTTTGATATAACTATTGTTCACATTTTGTATATTTAACAATACGTAACATCCATTATACTGACTCAAATTTTTACATTGGTTGTTTCTATCCCTAATTAACATTTTAGAACTATTTTTAAGCACAAATGCTAGGTTTTTGTTTCATCTGCAAATGGTAAATTATGCCTTTAAGAGTGTACTGTTGTCTGTTTTCAACCAATGACTTGCCTGTGGATGGGAAGCCCAACTTTTTTTTTCCCTACAATACCGTAGAATTTTTCCGAGAACTGAAAATCCCCACATTTCTGGGAGACTTTTGTTTGTTCTCTGCCCTTACCAAAGAGATGCAGTGCAATGTAAAGATATATGGGCACAGTGAAAGCACAAATATGAATATGGCAATGACAGTGGGCTGATTGTGATTTGCTTCATTCAGATAATGAAGCTTGCATTCGAAATAAATAGCCACCAGTGGGTAGGGTTTTTGTGTAGAGAGGGAGGAATACAGTTACATGTAGGACAGTATTACTGTCATTCACTGGACTACTGTATGAGCTGTCACTTTTGCAAGAGTTTAATTTTCACAAATTTTGTGAACTGCTGTTGGACCGCGAATCCACTTTCATATACATTAGGATTGAGAGCATGCAGCAATACTAGTAGAACACATCAGTGAAAGTTTGAAGAAAATCCGACAATCCGTTCAAAAGTTATGAATATTTTAAGTATCTGCGCAGTCACTGCCGGATGAGAAGACTACTACAGTGTATGATGTCACATGCGTACAACTATATAAGGAAAATAAAAAGAGAATTTCACAAAACTTTACTTTTTGAATAAAGTGCTCATTTCTTCGACTTGTTACTGACGTATGTGAAGGGTAATATTATTCCCCCTGCCTTCTGAAAGAGAGAAGTCGAGTATTCTTTTGTTATGCGAGAAAAATTGAAATATGTTGAATTTTCTTTATTCTTTCTTTATATCGTTGTACTCATGTGACATCACAAGCTATAGTAGTCTTTTCATCCAGCCGTGACTGAACAGAAACTTCTAAAATTCATAACTTTTGAACAGATTGTCCGATTTTCCTCAAACTCTCACTGATGTGTTCTACTAATATTGCTGCATTCACTCAACCCACATGTCTATGAAGGTGAACTTGTCCTCTAATAGTGCACTTAAAATAGCCTTGGTGTCAATTCACGAAAAACTACATCTCGCAAATATGTCTGTGACTTGCTCATTTGTTAAAATATCTGTATGAGAAAATAACAGGTTATATACAGAAAATAGAGAGCAAGTATGGTTCAAAGCTGCTTTTAGATAATAGTTTGGGATGGATTCTCTTTCAAAAGCACATGAAGCACAATTTGCTCTTTAACATTGTCACCGTCAAACAAATTTTTTTGCAGTCCAAGAAGTAGAGTATGCAAATATCACGTTAGCTCTCTCACGATGTCCCTGAGGCCCAATCGCCGCCACTTTGAGAGCTCTAGAACCAACCCCCTTGTAAACCCTCTCCTCTCTCTCTCTGTCTCCTTTTAGACTTGAACCCTTGTATCTCAGAGAGCCCTTTCATATTAGCAACAGACCTTGTTTGTAAACATGTTTAGAAACAAGTGTAATGCTAATTGAGTAATTTGTGTAGGTCTAATGGCAAACTTGAATCATAGTCCTCAGAAATGTGCTTATAAAAGTATGTTAAGCCACTCTTGATTTAAAGGCATTTGGCAGCTAAATCTTACCCCCATTCCTGGTGAGCTTTTGAAATTTGGACAGTTTTAATGAAAAATACATCTATTGATGATTTACACTAGAGCTCAGTTTGACCTTTAATGCACTTTTGCCATGGTGCATTGTATTACGGCTATTTATGTACGTGCATCGACAGGTGCGTGACCCATGTTCAATTGACATTCCATCGAGATGGTGACATACACATAAATACTTCACAGAATGTTCACTGATGTATACTGGTTTGCTGCTGGGAGATGCATTCAGCTACTAAGCACTTCATATTAAACTCTGAACATGATACAGTCGGAAGTGTGTTTTAAGAAACCTGCATCATGAAGAAACAAGATTAGAAATTTGTTATGGAAGTGTCACAACAATCAAATAATAGTTGGCAATGTGAACGTGGACAGGCATTGCAGACAATCGCCTGTGTGCCAGCATCTCCCAGGGCCTGCAAATGGCATGACCCTCAGGGAGCCTCTAGCCGCTGAGATGGAGAAGAACCAGACACCAGTGGTCATTGCACTCTCCCACGCACCACCAGCCTTCCCTACCCCACCCCCAACCCACCCTTTTTACCTCTAACCCCCTTCCACCAGCTCCCCCCCCCCCCCTCCCCATTCCTGTGGGGGCTGATGATCGCCTCACTAGGAGTGTGCAGGCGAATACTAATGAGCTGTATATCTCGGGATGGGCCATGACCGTCTAGAGTCGCTGTGTCCATTTGCTGTCCTCATTCGTCGTGACTGCTCCACCCCCAGGACACGAAGACAATGACACCTCATCAAGGTCAGAAGTTGTATGAATAAACTTGAACTACTGTAAAACACGATATATTTGCAGCAGAAAAATTTCGTGAATTGGAGCCGATGGCCTTTCTCGCAGCATGAAATTCTCGCGACTTACCACTAGCATCCAATATATATTGTGTAGGCAAGAACTTTCGCGTTCATTTTCGCGAGCGGCAACATTCGCGAAATTTGCAAAATTAAAATGCACATGAAATTGCCTCGTTTTACAATAAATGGCGTAAAGAATGATTTCAGAATGGAAAGATTGAACGTTAGACAAGCTGTGTGTAGTTTGTGAGCTAGGTTGGATTAAGTTCTGCCTTCGTAGTTTGTTCTATTACTACATTTAGCTTTTTGTAGAAATACTCATTGATTAAAAAAGAAAATAGGAGGAAATGATAAATGGTGGAGTTTGCAAGAAACATGAAGAAATTTCTCCGTTGTGCAATATTTCATAGGCGTGCTAAGGTATATGAGAGAAAAACAGGGTTAGTTCTGTATTCCTGTTTTGTACTTTTACCTTTATTAACTCCTTTATGGTACCCCATTTCCAGTAGCTGCATGATTCGACTTATTTCTTGAGGCATAAACTGTGAAAATGTCAGTAAAGGACCGGAAGCCCTTTACGTCCTCATATTCTAGGCGTCCATGCCGGTATGTTTCTCAACCGCTGATCATTTATATGTTTCCTCTTGGCTGCAGTGTGGAATGGCCAGCGCAAGCTGCCAGAAGTCATTCCGCACATTAGCTGCGAAAGATGGATTGCGCAAGATGTAGAAGCAAATTGATTGAATCGACTAAAAGCCATTTTAGCCAATATAGGGAGGGACCCTGCAGTGCTCAACGCTAACCTTTAAAAGTTGGAGAAAGTTCGTCATTTTCCTCGCGACAAATCAAAGAGTGTGATCGCTTTCAATTTGAAGTGGGCAAGAGTCGTCAATCTTGCACTCCAGTACGATGACAGTCACCCAAAGAGAGAGAAAGAGAGATTTATAAGCATCACCCGCCAGTCAGCAACCATTTATCACTCTTCCTGCAGTCAGTGTCGTAAACTCTCGTTGCCATGGCGACAGGCGTACCCGCTCTTTCGATTCGCATTCCAGCGTTGAAGTACGATGCACGCATTCTCCTTTCGCAGAGCGCGCATCACCACTCTCCCTGCACTTTCTGCTGGGCGGTCTGTGTGATGGAACCCCAAAAGATAGCATCCATATGAGATGGATTCACTGTCATTGTCCCACTGAGCTCTGCATTCCCCATGTCCAACAGCTTAACCCGTTGAAGACGAGTCTCATGTATACTTGGGCAGGTGTCTATAGGAAATAAGTGTTGTAGCAGAATCAGCTCATCCTTAAGTTAGCAACCAACTGGAACGTCATTGTGATCTCTGAGGTCCCACATTTAGGTTTTGATATTGAACATTGCGTGCTGGTTGTATCAGGGCAATAACCCCCCCCCCCCCCCTCCCCGCCCTCCTCCAGCTAAATACTGGTTAGTGATAAGGTTGGTGTAAAGATTAGGATTAAAGTTAGGTTTAGGGTTAGAGTTTGGGTTAGAGTTAGGGTTAGGGTTAGGGTCAGGGGAGGTTCTGGGGTAATTTCCAAGGGGGTGATTGCCCTAGACCCATGCCAGTGCATACCAGTATTAATTCTCATCGCCTGTCTCCGACTCTGAAGCCTGTCTGTCTGTCTGTCTGTCTGTCTGTCTGTCTGTCTGTCTGACTGATTGTCTGTAAGTCTATTTAACGGTACCTGCATCATCAGCAAATGCCGGCGCCTACAAAAGAAGCATGTAGTGGTGGCAGCTCTCAGTCTATAAGAGATGAATTTTGTGGTGAGGTTTAAATAACATTTGGAATATCTACAAAATAATATGCATTTTAAATATGCATTTTAGTGTGGGGAGACAAGGTTGATGTGATTGCATCCATTCTCCATTCGCTCCTCACCAGAGTAAAAAGAAGCCATAACTAGCACAGACCTGCTGGATTAGAATTGCTCATCAGCGAATAAGTGCATTGAAACATAAGCTCATTGGTTAAATATGTCTCCAGTTGAGATTTTTCGGCTGTGTGTGTACTTACGTAGAGATGAGTGATAAAGCTGTATACAAAAGGTTACAGGGATTCCAGTATATATGTCCAACTCCGTGACAAGACATTTGCTCCTGTGACAGTTTGCTCCGGTCTTTAAATATTTTTTCCAAGGACTTGGGGTTAGGGTTAAGGTTGTGATAGAGGGTTTTAGGTTTAGTTTGGTGTGAGGATTAGGATAAGGGTAGGGGTCATATTTGTAAGGTAGAATCTATGTTTGGCTCAGCGTGCAGATATTTCATGGGAGCAGTCGTTTCAGGAGCAAATGTCATGGAACCATCCTAGTCAGGCTCTTCCCAATTGCATGGTATCCCCAAACTATTTGTACCACTTGGGGTCTTTAAAGCACTCGTTCTGTTTGCACCTAGAAGTACCCTTTGAAGTCAGTCGATCGCATGTCAAGTTTTTATGGACGCATTAATCATCGATTGAAAACAACAATGGAGTCGGCGGGTTGCAATTTATTAGGCTGTTCCCGAAATATTGATGGTTGAAAAAATTATTGTTTGTAGATGGCACAAATTGTAAATTTTGTTGGTATTGTTGTGATTTTCTCTGACAATGAATTGTATAATCAGGTTCATGTGGCACACAGGGGGATATTGAATTCAGCAGAGAAAACAAATTAACCTTTCGAGCAGAAGTCGGGGATTTTGTCAGCACGCAATGTGGATTGGCTATGCTGAAAATTAAATAAAGGGGATTACGTACGCTGTAATTCGTATCGATTTCCATTTCCTGTGTGATGATACCAAGAGAGCCATCTCGGAGATGCCAATAATAACGTCTAATTTCACAATCACTCAACCTCTGATCTTGGTACCTACAATGTTGTATCAATTTCTACTATTCCTGTCGTCCTTGCCCGTTACCACTCATGACTCATGATGATAGAATTTTAGTAAGGCGAGCTTGACGGCGCCCTAGAACCAGGTTGAGCATAGGACAGTAGCAGATTATTTGGCTGCATGTCATTTCTGGCTGGCGTTCCATGCCCCACCCTTTGCCAATGGGGCCCATAATGTCAGACAGGAATTTTTATAGCCATTTTGTGGCCGATCCACCTGTAAGATCATTCAGGACAGGTGAAGAAGTTTAAGCTGCGGAGTTGCTCTCTGTTACTTTTTCTCCTTTTTTTTTTCACATTCCTTGCATATATATTTAAAAGCTTGTCTGCATGTATGTGTGTGTATTCAGTTGTGCAAAATCTTTGCAAGGAAGGATTCGGAAAGTACATTGCACTTGTGTTGTAGCTGACACTCGTGGTTGCCGACGCTCGTGGTTGCCATGGCGACGGGTTAGTTTTGCACTTGCATGTCAATCTTGATGTCAGCGGTTGAATCGGTATACCGTAAAAGTGGTTTCTTTCGCGATCATTTTATTTTCACGCTCATTTTATTTTCACGCTTTGAGGTTGAACCGCGAATTTAACATCACGCGAAAATGTTTTGAACTCGCCGCTTGTTACAACGCTATTGTGCACATGCACACATGGAGATTCCGCGCATTGAGTGTATTGATGCTCAACACACACACAGCGTTACAGCGCAAAGTAGGTACAAGCATGTGTACTCGAGAGACGGGATTTCAGGTAAGCCTGCCTTTAATTCTAATTTCTATTTAATAGATAAAAGAATAATTGGATTATAGTTTGGGTTTTATGTGCAAAATAAAACAGTTTTTGCCGACTGTGAATGCAGAGATTTTGCCGACTGCGATTTTAAACACACGCGAAAAAGTCGGCATTGATGGAAACCGCAAAAGTATCTGTACGCGAAAGAAACCACCTTTACAGTACTCCTACTCAGAGACAGTATTAATATCCTTGTAAGCTTTCAGTTTCTATGAGGGACAATGTGCATCATGAAAGTGAAATGATGTGTGATGCATTGATGCAGATACAAGAAATCATTCATGCGGAATAAAATGTTTATCTTAGTTCATTAAAAGTAAGAAATTTTATGGAATTTCAAAGTTTCCCCCATGTTTTCAGCAAGCACTGATATTGGTTGTCACCATATGTACAAAACAGAATGTCACTTGTTTGAAATCATATGTGAAAATGAAACATTTCTGGAATTCTAAAGTTTACCATATTGTTACCATATTGATATTGGTTGTAGCCACATGATGCACAGTGCAAGTGATAATTTTCATTAATATCATTTCAGTAGAGGAAATGTAGCTGGATAATTAATGAGCAAGCCAGTAAGAGGTGTGTGGGGGAAATAAAGGGGGGGGGGGATAGGCTGAGAAGAATTCACAGATTTGTGCGTTTCCTAGAACAAGATCAGCATATATGTATTTAATCTCGATTAAATTTTTTTGTTCTTTTTTCCACAAGCATCGTACTGTTTTTCAACCAATGAAGTCATGATGTACATTGGACAATGCATACATTCCCTAGTTGGAAAGAGAAATCCAGAACTTAACCTTTGACCCTGCCAGAGTGCATTCCTTTGATGTTAGAAATGAAACCATGTGGGCCAAGCGATTTGCCGGGAGTGCATTTTCTGCATACTTTCATGTATTTTTTTGGTAACATGTCTCTACTCTTTACATAGTTGGGAGGTGAGGAATGACGTGGAATCACATCAATCTTAACCCTCTTCCATGGAACTATGGTGATTACAGTGAACTGCGTGCATGTGCGTGGGGGCGATGTAATGAATTCCCGTGCCTTCCTCCCCATATCCATATACCTTGGTCGTGACAGTCAAAAATTACGATAGATTTTTTTTTTTCCCATTCTTTTTTGATGTGTCAAATGGGTGGGAATCATGACTGATTTGCAGGAAAATTGGAGCCAAGTACATTTACAGCAATTTATTTCAGAACATTATTGTGGATTTCTCCATGATTGGACTGTAGCTGTGCAGCTGAGCTCCAAATTTGCCGAGAACAGCTGGTGAAATGGTGATGTCTACGTTCTGCACCAATTGCATTTGTCATTCTAGAGCTTTCCCCCCTCTCTCCCTCTCCCTCTCTCTCTCTTTTCTGTCTCTCACGTGAAGATCTCCCTTTCAGAATCAAGATGCCTGCTGCCATCCATGTCGAAAGCAAGGTCAATTTTACTGAACATTCTCCCATAGGTGCAGTGGGTGTTCTGACAATGATGCACCACCCACATAAACAGATACCTGGTTTGACATTTGTCTGCTGTAAAACGATGTTGAATCAAAAAGAGAAGAAAGCAAAGGTATACACACCTGGGCCCCATTTCCTAAAAAAGTTGATACAATGACAACTTTTGCTGGAATGGCAATTGTCATGGTAACGGCGATAATCCAGCTTCCTGAGAATTGCCATTCCAGCAAGAGTTGCTATCCTAACATCTTATATGCACATGGGCCCTGGTTCTTTAAACACTAACATTAAGGCATTCTTGAAATTACAATGATAGGGACTTTATCATTATGTTATCATCTCCCTAAGTACTGAAATCAATAATCATTCATAAGAGCATCTCAGACAAGGCCATTGACTGAGCTTGTGTGGCAAATGGGGGAACGTGCTTAGAAGTTGAAAATGAAGGAAACCGCAACGTTGGGTCAGAATCAAAAGTGTGAGTGAACGTGGGAGTTGGAAAGTCGAGGACTCTTCATTCCGAGTGGAACGATGGTTTGCACCGTCCACTTCATCTGAAAGTGAGCCCTCGCTTGCCTCTTCAGCTACATGCAACAGTGACAACTTTGAGAGTTGTGTTTACTGCTTTATTCCTCATCAACCTCTTCTCCTTGACATCTATTCCTTTGGTTTGATTTCTGTATTTTTGTATTCAAGCTCTCTGTTCCCCTCTCCCTCTTCACCCCCCCCCCCAACCTTCAAAAACCCTCTGCTCAGAAGACCTCGGTTTGGGAATTTGAGAGTCTCGTGGAAAATTGACTTGCCGAAGTGACAAGATGTTGAGATTTCTGCGAGGATATCGAGCATGAAACACCTGATACAGTAGTAATAACACTCCTACTATTGGGACTGGGTAGATACTGTACAGATCTACGCTAGGGTCACACACTGTAGCTGTGTGTGATGAAAGTACAATTTCAAACTGCACAGTATATCACCTGAAAAATAGACGTTGCTCAGGTTATAAACCTGACTTCAAGATTTAGTTCCTATTTTGAAGTATTGCCTCTGATAAAATGATTTTGGTGTGCCATTTATGTTTGCATCTTGCCCATAAATATCCCTGTATGCCTAATCCTGCAGTTTTCTTGGATGTCATAAACACACCCACCTCCACATCGCTGATGGGAAAGGTCTTCCATGAACACTTTGACAGATTTCTTACCTTATTATGTAAATTTTTTATTGTAGGCAGGAGTCCCACTTTTGTCAGTAAATGTTCAAGAAACATGCATACTATTGCCATTGAGCTTGAGCTGGATTTGGAGCTCTCTCACACATACACACTCATTCTTAGGTTGTGTTTATCTAACTTGAGAGACAGAATCACGTTTCAAAACACATTTGGAATGATGTTTGCAAACATGGTTTGAAACGCTGTTCTGGGGGTGCCACGTTTATCTACCCCCCCCCCCCCCCCCCACAATCGGTGATTCAAGTGTTGTCACTGCGCAGCTACTTTGCGACCCGGGAAGTAAAGGTCAACTGCGTACCAGCAAACATGCCTCATCAGTCACAAACAAATAATGAGTAGAGAGCACAACCGGAAGCAGCTGGGATTTAACCTTGAGATATAAACATGTTTCAAGACGGCATTGCATTTATCTACTCACAGAATGGCGATCATGGTCTCAAACGTGTTTCAAAACGCCCTTTGAGAGGCGTTTCAAAATGCTGTTTCTAAATGCATTTGAAAACACTGTTGCGTTTATCTAACCCCTGAAAATGCCTCAAATGCGTTTAAGATCGTGATTCTGCCTCAGAACATTTTTAAAAGCGCAGCCTTAGTCTAGCAATGCGTAGATACGATTTGTCTTAGTCATTAGTGACCATTGTCACAGTTTTATAGTAAAGTTGCTTTGTGTTTTTGTCATTGAATAGCCTTCAATAATGAAAAAATAGACCAAGAGTTTGTTGCTTTCTTTTTCTTGAAACAAAAGTTCTCTTAAAAATGGACAAGGTTTCGTTTGTCTGAGTGTGTGCACTTGCTGTTCATGACAAAGACTGACGTACACATAAACATACACTTTCTCGTTCTCTCCATCTCTGTCTGTCTTTCTGTCTTAATCTCTCTTTCTTTAGCATCTTAATTTTTTTTCTCTTGTCAGTGATGAACTATTCTCCTTATCTGCCCTGCAGACCCCGTGCCTTCGTCAATATGTGACGTCGGGTCCAGATGTATTGTAGCCATGTCAGTTTTGACGAGGCGGCACAGCCCGAACCTGCCACGATGTTGATTTGGATTCTCCAGGAACATGGGAAGGCAAATGTTTCCCGCTCACTTTCTTTACCTCCGAGGAGAGCCTTTTTTTTTTTTGTGCTGATGAGGGCAGATCAGCTTTGGGCTTGACAAGCAGAAAGAATTGGCAGTCGTCCATTCTTAAAATTGAATGCACTCCATCACTCTTTCGTCAAATTATGGGTTCTACTTTTTTTTTTCTCTCTCTCTCTCTCGCTCTCTCTCTTTCCTCTCTTATCCCACTAGAGACTGATGCATTTCACTCGGCTTCAAGAATTTGATATGAATATCATGTTTCTGATTAATCTTCTCTTCTTACTCTCCATTCGAGCGTGAGTACAATGTAACTTGTGTGTGTATGCCTATATACTGGTATACAGTGAAAGATAAAAAATATTCAATTTTCCCAGACTGTCTTGTAATCAGTTAAGTTAAGTCATTGCATCCTGAAGTTTGATATTTTTTTCTGAATATTGAATTTCTTTTTTTTTTTCTAGGCAGTATTCCTCTCTCTCTTTCTCTCCCTTCGTCTCTCTCTGTCTCTCCCCCATTCAACTGCATTTGTCCTTCACAGGTGTGCTGGTATCAATCCAGTTGTTTTTATAGTCTATACATACATCTAATCAGTACTAGTAGTGGTATTATCTGTGTCATTGATATTGTTCTCAGTTTTATTTTTTTTTTCATGTATCATATTACTGTCACCATTATCGTTATTACTCATACAGTATTTATATCGCATTATCTGTTATTGAGACCATTCACTTTGAATCTATTTGCATGTCTGAGTATTCTGTTCCAGATAAAAGACATGCTGATTCTGCCTTTCACACATACATTGTATTTCATTGTAATTAAAAACATCATGATTTCTTTGTAATGCCAGGACATGGACATGCAAAAGGCCAGCCGGCAGCCGTGGATTGTGCCAAACCAAGTGTGCAATATACTGAATATACATGTACTGCCCCCTTGCCTCTGTATATGTCACATATCCCTCAATGATTTCCCCCCTCAATTAACTCCTTCAGTCCCGTCTATGATATGTATAATGTATGATGTGAATAGCATGTTAAGATGTTGGTCCTGTCAGACTTAACAGCAATATCTGTCCTCCTCTGTTCCTTCCCACCACTCCTCTACCCCTCCCACACTCCACCCCTCCCCCACTCCACCCCTACCCCACTCTGTGCATACAGGTGTAAGAAAAACGGAGTACGGTGACGTCAGTCAGCGCAAGAAGCTACGAGATCGGCTAAACTGCCATAGCTTCGAGTGGTACCTAGACAATATCTATCCCGAGTCGCAGTTTAGACTAGACTTTAAGGCTATAGGAGAGGTGAGTACCAGTGTCTGGCCACTGAGGGCAGCAGACACATTCCCTTGTATTTTTCTGTCATGTTCTCACATCACACATTCCAAACTGACATTGTATGAACAGCTAGGTGTTATATGACTTTCTAGTGTTTGTTTGAGTGTTTAGAAAAAAGAAATGGAGATCCAATAAACTTGATCTTTATATCAAACCCACAATTTTCTCCTCGATATTTTAAATCTTGACATTCTGCATTGCCAGCACTGCTCACCCATCATATGTTTCCTCGGCAACAAAAAAAAAAAAAAAAGCACACATAACTCTCAGCAACTTGCTCCTCCCCTCTTTCCTTATTAAACTCAGTTACATGACATTTGCTCCTGCCACAATTGTTGCGATCTTATTTTCTCCAAGGACTTAGGGTTAGGGTTGTTGGAGGGTTTTAGGTTTTGTTTGATGTGAGGATTAGGAGTAGCGTTAAGGTTTATGTTTGAGGGTAGAATTTATGTTTGGCCTAGTGTGCAAAAACAAAAAAAAATAAATAAAATTAAAAAAAAAGATCATAGGGGCAAATGTCATGGAACCCATATTGTACCAGATTTTAAAATCCCCCCATAATACATGTACAATTTTGTATGTACAGGACCTGACCAAGTTTATGTACACAAAGTGTTCATGAAGAAAACTTGAGCGGAATGATTTTTTAGGTGGGGCATGTTCGGAACAAGTGAAAATGTACTTTGTGTATTAAAACCCTTGTACACACATTTTCCAGAATTCTGTTTGTTTGTGGTATCAGGAGCATCTATTATTTGTCACAATATTTCCGAGAGGGATTGGCCATTATAGAAAGACAAAACTTTGTTTCCATGTTAAGCTTGACTTGCCTCGCATTCCCGAGTATTTGTGGTTATTTTTCTGTGTATCATAACAAGTGTTTCCTGTGCTAAAACATCATACCTCCAGCCTTCATATTATTTGTATGTCCTTACTTCCTTAGCATTCCATATCCTCTTTACTTCTGTTTTCATTCACAACCATGTTCTTCTTCTTGATATTCTTGTTCTTCTTCCTTGTTTTCTTTGATTCCCTGCTGTTTCATCCCGAGCTCCTTCTTTCCTTGTGCTACGAGTCCCCTTGTCCGTGATTATTTTCTTTAGACAGCACTTTGGCACAATACTATATCGTTTGTCGAGACGGTATTTATTTTTCCTGTGTCACACAAATATTCATTTCCATGATCAAAACGATTAGACCCTTTTATGTGCTTTGATTTTTTTTTCACACACTGCATAAAAGCATAAGTAATTCTGTTGCATTGGTATTATGACACTTTATGATACAGAACCATGTTGAATTTCTTTTTTGGAAGATTCAGATTCATTATATTCAAATTCTATCTAACAGGTACTGTATTTCTATGTGCACTATATTCCAGACAATACTCATGATATTTGATGGGATTTCTAAGTCAGCTATTGATGTTAGTAGTGACCGTCTTTCCAGTCACTTAATTACAAATTCCCGGAAATCAGTTGCTTCGAGGAATATTTACAGAAGACGTTCATTCAAACACTGACACAGGCTTAGCGTTGCACTTACTCCTACTGCACATTGCTGCATCCTGTTCTCCTGGTCACCTGATGTTTTGTTGGTGTCTTGTCACATGATCTACTCATCAACTCTCCACAATTACAAAATAGGCTGTAAGCAATCAGTCATGGAGAATTCATTAAAAACATCCTCCATCACCAGGACAACCCATCAGAATTAGCATCAACCTCTCCTGCCCTTCACCACTTACTCCTTCTTTGCCCCATCCCCTGCTCAACCTCCCCCACCTACTCAACCCCCCACCCCCACCTACTCAACCCCCTACCCCCACCCCTCAAAACCCCCACCCACACACAGAAAATGTACGAAAGAAAACCTGTGCAATTATAAATTGGGCAAATTGGCAACACCTTTAACTCTGCTATAGGAGGTGTTCCCTTTCACTGCTTGCTAAAGGGAGGCCAGTTATAGAGTTACTGAGCTGTGGTGCCGAGCAGCGCTAGTGGCAAATTCACCGGTCAGTTTAATGGTCACCTTTCAATTGTGGGTTAGCTGCCCTGAATTTATGGTATTCCCCCACCCCACTTTTTGTTCTTTTATGTGCAGGAGAAAACACTTGATCTACAATAGGAATTGTTTTCACCTCTCATCATGATATACAAAGGCATGATGAGTCTATATATTTTCCTCTTATATCTTAATTTTGATTTGACTGTTATACTTGTAAATGCCATTTTGTTTTCTTCAAGACATGGCAGAAAAATGTTCCTTGTGTCATGCAGTGTGCACGCTCGTCTAGAATGTTAATGAAGAATATTGATTGAAATAAGCAGGATTAGGACAAGACCAGCCTTGACTATTGCTGTCATGAATCATGGGGAACAAGAAAGACATTAAGTAAGATAAATAAAAGAAATGAAGGCATTAACAAAATGAAAGCAACCTTCTTTTAATGGATTATCAAACAAGCACTGATGTGTAAGGAAAACATGGTCCAATTTCATTATGTCTCCATTTCTTTTTTTCCCCCTCCTAATGCCATCTCATAACCCCGTCTGCAGATCCGCAACGTAGAGTCGCACAAGTGCCTTGACAACATGGGGAGGAAGGAGAACGAGAAGGTGGGAATCTTCTCCTGCCACGGACAGGGAGGAAACCAGGTAAGGACCGCATCCTTTCCCCGCATCCTTACATTCTCCCGTCTCTTCCAGGAGGAGGAGGAGGAGGAGGAGGATCGACTGATGCACAGAGCTGCCAAGTCACCCTGATTCTAACATACTGGAAAAGTGGACATTTTTTTGTGGTGTTGAAATTTTCGCGCATTTCACGCAACCAGAAACTAGCGCGAAAATAAGAGCACAGGAATATTTTTGCTTATTGTATGTTCCAGCAAGCTCACATCTTGATTTCATTAGAATTAAAAACATGTGAAACTAATCTCACCTGGCCCAGCGCGAAAAATTACTCGCGCGAAAAATTACTTGCGCGAAAAATACCCACTTTTACAGTATTCTCCCAGAAAGCTGAAATTTCTCCTCCTGTCCTGGCAACAACTGTAATTTTCAGTGTATTAACTGCAGGGTTTTGTCAAGAAAAGAGACTGCAGAATCTTGGTGTGGCCTGTATGTGAAGATAGTGAAAGTCATGAGAGGATTCAAAATCTGTGAATCGCCCAATAAACTTTACACACATATACATGCATGGGACTACACTCCTTGAGAGTGGAAAAAGAAACACTGTAAGGATGAATAGCGATGCAAGGAGACACTATTTCATATCAACACTCAGAAGGGGAAATAATTTTGTAGACTTTTAACCACATTTCTCTTCAACACAAGATAAGTTACATTTGTGTGTAAACATAACTTTTAAAGCGTGATGCACTTCATTACTGTAAAGGCATCAATTCTTTCTGCTTGCACTATTTGTTGTCATGTTGCTGCAGGTGCTGCTGCTGCTGCTGCTGTTGCTGCTGTTGCTGCTGTTGTCGTTGCTGTTGCTGCTGTTACTGCTGTTGCTGTTGTTCTCGTTGTTGCTGCTGCTGTTGGTTGCTGCTGCTGCTGCTGTTGTTGTTGTTGCTGCTGCTGCTGCTGTTGCTGTTGTTGTTGTTGCTGCTGCTGCTACTGTTGTTGTTGTTGTTGTTGTTGTTGTTGTTTTTGTTGTTGTTGTTAAATTGGGTGCTGAAGTCTAGTGGTTTTTGATGGTACACAAGCCTCCTTGATATAGGTTTTACTTTGGCCCGTTGAGTTGGAAATGATAGACAAATATCTTCCAGATTGCTCTTTGGAATATCCTTGATTTTGATTTGAGAAAGTTGGTAGCCAGAGGACAAACAAACACACACACACACAGACACACAAAACCTTATTAGGAGAATACTTGCCACCACCAAACTTTGTTTTTGTGTTTGTTTGTTTGTTTGTTTGTTTGTTTGTTTGTTTGTTTGTTTGTGAGTAGCAGTCCTGAACAAGACAACCACAAATCATTCTACCTTTGAAATAGATAAGAGGCAAAACAGTTCTGTACAAAGACAGAGTCAGAACATGCTTACATTATCTTGATGGGGCACTTAATTTTAGTTCAAACAATCAACTTTACAGAACAAGGTGGTGAGTGCAGTTTATTGTCTATTCACACTACCATAGTGTTCATGTCGTAGTGTTAGTCATGAGATTTTTGGCAAAATATTTTTGTATAATTATATATGTATATGTGTTCCTATATATACATGTATACATAAGATATATATAGACACTGTGTTAAGTACGGTAGCTATAGTTTGAAGTGAACTTTTTTGCCAGGTTTTGAAATGAGGCAAAACGATCATTTTTTGTTGTTGTTGAAAAGGGGTGCTGAATTATTTTGGTTTACCATACTTTGCATGGTGTGTGCATTTCAGCTGGAATCAAACTCCTTGGGATGCTACTCCACTGGCTTTGTGTATTCCAGTGTGTCACAATGTCTGTATCTCATGTTGTTCTCTGTCTATTACAGTCCATTGGACAAGCTCGCTTCACTAACACTGCGGTAATGAGCGTTTTAGAGTGTCGGGGACGCAAGCATGAATTTTACAGAGCATGGAAAATGCATGTTGGCATGGTAGCGGCGTAGCTTGAATGAAAATTCGGAGTGGTGTCTCTCATTGAACTCAAACTGAGCACATCTTAACGTTTGGAGCACAGGATATGAGAAACGAGAGAATGCTGATACATGATTGAAGTAGACAAATGAGAGAATGCTGATACGTGTTTGTTTACGTTATGTGATTGTTTAATATAAAAATATGAAAACCTAAATTTCATGACTTTCCTATTTCATGTTAAATTTCATTGGAAATTCTCCTCTCTGTATGTTTTTTTTCCTACTTAATTCATGAATGTTGGACATAAAGTAGCATTTCATTGTATCAGAAGTTTGCAAAAAGTGTTGTCATTTGTAGCGATACATGCATGGGAAAGTGCATGGAAAATGACATGCAATACCCTCACTGTTCCGATTCTCGGGTTGCGTTCACACTGGGATAAACAGCATTCTGTGATGTAGAATTACTGTGGAGCTCTCGTATGGATGATGCCAACCTCCTTCGGTTGGTGAACTTGCGATTGTGCTGAATGTCTAAGGGCGCCATCTTATGGCAAATATATTACAGGTTGCTGAATGAGATTCCTCCTGCTGAAGTGCTCATGCGTACACATCTGATTGCTGTCTCATTAAAAGTGCAAGCAAAACACACACAAAAAAACAATTAACATAGAATTAAAGGATTGTGAGCTGTTAGAGTTCTCATTCTCTTTTTCAAAATTTTTCCATTTTTTGTCTCTTTTTCTTTCTTTTTTTGTATTTGCTACATGTATGTCTTTGCTTTATTCAGAGAAAACTTTGGATTACATTTTTTTTGTTTTCATTTCTACTCAAATGCCCTACTGAAACAGCAAAATCAGAATGCATTCAATTTGAATCTCCCTTCATATTTTTTTCTCTTTTATGAGACAGCAAAGAATCTCATTTTCCTAGGCTTACCATTGTATCATTGCTGAGGTGTAGTGATGCCTGAAATATGCGAGAATAGACCCACATGTTAGGGAAAAAACAACAACAAGAAAATAAAGGTTTTTTTCCCTCTGTTTCTGTGATATTTGCATGTTTTACTTCCGTCCATTTCTTCAGGATCTGCTCCTTGTTCACCTGGTTTCCCTTCTATTTTTCTTAAATCTTTTTGTACTTATTTAACCTGTTTTTCCCCTATTCTACTTCGTTTTGTCTTTCCCTCCTTCATTGTGCCTGATGTTACATGAACTGATGGTGATGTCTAGCAGCCACTGGTGTAAAAGGTCTTCATTTAATTAATTTGCATGGCATGACATTTTGCAAGGAGGCTAATATTCTATTTCCTTCTTGTGGCCAGCCGCCCATGACAGTCATCCAAAATAGCTCAAACTTGACTTGATGACTGTATGAATAATATGACACTACATGGCTAGTAAATGCTAGCAAGATAATAATCGGAAGGATGTTAACTCCGCAAATGCCATGGGTCGTCAGCAGCACACCAGGGATCACCAGTGTTTCGGCCATTTAAGTGCTGTACACCTCCCCCTGGCTGGCCGGTGCTGCGTTAGGATCCCCTTGACAGCACCCCCATGGCATTTCAAAGAAGAACAAAACAAAACAAAACAAAACAAAACAAAACAAAGCAAAACATCACAAAACAAGACAAAAAAAAAAATCACCTCTCCTCACTCCAGACACACTCTCTCTACACCCCCCCTATTCCCACCACCCCCCAGGCCTTCCCTACTATCCATGCAGATCCTGTCTCTGCTGCCCCACAAATTCTCCTGATCCACCTTTCCCCGTCCCTACCACCTATTCCCATCCCTCTGACCCACCTCCTTACCGATCGTCCAGCATATCCCCTGCACCCCACCTCCACAGTATGCACCTCTGCTCTCCACCCCCTTTTCTCACACTCCTCCCTCAACTCAGCATACCTATCCAGCTTTCTTTCCCTTGCCTCATCCATCCTTGTCTCCCATGGCACAGTCAGCTCCACCATTGCTAACCTGTGCACAGACCTAGCCACCAGCACCATGTCCAGCCGAAGGGCAGTTACTACCACCTCCTCTGGCACTGTACGGTTTCCCTCATCCACCCGCACCTCCCAATCATCCCCCGCTGCTAAGATCCCACCACCATCATCCCTCTGACCCTTCCTTCTCACACTGCATCTCACCCCCTCCTTCACAAACCGGATTCCCCTCACCCTAGGAGGCCCACTCTTCTTCCTTGCCTCCACTGCCACCCTCGCCACCTCCGCCATCTCCTTCAACACCTGGTTATGCCTCCATGTATAGGCCTGTAATAGACCTCCACATGCTGACAAAATGTGCTCTAGTGAGCCCTTCGCCTTGTTGCAAACCCTGCATCCACCATCCTCAACTTGACTTGATGACTGTATGAATAATATGACACTACATGGCTCGTAAATGCTATATTATTAAAGGAGACATGAGGCCTAAAGGAGACAAAGTTGTGTCTCCTTAATGTTCCCAACAATATTCTATCCCATTCAATCTATGCTTTACTGCTGACAATGCTCAATACACATTTTCCATACAGTGCTCCCTTATTATAGCTGAATTCAGCATTTTATAATATGATATATTTGTCTCTCCAATATATCATCCTGCAGATATTTGCCATCACCAAACAGAATGAGATTAAACACGATGATCTTTGCCTGGATGCCTCGGCGAACTCACACTACAAGGATGTGACGATGATCAAGTGCCACGGCAAACACGGCAACCAGGAGTGGATTTACAAGGAAGAGGTGAGACGGGATGGGCCAACGATCTACCGATGGTTCTTCTGTGATGTTACATGATTCCCATAATATATGAGTGCGTCCCACAAAGATGGAAGCACACATCATTTTCTGGGCACTGCAGTTTATAATAACATTTAATTTTTTTTTTTTGGTAAATCTCAATGCCTCCCGCTCATTCGCTCACTAAGGGCATCATTTAGCTCTCCAAAATCGTGTAGTGCTGCACAAGATGCCACATACCTATCACACTTTGTAACAGTCCTGTGTACAGTAACGATGTGTCAAATACCCCATCTACATTGTATACACAAACTTGGGCACAGGAGTACTCCTGAAGCACTTTTGACTTAAGCCTCTTTAAGTTTGTTCATACAGAACGTCGCCACTCGGTCGAGACAAGACACAAAGTGGTTGAGAGGGAGGCATAACAGTAGTTAAAAAAAACAAAAAAAAAACAACCAAACAAACAAAAAACTTTGCACTTGCGGGAAATTGAAACAAATTAATTCTATGTTCAGCATGCACTGCATTCCATTTCTGGAGTTCTCAAAACATTGGTGACCATTTACAGACTTTGGAGCACTTGAGGGGCCTGTTACATACATCATTTAACCTGATAAAACTCTGGTAAGAACGGAAAACTGAGGTTGGTATGATGCTGCCATAGACTTTAACACAGGAAAAACTCTGCTGAAAATCAAACTCTGTTTGAAATCAACCTGAGCTTTCCTAGTCTCAACAGGGGGAATAATGTTAGAGTGCTTCAGAGCCTCTTTGTCTGTTCAAACAGAGATTCTAGCAGTAATGCTGTGTATAAATGGGGTAAAAGACTGTGTGTCTTCCTGTTTGTATGGATAAAAAAATGCAAAGATCTTGTCAAATCAAAATCATATCAAAGCTTTGTATGATTGCTGATGTCATAGTAGCCACAATGTCAAACATGGTTCTTTCTCTTCTTTTCCTTGCTTACTCAGACCAAGACCTTCGTCCACAGCCCCAGCGGCTACTGCCTCGAGAAGGCCAACCCAGGAAAGGACGTCCCCACGCTGGGCAAGTGCAATGGGTCGGCGGGGCAACAGTGGGAACTACTGGACATCTCCATGACCGCCGGCGGCCGGTAGCCACGCCTCTCGGAGACGCGTCGATTTCTCCGAACACTCTTCAGTGTCGTTGAAAAACATGTGCCAAGTATGTGGCGTGGCATGCTACAGGTTGCAGCTAGTGAGCGGGAGTCCTTCGACAATAAGATGCACGTCTCACCTGAAGTTTTAAAAGGGGGATACAAAAGCTGGATAGTCACTGGAATCATCAATGAATCAGAGGGAGAGAGCATGTGAAGCTAAGATACAGGGCTGACAAGTGCAAGAAGCGACGGTGACAGTGAAAATGAATGTCTGATTTTGTTTCATGTCCCACGAACTGCTGACACTTGACATGACAAATTCAACACAAGTAGAGAAAAGACTGATGGATGCCTGATATAGCTAAATACAGATCTTACATGGCTTAAAACGTTTAAATACACATTAGAGAATTGTTCTCAAAAGAACAGGTATAACAAGATGTGAAGGAGCCCTTCCTCCTGAAGATAGCTCAACTAGGTTCATTTTATATCAGATAAGAAAGATCTAGAATTGTTCGTCTTTGCTAATTATCAGAGGAGGGGGGATAGCAAAGGGATAGCATTGGATGTAACTGCTCAGGTATAGGTGCATTCAAACCTGTCTATAGCAGCCACCCAAGGGAGACGAAAAAAAGTGGCCATTATAGACGAGGCCTTTAACATGGCTTTTCTCTCGGGGTAATTGCTTTTAGTGACCAGATGCGGCAGGTGGCCACTCTAGACAGGTGGCCTCTAAGGCAGGTTTGACTGTAGTTGCAGATGTTGCCAAGGATTAGTCCATAAGCTCAACTCATTAAAAAAAAAGGAAACACACACACATACAAAAGAAGCAGCACTTTGTGACTTGTAGGAGTATCGTGCTAGTGACTCAAGCCTCATAATGTGGATACAAATGTGATGACATGGAGAAGAGGTAAAGGTAGAAGGCATCACGTTACCATGGAAACGTCGTACTGGAAGATGGAGAAGGATGAACTTTCAGGAGCTCTTAACAGCATCTCGGTAATAGTTAATCCTCGGGGGATGATCATCATCCTTTTTTTCTGTACTCCTTGCACAATTTCGTCTGTTTGTGTCCAGAATGAATGAGTCCTGCCTCGACCAGAGATTTGAGGGGTAATAATAATGATCCCTCAGAGTTGATGATGTAACATTATGTGTAGATGAATGTTGAATGCTTTACTGAGAGCAGCAGTGTGTGTGTGTGAGATTTTTTGATGATGATAACTTACTGAGATACCAATCTCACTATGCAGCAGTTCTATCTTTGTTTTACCGTGAATCATCTTGAGTCATTGTCTTACAATACTAGCCGAGGGTCTTGTGTATTTAATAGGTATTGCGCGATGCCCCTCAGTTCTCGATCCAAAGTCGAGCGTTTGATGACGCCTGTGCCGTATGATGTACAGTGTATGTTCAACCTTGTCCATTCCATGGGGTTTTTCTTGGCAGTTGCCAACCGTTGAAGCCACCCATCAACATATTTTTCAAAGGTAGATGGTGTTATCAAAAGCATGTGAAGCTTTTTTTAGGTATCCCTGAAGAGATTATCAACATCTTTAGAGCAGCAACGACCAAGACACAAGAGCAAACACATGCCAAAAGCTGAAAAACAGTGTGAGTTCTCGAGCAAGACTCCACATAATCATCCATTGATAATCAGAGCATGAATAAGCGTCAGAAATGTATTGCGTGCGTATACTTTCATCTAGTCTACGTTCGGAAGGAAGAAGTCAATAATTTCAGGGAAATGACTGTCACTGTAGGGTGGATGACGTAGTGAGGTGCATTAATCGTGTGTGCCCTTTTAGTTTGTTCAGTTTCTGGCAAGATCGCACACAAACTGAGGATGAAATCCATCACATGCTCGTACCCTTGGTAATTTTCACACAGACGCTTGTTGGAGTGAATGAAAAATTGCCTGCTCATCAAATCGCCAACCCGCCTTGCTGAGATGTGCCATCTCGTTGTGTTTCACATGCACTGTCTTCAAGTAGTGCAGCTCATGACTGTGGTATGCACAAACTGTACCGCCTATTGTCAGTTGCTGTCCTTTTTAGATAAGTCTGCCGGTTTTTCTTTTTAACTGTTTTTTCGGTTTTTCGCGAGCATGTTGAGGTAGATTCTTTGTGTCCGTCCAGATGACCCTCGCCACTCTTCGCAGAATCATACGTGAACGATTTCTTGTTGGCTCCCATCTCACTGCCTTTGTGTGGTCTGTCGTGTGTGATTGGGAAGCGTGCGGAGATTTGCAGCATGTCGTTTGCTTGCTCCCCTTGTCACACGAGGGCGTCCCACCAGCCTCGGACGCCAGAGTGAGAAGATACCCCAGAGAAAATTTAAGGCATAGCAGGATATTCAATGTCTCCAAAGAATAAGAACAGAGAGCCGTCCTGATCCCACAGGCACCAATGCTGTCAACAAGTTCTAGATGTGTATGTTCTTTAGGACTCGTCACCCTTACCCCCCCCCCCTTTTGAATAAGGGATGGTCAGATTTGTAGAAATATGAAATAAAGTAAAAGGTTTATCATATTCAGCAACAGTACCTATATATACATATATGACGTTGACTATCAACCTTTCATTTTGGCAAACTTGATACTTGTTTGATTAAAAAGAAATTGCAATTAGATTTTTTGAATTGGAAATGGTAAAATTGTTATTCAATTCGTTCCCCTCATAGAGGGTCATGTTCAACTTGCATTACCCCTTTTAAAGGCTATTAGCATTTTATACTCAAAAAGTGAATTGGATTTTCTGCAGCAGGAAGTGATTTTACACATCAATCATGGTGGTTCAACACTTACAGTATATCAGGTCATTTGTTTGTGCTATGTATAAATTGAATTCCATGTTGATATTATCGTCACATTTCCTGGAAGTTTGAGACGGGTAAACATGAGGAAAGAGGGATTTACATTCCTTTGTTAGATTGTCTTTTATGATACTTGAAGTTAATATCTGTACACATCCAGAGAAAAAGGGAAGAAGTATTAATTTGTCAGATACACCTATTAGATCTACCTATTCTCAGCTAACTAAATTGACTTAAGAAGATCCTGCATCCATATCAAGTCAGGCGAAAACAAATAAAGTCCTCAAAAATAAGTAGGGCTTGTTTATTGTCCATTTCCTCTCATCATTGACTTGAATTGTCCGTAGTGCAACAATCTTTGCAAAGCCCTCCCACTGCTTGATATAAACTACTAAAGTCAAAATGATATTTGGCTTCGATGAGAAGCAAAGGTGCCGAACCTATGTTGAAAATATTTTCCAAGTCATTCAGTGCAAAAAGTGGCAGGAATATTTTGAACCCTGGAATGCAACACATGAAATAGGCAGCTCAAATGTCAGCATGGGGACCCAGAGAAGGATTTGGCG
The DNA here is from genome assembly GCF_040938485.1 of Diadema antillarum. Taxonomy (NCBI): domain Eukaryota; kingdom Metazoa; phylum Echinodermata; class Echinoidea; order Diadematoida; family Diadematidae; genus Diadema; species Diadema antillarum. The sequence goes on from NW_027272201.1 coordinate 1,052,263, forward strand.
GGGTTTTCTTTGAAAAAGGAAGCCAAGCAAACTTTGAAAAATCATTTATGATTAAAAGCGTGATGCTGCGTGGTATTGTATATTTGTGTTTAAAGTGTGTGTTCAAACGTATGATGGAAATGAGCTGAGGGTTTGGAGAAGAGCTAGTTTTTGGTTAAAAAAAAAAATCATACAAGTTTCTTACATCTGTGCCTTTCTTGTTGATATCATATATACTTGTTTTATTCCAATACTTTGTGAATGTATGTGGTGTATTACTTTTGCGTTGTTTGTTTGTTTGTTTTTTTGTCCTGTAATGAAGCAGATAGGACGTAATGCTGATTTATATTGATGAGCATGATGCAATATGGCCAATATTGCTAGGTAAAATTAAAAATATACAATGCATAATTGCCCATTGTACTTGAAAGGGCTGTAAATTTCAAGTACCCTCGAGTCTTTGGCCAGAAATGAATTTAATTGCTAGTTTCGATGTGATAATCAAGTGTAGAGCGCTTTGATCAGTACTAATATATTGTGAAAGCGTAATATGACCTCATGCGTTATCTTAAGAATGTAGACAATTCATGTCGTTTTCATTCTTTTAGTTAAACTTGTTTGGTTGTTATTGTTTTAATGCTTAGACCTCAAAAGTTTTGTATTACACTTTATAGATTATGGTGCTGCAGGTCAGGGGTGAAGACAAAAAAAAGAGGAAAATGTTGTGAATGCAAGTCATCTGCCTGTGGAGAAGGGAAACCTGTTCAGTTGATACCAGCAATTATAAATGTCGTCAGCTTCTATTGCTGAGAAGCATGAGTAGACTTAGCATCACTGTAAAAACAATGAATGGCTGATTTGATTTGCATTATATTCTTTACATTTTCTGTTAACATGCTGTGAATATGAAGATTTTGGTTTTGAAGAAGAGGTGACCATTTAACCTCGGAACCGTCAGGCACTTTGCTCTTCTTCTTTATTTTTCGATCCTAGATGAAGTATCTTTTAGAATAGTGTTATTAAAAAATGAATAATTATGTTTTTATTTGGAAACAAGTTTTTCTCATGCACGTTTGGTGGTGGATTAATGATAGTCAGATATAACAATATGGAGAGAAAAATGAAGTAGAAATAGGTTATATCTCAGGTATGATTGTACCTTTGAAACTAGACAGCCCAGGCCAAGAATTGTATTGTTTAAATGGTCATTGTTCAAGCATTACAGCATTTCGTTGTTGTTTTTTTGTTTTCTGTATTATTGTGGAAGTTTGCTTGGGTTCAGAGATTTTGTTAACAGATAGAACTGTCGGTAGTCTTTCAAAGTTATTTCATTTTCTTATCTTTTGTGCTGGTATTCCCAGGATGGATAGACAGAAAGTTACGAAGTTATGCAAAAAGGGAACATGTGTTATACACAGAGAGGTGCTTGGTCTATCTTGTAGTAGAACCGATTCAATTCAGAACAATCCACCGATAGTCCACTATCCCTTTTGCATTTACTTGTGATTCTATCATGAGCATTGGCTATGGAGTTTTGAGACTGTGGTGCAGAAAGGGTTAGAGGCAAAGTGGAAAGGAATTATTTGCCACACACATGGAGATATGCAGTATATCATTGGCTGAGAGCCAGAAGGGCACTGTAGCGTTGTTAGATTTGAGCCTAAGTAAACATGAAATAATCAATCTTCATGAAATAAAAATTTTATTTGATAAAAAATGGCTAGATTTATTCAAAGCATTACTCCAAATGTCAGGTAAAATAGTGTCCTTGTGATTTTGATTTGTAACATTTTACTGAAAATGAAAATGAATTAAAATTGAAACCATAATGTAGACGAGATGGAGCTCTACGATGTGATACCAATAATTCAATACCCCCCAAAATTGCACTAAACACCCTTCTGGCTCTCAGCCAAGAATATATTATGTTAGATGCAAGCGTGTTGCCCAACTGTTCTCCTATTTGTACGCATACTTGCCGTTAATGGTGTCATAACTTTGTATCACTTTACGCACCAAATATTTTTATTGATGGACTCCTCTTTTCTCTGATATTGGGGGAAAGACAAACGAGATAAATAATGGTACTGTTAAAATAAGATAGCGAAGATAGTACCGGTAAGATATGATGATCATAGCATAGCATTAAGATTTATGCTGAGCATGATCTGAAATTGAATGTTTTATGACGGCGTTGGTGTGGATTTAAATGCCTCCTTTATGATATTTCTACCAGTACTCTCATTGAAAATGTACTAATGTTGCTTGTAGCAAACAAGAAGAAATTATAAAAGAAAAATATCTATGTGATGAGAATGGAATTAGCACATGAAATTATTGTATTTACAGTGGCAAAATCTTTTTTCTTTTGTATATGAATAAGATTTAAATGTGTATTATTTTGTGTTTTGAACAATTTTGGGAATCTATTTAAGGCTAAATGACTTAAGACTGATTCTTTTGTCTTGTCGCATCATTTCTTGAAAGCACAGGAGGTGAAAAAGAAAATGTCAAATTTGTATCATGTTATTTAAGGAAGGGAAAACGGATTAGCTGACTGATCCAGTTGTAGCACAGTAACACAAGATGCAAGAACGTTAAGGGGTGTTGACCCACTTCAAGTGATACAATAATTTTACTGAAATATGTCACGGTGTGGAAACGTATCCTCATTCCTCGGGTTGGGTATAAGCTAGAGTAATACTGCATACGCCGAAATTTTGTGAGGTTTTAATTTTTGCAAATTTTGCGAGTGGGATGCTATTCGCAAATTTAAAATGTGTGAAAATATTAACTCTCATTTCGAGATAAATGTGACGTGCATGCACACATTTCTCCTTTTGGTACTGTAGTCCACGATCACAAATTTAACTACTCGCAAATTTGATGCAGAACCCCGATTTGTGAAAAATAAGACTTGCTAAATATATGGTGGATACATCTGTCCACCAACCGTGTTTGTAACATTTGCTCGTCCACTCCTCAGACAGTTGAATTTCAAAAATTGTTTGCTTGTTTGTTTTCGTTTTTTTATACCTCCACCCCAAAGGGTGCTCAATGCATGTTGTTCTTGGAGGTTGTCCATCCGTCCGTCCCACCCAGCACTCGTAGTTGCGATGTAAGAAAAAGCAAGCAGTTGATTAACTTTGCACTTGGCCCTCATATACGTACTACATGAGGTGTAGATGCAATAGGTGGATTTGAGGCAAAATCCTTCAGGGTCTGTCGTCAATATTCACTGTAAATTAGTTACGACTTGTATTTTCTTGTCATAACTAGGGCTGGGAATCTCCAATGGTAATTATTAGTTAACCGGGATGGCTAGTAACTGAACAGTGGGAATCAGTGGGAATGCTGGGGGATAATTGTTCCAATCCTTTAAGAGTACATAATATATCTGTTGTTGTGTGAAAATGTATTTGCTTCAGAAACACTATACTGCACATTCAAGTACTGTGCAGTTTAGTGTTTCCAGTTTAGGATGCCTGTACAATGACGGGGTGATCGTTAAGAATTTTGTTGTCAGTCAATAATGCGAAGAAATTCCTTTAGTCTTCTACTACTTGTGCAGGTGAATTTTAGTCCGACAAAGTTACACAAATCAAAAGTCTCAATGTGCATCCCACAAAATCATACTGCAGAAATTTCAGAGTTGTTTTCACCCTTTTTTTACTGTACAAAGGCTATAAAAACAGATTGACATTCTTGTTTTCTTACCACAGCAATATAGTGCTTTGTTTGTTTTCCCCATGAAATGTCAAAGGACTGAAGAAATACTGCATTTGCTTCTTGTTTCACAGTGTGTATGTCAAGGTTTGAACCAGTAAGACTAAAGTGTAATGGGGGTTATTTCGTGAAAGTGAGCAGGGGGCAGGAGAAATAATATCATATTTAAAGGGAGAGCGTAAGTTACAATCCTCCATCTTGTATTCCTCTCTGTTAGATTAAAGTTTGATAACTTTACTCTTGCATTAGTCAGCCAATACTTCTGGTGATATTACTTGTATTTCTCAGTTGCTTTTGAGTTGTTTCATCATTCTCTTGTATGGTTAAAAGTTACACTTTTTTTGTGTGTGTCTATTTTGAAGAAATGGTGACTATTGTCTGCTGAAGAGCAGGAAAAAGAGAAATTATGAAATTTTTTGATTTGCATTTGCATTTTGTTTTCTTCTTTCTTTGTCCTTGAGAATCTCTTTTTGGTATATATTGGTATTGATATGGATATTCCGTGTATATTTACTCCTAGAAATTTTGTGTGATGTTCAAATTTTATGACATTTTAAATGAAGGTTTTCACTCGTTTTGTTTTTTCTCTTTTAATTGCTACCCACACTTCTTGGCAGTGACCTGTGCATTTGTCAGAGTTGATTTCACATTTTTGACAAAATGTAAAAGACATTAATGTACAACTGTTATGAGAAAAAAAAATGATTACATTTTCTTGCAGATAATTATTTCAATGGATATGTGTACTTATTTTGTCCATCTTGTTACAAGTGTTGTGCTAATTGTAATGATGCCTGCTGAGTATATGAAAGTCCTTGTCCTTGTATGAATGTCGAATACATGAGGTGCGCTAGGCATAGGAGAGGGGTAAGGGGAGGGGGCACCAGCAAAAAACAGCAACTTTTTTTTTTGAATGAATGAATATAGGGATGGTATTCTGTTCGAGATCTATGAAGTTTTTTTTTTCCATATTTTGAAAATACATTGTAGCTCAAAGTATTGTCATGAAAATGGCTGTTATTGTTACCAGCTAGTAATTATTTGAAAGATTGTGGGCCAATGGAAAGTAAAGCACATTTCTGAAAACTATTAAGGCCCATAGCCAATCTAAAGAGAACGCAACAATGATAATGATTTGATTCATGCTGTGCAGTGCCTTGCAGGCGTTAGAGTGTATGTTACGCACGCACGGACCACCGTGTTTGCAGGTGTACACGTTAAAATTCCAACAACATGATTTGATTGATTGATTAGTTGATTGATTGATTGTTGATTGATTGTTGATTGATTGATGGATGGATGGATGGATGGATGGATGGATGGATGGATGGACGGACGGACAGATGGATGGATGGAAGGTCACAGGCAGGGGTCAATGAACTTTAGGGCCCAATGTTAAGTTTTTACGGCGCGTTTTGATTATGGCTCAGAACTTTGTTGGGGAGTTGAAGGTCACCACAAGGTCAAACGTCACAGACAGGGGTTAATGAACTTTTAGGGCCCAATGTTAGTTTTTACGGCGCGTTTTGATTAGGGCTCATAACTTTTGATCCCTATGTCCGTTTGTGACCAAACTTGGATGGTAGATGTCCCTTGGGGAGATGAGGTTCATCACAAGTTCAAAGGTCACATACAGGGGTCAACGAACTTGTAGGGCCAATGTTAAGTTTTGATAGCGCGTTTCGATTATGGCTCATAACTTTTGCTCGATAGGACTGTTTGCGACCAAAGTTTGGTGGTAGATGTCTTTTGGGGAGTTGAAGGTCACCACAAGGTCAAAGGTCATAGGCGGGGTCAATGAACTTCCAGGAGTTAGAAAAACATAAATTTCTTCTACGCGAATGGGTGAGACACATTTTGGCTCTTGCCTTGTTGTACTATTATCCAGCGTATAACTTACAGCATTCTTTTCTGAAATATAACAAATAAAAAGATTAATCATAAGTTTATATCCCACCTTACAAAAAAAAATCAAACAACCATACTATCGACTGATATAATCTGACCGCCTAACCCCCCCCCCCCAGCTACACACACACACACACACACACACACACGCACACACACACACTCATATATATATATATATATATATATATATATATGTATATAGTTTGTCATTACTGAGCAGATATGAATGAAATGCGGGACAAAATCTGGGAAAAATTGTAAAACAAATACGCTGTGTGCGAGGACAGAATAAGATTCATATATCTGTTCAAATTGTGAACTAATGACCGCACAAAGGGTGTGAAGAGCTGCCATGAATAAAGCGAGGCATTCTTCCTAATATTTATGTGCGAGGCTGTCGTGAATTAAAAATAACTCATTTAAAAAAATGTTCCTGAAATCTATCGCTTCTTTCATTCTGTTCCCATTCAAAATGAAAATAATGCGGAACCCACCACTTGACTAATCGGTCAATTTCGGAATCATGACTATCCACATTGTTAGAATGTAGAATCCCCTGAAATCACTGCGTCATCCGTATTATTATAATCAAACACTCGCCTCTTCCACAGATTCACAAGAATAATACGAAAATAAAACGGGTATAACGTAAAAGCACATCCCTGGGGCATGCTAAGTATCACAGTGCGAGCATCAAAGGATGTTCGACCAACCTTGATTCTATATGGCCTGTTCAGTGAAAAGAAATGAAAAATAATGGTAAATGAATGAATGAATGAATAAATGAATAAATAAATAAATAAATAAATAAATAAATAAATTGATTAGTTGATTGATAATATCATATAAATCAGCAATGTGATGTGAGGATGAACACAATTAGATTAAATTAATTGATTAATTAATTGATTAATTAATTAATAACATCATAAAATCAGCAATGTGATGCGAGGATGAACACAATTATTAACCAATTCTGGATTAACACATACAAAAGATTTAGTATTGTACTAAACGCACTAGAAATATAAAAAAAAAAGTTGATATTTCGTGTAAAGGTGAATCCCTTTGCCGGAAGACATTATGCAAATACAACATAAATGAGACAAAAAAGTACATATAAACTTATTTCATCATTCTGTTATCATCAATCTGTTACAAAAGAAAGTCTAAAATGAACATACCCTGTGTGCGAGGACAGCGTCAGATTCCTAATCTGTTCAAATTGTATAGTATCGACACACATTGTTATCATTTATGCTCAAATACATGGAGGACACATTTATCGTGGACAGCCTTTGAATTCACTGCACAAACATTGGCCACTAATTATTTGTTTCGATATAAAATGATTCGTTTCTAAGATAATAATACTCCGTCTGAGCAGAGGATGTACACAGGTTGGGCAGAATACGCTCTGTAATCCATGTTGTTTGAATGGATTGTTGGCAAAATATCATTGTAGTATATATAGGTCTTAATCACGTTAACGTACTCTTGTTGGGCAGACGCTGTTGTGGAGCCGGGAAAGGTACAAACGTGGGTGCACACGTTACAAGTATTATAGCGCAAATCAAAATAGCAAAATGGGCAAATTGCTGATACATATACAAAAATAAACACAACGCATAACCTTACAAAAGACAGACTTCACTTTAAATGTAGAGGGAGAGGATGAAGTGACATCAAATGAAAGAAATTATACTAGAAAGATGTGTATATAGAAAAGAGTACATTGTATATCTATTGTTGCGTGGAAATTATTTGTGTTATTAATGTTTCCAGGTAAGCATGCCTGGTCAGTGACGGGGCATTAAACTGCACATTACTTGAATATGAGACCATTCTGAAGCAAATAATTTTCACACAACAATAGATATATAATGTACTCTTGAATGAATCCCATAAGGATTGGAACAATCATCTCCCAGCATTTCCACTGATTCCCACTGATCAGTTACTAGCCTTCCCCTTTAAGTAAAAGTCATAAAAGTATCTATTAGATCAAGAATATGTTACATGCGAAAATGTTCAATCTTTCAAGGCATAATGAAGAACAGTGCAGAAACTGTCCTACGCATTGTCTTGGTTGTACAGTGAGTCAAGGCAAAGTCAAGTAGTGGGTGCGCATGCCCGAGGGAAAGTTCATCGACCTTCTTCATAATCTGATGGTAGTTATGTTGACCGTTAAAGCTCATAATAATGCGGGGGAGTGTTTTTGTAATTCACTCGACACATGACATAGCCCTATACGTAATAGTGGAGTTGATCTTGGTGTGTCACTACTGAGAAAATGACGGACTATTTTCAGCTTTGTTTCATGTCTGACATTATTCACTGATTCTTGAACTTGATGATCTACGTTTCTTAATCGTTGCAACATGGATGGCTTTATCTCGGATAATCAACCTGGGATCCAGAAACTGGACAAGCTGAAGTGCGCATTCCTACGGGCAGCGCGAAGCGGCCGTGTGGAGGAGATGAAGACGCTAATGACCGACCCACGTCACGGCAGCGTCTCGGCAGCCCTGTGGAGCCGGGGACTTTTGGCAGCTATCTATACCTACCAATTCGGTAAAGTTTTGTGTGGGTTTTTTTCGTAACAACTATTCAACTTGATACCCAGGCATCTCGAAAGATGTAACGGAAACAAAACGAAACAAAAACCCGACAACAATGCGATTATTTTCTGTGTAAGAATGAGGATTTGTAATGCCATAATATCAGAATGAAAAATCAGGTCACAGCAGAAAAAAGTGGCTCTTAATTCTGCAGCAAATGAGATTTTACTGGAATACAAATTGTCTGGATTTATTCATTGCTGCTTGTTATAGCAATGTCCATCAGTGCGTAAGACAAGCCACAGGTGGATTCGGGGACTTTCTTTTGTTGTATTATGGTAGCACTATACATTACCTTTGTTATTATTATATTCCCATCATCTTAATTTTAGTCATGTTATTTTTGCGTCAAGCTAGTACACAACTATCGCTACCGTGTGATTGCTTTTACAAATACATTACAATTTGTCAGGGTTCCACCTTGTGGCACATTGGAGCCACTAAAATCATTAAATTTGAAATTTTGATTCCCCGAAAGAGACATGTAGTCGGCCGACATGAAATAAAGGAAATATGGAAAACGAAAATAGAAAAAGAATAGTTTGTGTGTATATAAAGCAATATTTCAACTATTATTGTGAAAACATTTTTCAGTTTTTTTTTATTTGCTTCTTCTTAATTCCTTTTAGGTCACGACAGTGTTTACTATAGACCAGTAAGTATACTGGCCTATAGTAAACACTAAAATCATTATTAAATCATTCATATATCTTGTTACCATTTCACTTTCATAATCATTTATGTGATTACTAGACTAATAAAGAATTGATATTGATTTGATACAGATTTGATAAATCAAATAATTATCATTGAGACTAGGAATAAGAACATCATGGAGCTATGTAAACTTCATGTTTTAAGCAGATACCACCGCTATCAATGACTATTGTTGAGCCACGCATTGGATACTACATTGTACTATCACAAGTGTTACTTATACTTCCACTCTTCTGAACATTATTAAGTGGAAGTGCCGACAAAAGTTAAATGCATGCTCTATATTTTGTATATTGATGCAAACTTTTGGTATGAAAGAGACTAACTTAAAATTTGCCAAATATGCTATAATATCCATCACGCTATACAGAGTATTTGTGGCAATAACGATGATGCTTTACGTGTTTATAAGATCTGTCACACGCGGCTTTGCCTGTTTTGGATGATGCTGTTTTAAACACTCGAGATAGGTGAGATGTGTGCCAGATAGTTCGTCTTCCCTGTTGAAAGTGTCTACTTTGCGTATTATGAGGAGAATAGCAGTCTTTTGGACGAGCAGACATGTTGGATTTTAAATTCACTGAGATAACGCACTTGCGATGTAGGCAAAAGTTATTCATGTCTTCCTTACTGATGACGCTTGCCTGCAAATCTGCCTGGCAGCAATAATTAAAAGCTTTCATTAAAGGTAGGGGATACCTTTTACAGACCTCCCAAAATGCAGCAAAACATTAAATATGAACCTCAGGGGACTTGCTTAGGCCACTGCTTAGAAATTTGGAAGTCAACAGTTATCTCAAATTTGAATAATGCACAAAACTCAACTACTCAGTAGTTCTGTGTGTCAGCCACACTTAAGCCTTTTTGTTGCATTCTTCTGTATTTGTGATCTATAAACACAAATCCAAAAGTACAAGAGCTGATGTAATAACATATAGAGTGTGTGGTAAGAATGTATATAGAAATGTTTGTAAGTGTTGATGAACTTCCTTCACAAAATATACATGATGGACACACATGCAGTACATGGGTCTGCAAAGGTAGCCTAGTAATGTACTGGAATTTACGGTGAGCCCCGAAAACAATTCAATTCAAAATCTAACCGTCAAAAAAATGTACTAAATGTTACCTTCCACTTTCAATACTTTATGGGAGTTTCTAAAATGATATTCTCTTCAACATACCACTGTATTTATACAACTCTTCATTTAAGGCATGCAAATGGGATTCCCTACCTTTAAAGCACTGTAACTGGCAATATATATTTGAGAAAGTTTGGTAATGCATTCAATGTATGAATTTGATAATTTCCAATTGTTGATTAATGATGGTCTACGCAAGCTCATTCTTTGTTTGAACATAAATTGCTGCGTCCATAATTGTTTCGTCGGATAAGTTTACGCATATTATATCATTTTTAACCAACTAAGAAAACAGAAAGGTAATTTTTGCCAATGCGCGCTTGAGTTGATTACGAAAAGGCGTACTGTATGTGTTTTTAACCACATGTGACCTACAACAACATGTAGCCCGCATTTCTTCAGATAATAAGCATGGTAAAGACAAATGAAATAGGGTCAATTTTTTCTAGACATGACAAAATGTTACCTTTCAGCTCGAGTTGGTCCCCGAAACAATACTACCAGCATAGATTGCAATACTCGACTACCACGTAGAAACACTACCACCACCACCGCCGCCATCGTCATCATGTTACGTAACACTTTAACGTACTTCCAAGGACGGGATGAGAAAAGATGATTGCACTCACCTCTATAGAATATTATTGTAACAGATATGGAGAAGGCTTATGCAGCTAGAATAAAAGCCGGCTAATGATAGCAGGATTATGTCTGTGATTGCCCTGCTGGTAAGAACACAGTGTCCCACAGTGTGTTCACATATTCGACTATTTGAAAACGCTCGAATTTAACAGTGTGAAGATGATTTCACACTGTAGTGTGGTTTTCACAGTGTTCACGTAGTAATGCTTTGTTTCACACTGTGAATTGATGACTCACATTGTGTTCTCACTGTTAAAACGCTCAAATTTAACAATGTGAAGAGATTTCACACTGTGTTCACACTGTGTTCACTCTGTGTTCATACTGTGTTTCACACTGTTTTTTTTCACACTGTGGGACACTGTGTTCTTTCCAACAGGGTAGCCTGTAAAGGAAACTCGCAAGCCAGATACATAACTATACCCTATTCCGAGTCCACTGAAGCATGGTGGTGTGCTGTGTTGGACAATATTCTGAAAAGCCGACTTTAAAGGGATAGTATAGTTTCCAGCGGGATGAAACTTTAGATTTCTAATGTTTTTTAATGATCTCTTGTTTTGATGACACTAAACCTCTTCTGAAATATGATCACAAATCAATTATAAGGGGAATTCAAAGTTTATTTGATGAAAATTTGTTTTTAAATGACTGAGATATCCCCCCAAAAGCGATCCTAATAGAATGTGGGACGAACCTTTTATTAGGATTGCTCTTTTTTACTTTGATTTTGAATATCTAAATCATTTCAAAACCAATCTATTTTCATCAAATAGAATTAGAATTCCTCTTAGAATTGTACGCTCTTTAACCTTTCATAAAGTGGTTTCTAAGTATCTCACAAAAGAAATTAAAATCTGAATCTTCATCTCAAACAATTCTATACCATCCCTTTAAAAATGGCAGGCATGTTTGGCCGTATAGGCCTTAATGACTGATGAGGTGAACCGGAATAAAAGAAGGGTACACATGATACTCATGATGTAATGGGGGGGGGGTAGTGAAGGGTATTTAAGATCAGAAAAACTCGATGATAGAAGCAGGGATATTGCAGACATATTGAAGATGCGTTGCCCTTACAAGAGAAGATACAACGTGAAATAGAGAGTTTGATCGTAAAACGAGTTAACTTCTTTCTTGTCAATTTTACATATTTGCGATTAAACCTTTTAAAAACAAAGGGAAAACTATTAATGAAAATATTGCATGTTTTAATCACAACTTCCAAAATAGTTCTTGTAATGCCACAAGACAGTGAGGTACCATTGGAAAGGATTTATTTTGCTCTACCTGATTTTGGACTTACGCTTTTAAGATGTTTGAAAATCACCTGAAAATGACGTTTAAATCGTTTTGCCATCAAACACTTCAGTTGGAGACAGTTCTCGCTAGAGCCGCGCATATCGATATTATGTGATAGTGAGGGGGGGGGGGGAGAGAAAGGGGGAGAACTTTTTCGATGTTTCTCGTCGAATGTACCACTCGTCTTCGGGAAAAAAAAAATCCGAGTAATGTTCCTATTCACAACTGTGATTGTATTCATATTGTATTTATATTGTATGTATGCATATATATATATATATATATATATATATATATACATATACATATATACATATGTATATTTCAATTGCATTTACAACTTCCTACTGCTTTGAGCTTCGCTTTAAAAAGTGCATGGCCATCTGTCTGTTTAGTTGTTCCCATATTTCAGTGCTTTTTAAAGTACAAGGATCCTGCGAAGAACTTTTAGATCAATGATATTATATTGAATGATAAGCAATTTCTAAAAACAAACAAACAAACAAACAAGTATTAATATTATAGCAAGCATTGAAAAGTAAAACAATTAATTAAAAATGATGTCATTCTAAAATGAAATACTTGAAATGTTTGTAATGTAATGGTGAAAATGATAAATCAAAATGTCTCAATTTCCATAAAGACACTGTATAAAACACCATCCCATGCAGAAAGTACACAAACTAGATCCGAATAAATATTTTTTTTTTAATGAATTGCCTCTTTCGTCATGCATATTTCAAATCAGAACTTCAATTTCTCAGCAAAAAGTCACAGATTTTTAAAACGGCTCAAACATGTAGGCCTATATGGGCCCTTTATAAAAAACTGAACGCCTTTTGCAAACTCATCGGCGGCAGGATTTCAAAAATAAAGTTGTTCAAATCTTCAGCTTGTCATTTGGAAAATTCTCGATATACAGCATCATAGTTTCAATCATAATTATTGCTTTTCTTTTTGTTTACACACGCATTTCAAACGCAGAAGCTGCATTACATCCATCAATGATGATCCTTTTAAAAAGAATTTTTGGATAATCGTATATAGGAATACTTTATAATCAGCCCACATATAGTTTTGTGTTTTTTTTTTCCTTTGTAAAGGGCAGATCAACATCAAAGAATTTCACATCTACTTTTGATGAAGTACCCAAGAGCAAAATAGCAAAGTAAAAAACTAACAATTACAACTCACGCTTGTTACCAACAAACATACCAACAAACAAAGAGAAACGAAAAACATTGCATCCAATCAATTTTCCCGAAACAGAGTCCCTGAAATTTCTGTTAGACATGGATGTACCTTTGGAGGATGCCCTGCTGCACGCTCTTGAGTGTCAAAACTTGGAAGCAGTGGAGGAGATCCTGATTCGCACCCAAATCCCGGGCGAAGACCTGGTAAGAAAACCACATCTATGTGAAACTTTGGTCCATATCAATTTTTATCCTGACTTTGCTCTTAACCGAGACCTGTTTAGTGCTTTCGCCTGCAATTAAACTTTAAGAACAAGTTTATCCAAGTATATGTTTGAGTTGAGTGTTTGCAGAAATGTAAGCAGAACACATCGGTAAAAGTTTGAGGAAAATCATATTATCGGTTTAAAGGTTATGGATTTTTAACGTGTTTCTTTTTGTGTGTGTGTGTGTATGTGCAGCCATCGCTGGTTGCGAGGACTACTACAGTTTGCGATATGAAATACGGAGAACGATATAAAGAAAATATTAAGAAAATTCAACAAAATGTTCACTTTTCTTACCTGATGAAAAAGCACATTACTTGCCTCTTTTAGAAAGCGGTGGATGGGGGAAAATATTACCCTTACATAATTTTGTCAGTAACAAGTCTACATGAAATGTACTTTTCATTGAAAAAAAAATAAAAATTGTAGAATTTTCTTTTTATTCTCTGTATATCATAATGTATAACACTCTACCATGATATACATGTGTAGGCCTACATAATCTTATAATGCATCACAAATTCGAAGGGGCCTCTCGTTCAGGGATAGTGGCACTAAAACTTTAGAAATGTAGGCCTATAACTTGTAAAGAATTGTCCGATTTTCCTCACACTTTCTCTGATGTGTTCTACTAAGATTGCTACAATTACTCAATCAAAAATAATATTTGGATGATACTATCCTTTAAGGCAATATCTCTCTCGTCCAACTCTCTTTATATAACTATTCAAAACAATTTCAGCAAATGAACAGATAAATGTCAATTGAGCTACGTGTGTGACTGATTCCAGGGAGGTGAGTTTTGTCTCACCTCCCTGCTGATTCAAAGTGCTCTATTCATGAAAGAAATATATTATTCAGAGGGGTGAAGGTTCAGGTGCGAGTTTCTTCACTTTGTCTCCCTCTACAAATTAAAGTTGTAAAATGAATATCTTTCTTTTATTTGATATGCCTTGTCCGCCTTGGACTACTTAACATTATTAATGTCGGAATTTCGGAGCTTGGATATTATTTTGTTCCTTGTTCATCGTGTCACTGCCGGCAACCAGGGACAGCCTGGTGGTAGTGTCGCTGCCCGGAAAGCAGTAGATGACAGGTTCGAGTCCCACTCGTTCCTTTTTTTCCGACATGTTTTTTTAATTTACAAATCGGCAGTCGCGATCTAAACAAATTTAAGTTGTAGAGGGAGACAAAGTGAAGCAACTCGCACCTGCTCCATTCTATTCATATTCTAACTTTGAGATGAGTGGAATTGTGAACCAATTCTGTTATTGTATAATTACACACACAATCATGTCAGCTGCCATTCTTTCCAATCTTCTTTTTTTTTAATCTTTCTACCGTTGTCATGCCAACATGAAAGAAGTCAAGCGTTGTGAATCAGTTCGCAGTGACGCAAGAATTCCCAGCATGCACCACGCCACTCAAACTCGCCACACGGATGGATGACTTAAAGGCGATAAAGGTGAGGTGGTCCTGCGACACATTCCATCTCGCGATTTTCCACAGTTTCGGCCCTTTTTCATAAATCCCCTTGAAAGGGGCTGGTCATGAACACAATAATGGGCACTTATTAGGATATTTTGTGTATTGAACACTACCCTTGTCTTACCCTTTTTGGTCTGTATATTCATCATGAATTAGCGGCGAACGGATCCGGTATCAATATATTTGGAGGCTAATTGTACCTCTTTCTTGTGAACACAATTTACCTTGAACTTCTACTGCTGCAGTAATGATTCCCTTGCAATCTGTCGCCTAGTGTTGACCCCCCCCCCCCCAAAAAAAAAAAAAGAATAATGATAATAATGACACAGTAAATCCTGTATCGATGGAAAACGTCTCGAGTAATGGCCATTTTCATTGAAACCTTATTGCGCATACGTTTCCAGTCGTCTCCATGTAGCTGTTCCAACATTATCACCTTCACCGTGGTCAATATTGTTTCATGTTGCCCTATGCCGCTGCAGGCGCAATGACCATTGAATCTATATTTTCCACCCCCCCCCCCACACACATGTATATATATATTATATATATATACATATATACACCCTTCCGTCCTTATTTCCAAAGATGTTGTTGAACCATGGGGCTACCATGCCTACGGAAGAAGAAGTTCTCGCTAAAGTATCAGATGACCACTTTGAGAGGTCTCTGGCCAAACTCAAGTTGCATCAGGCGCTGACCAGCGAGGTTTACATCCTCCTCACCGCTGACGACCCCATCGAGACGGCTCTCACCTGGGGCGAGAAGCTGGCCGACGGACCGGACCCCGATCACAGAGTGTTCGATCGCAGCTACGCAGAGATTCGACAGCGGCTGGAACTCTTTCTAACCAAACTGCTCGACTGCGCGAGTTGTAAAGACGAGATCTGGGAGGCCCTCAACGAGCGAATGGCACCAGACGGCACGCGGCGCAGTGTGCTCAAACGCGGAGGCGTGAAGGCGGATCCGTTGGGTCGGCTGAAGCGCGTAGTCAAACTCCGATACAAGAAGGTGAGAATTCAGTAGCAAGTGATGGGTGGGAAAGTCTTCAAGTGGAATTCCACCCCCAAACAAATAAACTTCAAAAGAAAGAGAAAAATATTCCCTACAAAACATTACGAAAATAACACAAATCAGATAAGAAATAAGGTAGATATGGCATTCCAAAAAATATATATCAGATAACACTGACATTGATAGGAGCAATAGCTGAATAGTGTACAATTTTATTACAGGTAATTTTGAAATGACTGCATAATTCAATTTCATGAAATTAAGCATTAATTTTTCAGTTAGGTTTCAGATTTTGCCCTATTTTTAACCCTCTGTACAAAACTTTTACTTTGCACAGAAGTCAATTGGTGTGTATGGGAGTGTGTATTTGACACCCAGACAATGATCCTGGACAATGGCTAGGATTTGAATGCTCCATTTTTTATTCATGACGAATTGCACTATAACAGATAGTCTTTATTCATTCTGAAATGTGGTGTATGCAAGCACATGGAAACATGTGTTACCTTTTTCATGTGCATGCATTGCACCCTTTACTAGGAATTCAGACTAGCAGTGCAGCCAGGGCAATCCATCATGAATGATTAATAAACATTCATGTGCCTTGGAGCAGAGCTCTGAACAGGTGGTATCCAGGTCCATTGTTTAGGGTCATTGTAAGTACACACTCACATACACATCATTATAGTTCCTGTGTAATGTTCAGGTTTAGTACACAGGGTTCAAATTTGATCAATATCTGGAACCTATAACTTTGAAATTAATCATGGATTTCATGACACTGATATAGGTTTTCGTATTCGAATCTCCTCCAACTAAATTGTACACTATTCAGCTATTACTCATATAAATGACAGTTTTATCTGATACATAGTTTTCGAGCCCTTAAGCATCAAAAGTGGGAAGTGTTTTTGTAACACCTAGTATAACTACAATAATGATGATGATGGTAATAACTATCAAATAATAGGAAAGTAATGATGGCTATATGATAATAATGAAAATAGCATCGATAAAATTAATACATATCATTCGCTGCTTTCGTCGACTTTCAGTTCATCTCTCACAGCTACTGCCAGGAATACCTGCTGAAGTGGTGGTACGGTAAAGGCCCCATTCCCTGGGCCCGCTACCGCACCTCGGTCAGGTACGTGATGGCCTTAATCACCGCCGTGTTCTTCTCCCCGCTCATCTGCATCCTCAACGCCATGCTCCCGGAGAACGTGAAGTGCGTGCGCTGGTTCGACAAGCTTATGGATACTCCGTACGTCTCTATTTTTTCAGTGGTTACAGCTCGTTATTCCGAAGGTTCGTTATTCCGAAGGTTCGTTATTCCGAAGGCTCTTCTGTCCGAAGATTCGTTATTCCGAAGGTTCGTTTTTCCGAATTTCATTTTCGGTTGAACAAATCTTTGGAATAACGAACCTTCGGAATAACGCCACAAATGTTCGGACTAACGAACCCTTTTTCATTTTCGGATTAACGAACCTCTAGGTATAGGGAATTTGTGTGTTTCGGATTAACGAACCTTCGGAATAACGAACAGCACCCGTTTTCAGTTGGTGTTTGTGTTCTTAAGGCTTTCATAGTTCGAGTTTGACTTTGACTTTGAAGAGGAGGTATAACAGTGGAGATGAGGATTGATTGGGCTTTTAACTTTTTGCAAGATATCAAGAAACCACTTATATGAAATACTGAATATACCATTCGACATGTTCTAAGAGAAATTACAAGTTTATTCGATGAAAGTCGGTTTTAGAATGGGAGAGACATCCAAAGTAAAACGAAAGCAAAACAAAGCGATCGCAATAAAAGGTGCATGGGTCCCATCTTGTCCTAGGATCGTTCTGTTTTGGACATCTCAGCCATTTAGAAACCAGTTTTCATCAAATAAACGTTGAATTCCTTCTGAAATTTCATGATCTAAAACATTTCATTGTAGGTTTTGATTTCATTGGATTTGATTTATTGGTTTCTGTATCATCATTGTACATACACATTGATATACAAACATAAATATAAGTCGCATTTTCTTCTTCATTGCCTTTGTACAATGTACAGCAAGAGTACAACAAAACATACAACAATGAATAATACAGAGGGGCTACAGCATAAGCGTGGCTTGATTTGCGTGCAGCCCCCGTAGCATTACATAATATTATAATATACATCGGAAGGAGAATAGGAGGGAGGGATGACTTGCATAGAGATAGGATAGTTGAAGGGAGAAAGGGAAAGGAGAGGTTTGTCTGCTTTCACTAAAGGTTTATACAAAATAAAATCACCTGTATCACTGATTAGCAAGGCATGACAACATATTTTCTCACCGAGGTACAGGTGAACAGTTGATACAGGTCATGGTCAGTTACATAATTATCGTTACATAATAAATCAAATGCGTCGATATTTCTGCGAAAGAATTTCGTTTATAATACGTTAACAATGACAATAGAATTACTGATATCCAGAAAGCAACATTGTTTTTACAGCGTTCCTGAAAGAATACATTGACTTTAAACTTCGAAATTCAGAAGGAAGAGAATTCCAAACATCGGGTCCGGTGTGTCTGACAGATTTCAGAGCCATCACTGTTTTGGGATTATATAAATGAAACTTTTCAGATTGTCTTGTTGGATAAGAATGTATGTCCTTGTTTAATTGATATAGTGAGTAAAAAGATGGCAACTGACCATTATGTAAGCGGAACATAAAGAGTGAGTTTTACAAAAAATTAATGTCATTTACCTTAAAGGTACTAGCCCACATTTGTAAACCTGCAGCAATTGGTCTCATAGTTAGCATGGAGTTTGGGTATGATTGCAGTAACACCTGTGCAAAATTTCGTTCCATACTTTCATAAAAATAAATGAAAATGCACCGTATGCATGCGTATAACGCTCGCTAGCTCCGGTCCACGTACGTACTACTTGCATGCGATACATGTGTAAGTTACATGTACGTACTAGTAGCTAGCCCCGGAGACCGCGCCGCGCGCAAGGCGCGGTCCTGGCGGCTACCTCGCAGCTGAGCGAGAGCAAAAAATCACTGCCACATTCACGGCGACTTCACAAATAAAGCACGGCTAAATTTCTTTCATAAACACAGTGACAATTAATACATTACCTTTTCGACTTGGTTGTTCTCACCCATTTATGTAGAAACTGCAAAATTTTCTACATTTTTTTAGGAGTAATAAGCGGCCTGCCCTAGTGCAACAGTGGAGAGACTTGCTGCTATATCCATTAGTACGCATTACGCATGCTCTCAATGCACTGCACTGCATGCATGCTGTGCGCCTGTGCAAGTGATAGTGAGTTTCAGTGAGCATCGGTGAGCTGAAGATATTCGCGTTATAAGACAACATTTTCTGCATCATAAGCAATGAAATGCATCAAACAGTCGCCGAAATTAATCATTTAGGTTTAATCGACCCATGTAAGTATTCCTAGTAGTTTTTGTTGAAAAATTAAGGAAATATAGCGCCGAAACGGCACCCGTTTTGTACAACTCCTCGATCTGAATGCGAAAACGGCACAGCCCCAACGCTGCACGTTGGGGCTGGTCGCAGTTAGTACGCAGCTAGCCCGCGCTCGTAATTCGATTTTGGGTCGGGTTGACCCGGTTTGAAAATTGAATTTTAAAACGATGATTTTCTCTCTTTTATCGAATGGTATAGACAAAGAGCAACAGGTGAGGTATGTTACTGTTATAACTTGTACTTGAAGTCATATTGTACCTGTTTTATGCAGTTTTGATTTTCGTGGTTTTGCAAATGTGGGCTAGTACCTTTAAGTGTTTTTAATTCTGCGAATAAAGGATCTGAATGGTCTCGATAACCTGAGTTGGTGCATATACGTATAGCTTTCTTTTGTAAAAGTAATATACTATCAATGTGGCTTTTTGAAGTTGCCCATACAATGTTGCAATAAGAAATATGCGATAATATCAACGAATTATATAACATAAATAAAATATTCTGAGGGACATAATACTTTAACTTCTGGAGTATACCAACATTACGAGACACTTTATCAGAGATATATTGTACATGAACGTTCCATTTCATATTTTCATTTATATGTATTCCGAGGAATTTGGTACTTTCTTTTTGTTCCAATAATATACCATCCACCATAATATTTAAATGTTGCATTTCACTGTTATGCTTCTTATTATAGAAATACATAAAATTTGTCTTTTTCAGATTGAGTGATAATCTATTACTCTTAAACCACATATATAATTTCGGTGATTCAGTATTGAGAGTTCTTAGGAGCGAATGAATATCAGGATTGGAACAGAATACTTTGGTGTCATCAGCAAACATAATATATTGCAGTGACTTAGATTCATTATCTCACCTAAAAGTGTTAGGAACCTGAAGTTAGACGGCGACCAAAACTATACATTCTCTTTAAAACAACAACCAACAAATGAATAAATAAATGAATAAAGAAGCGAACTTACGAGACGTCTTCAAGCATCATGTCAAGTATAGAGGTTGACGATCTCTCACAGGTACGTCCTTCACATTATCGAAACCACTTCCCTCATCCACTTCGTCGTGATCCTCACGTGCATGACCCTGGGCGAGGGCATCAGTCAGGTGGAGTGCCCCCACGACGGATTCTACCGCTACGACCCCCGCGACCACAACTTGACGTGCAATGAGTACAAGTACGCCATCTTTCCACCAGGTTCCCTCTTCGTGGTAGTCTGTCTGTGGGTTGTTGGTGAGTTCATTGTATAGGAATCGTTCACATATAAGAATCGTTAATACATGTCTTTCCTTTTCCGACACTTCCAGTGTATTTTCGATGGAAAACGGAATGTTCAAACCATTAAATTATGTCCCATTCACATTACCACTCCTCTGTCAAAATTGCTATTATAGAGCAACTGCTATAATAGTGTGTACCATGTGGTTACTTGTTGTCATTCTATTACATTTTAGAAGATTCTTCTGTACCCCCAAGTATTAATAGTCATTCCTCTTTGTTTATTCTTTAGTTTGGTTTTTAGTTGTACCCGTGTTCCTCATCCTGTTCTTCACACTAGGCTTTTGTTGAGACCTACACTCAACAAGCTTTGCTTTTTAGTATATTATGTTCCATCGTATTTCTCTAGATTTTTTTTTTTTTACTTTGATTGAAAATTACACATGGACGCGATGTTCTGACACAGTTTAACTCTCAGTTTTAAGTGTTTGTGAGGTGATTAGAAATCACTTAGGTAAAATGTCAAAGAGCATACAATAAGAGGAATTAAGAGTTTATTTGATTGAAAATCGGTCTCGAAATGGCTGAGATAGCCCAAAATAAAGAGATCCTGTTAAAAGGTGGGACCTTTTATTAGGAGCACTTTGTTTAGTTTTGTTTTTGATATCTTAGCCATTTCAAAACTGATTCTTAATCAGTAAAATCATTGTTAATATACAAAATGTGAACAGTAGTTATAAACTGTTTCTAGAATAAATCGTCTATACTCTATATTTATGGCTTATTAAGAAAAACAGTAATATATCGTTATATTTTAGTCTTTATTGCGATTTCTTTTTGTGGTAGTATGTTTTGTGATACAACTATAACCCACACACATGCATCAAATGTGATAACTCGAACATTTTTAAATCACCGCTCCCAATGGTAAACAATACCTTTAAGCTGTTGTTATTGTAAATACTTTGTATTTCATCAGGACTGACCTGGCACCATGTCAATAAGATATATCACAAGGGATTCAAGAAATACGTCTTCTTCAAGTGGCATTTACTGGACGTAGCGTCTATCGCCCTCTATTGGATTTACATCCTCACCACTTTCAGCATCTACTGCGTATGTATTAGTTCAGCATTCGACGTATTTTCAGTCAAAATAATATCTTACCCTGTGGTGGCCGTCGATGGATTGCACAATTCTAAGGATCTGCTCAAAGGGAAAATACAGTCCAAATATAAGTTATAATAGTTTGATAAGATAGAGTAAAATATTACGAGTTCAACGGCAAAGTGGAAAATGAGGAGGTTATGACATTAAATTTTGAAGATTCGCTAATTTTTCATGAAACATACAGTTCTTGAAAGGTCAATATGAATATGAAAATGGCAAAGTGAGCATGTCATCCCCTCGCAACTCACCATATAGTTTGTACATAAAATTTTGAAGTTTCCAGTTTTTCAAACAAAAAAAAAAACGCAATTTTTTATTGTACCCAAGGCTCAAATCCTGGTATATCTAACTGCTCACTATTCTGAAGTCGAATGTAGTCGAATACCAAACCGGCAAGCTTCAGATTCTTAGAGAATCGCGCTATTTCCGGGCAATTAAGAAAACATGAAACGGTTTAATCTGTTAACTCTTTTCGTATTTGTCTGTATGTTTTCACCAATAGAAAACTAGAGCATTTCAGGAGTATTAGAGCGTGATCATCATGTCTGCGAGAGAGTAAAAATTATTAACGTCCATATTATCATGAAATGTTACGTCTTAACCCTAACTAGGCCGGGGGGGGGGGCCTCCGAGGCCCCCCCCCCCCCCCCCACGTTTCGCGCGATGTATCGCTATCGCGAGAAGCTATCACCGCGACGTTTCATGACTTTTTTCTTTCGAGTCTCCCGCATCTTTTCACACCAAATTTGCGATGCCCGGGCGCGCGGTTCCAAAGTTGCGCATAAATATGCACGTGCATGTCAGACCAAAAATTGCTCAAAAACGTGAATTCGTGTACAATTTCAATGCAAACTGTGTTTACAGGCAAATTTCATAAAAGCATGATTATTTGGGGGTTTTATTGATTAAAATCAATTAATAACATATCTTCTTGTTCGGAACAATGTTGCGGACAAATTTCTTCGAAAAAACAATGAAAAACATAAAGTCGAAAAAATAGAGAAATACATAAGAAATTCAAAAAACAATAAAATACTTAGGAAATTTTTTCTGATTGTGCAATTTTTTTCGCTTACATTTGCTAAGGACACTAAAAAGAATATTTACACAAAAAATGTGCCTGTTTTGAACTTTATTTAGTGATTTATACCAAATTGTTTGATTTCATGCATCATTATGCAGAAATTAGCATAATTTAGTGTAAATGATAATTTTTGAAAAAATTAACTTCATGGTACTTTAGATTACACCATAGGCAATGTGTGTGCCAATTTTCGTCGCGATCGCGCTGTCGACGGCCGAGATCTGGAGGGGGGGGGGGGGGGGGGGGGGGGCCTGGGAGGCCGCCTCCCCCCCCCCCCCCCCCCGGCTCTATCATCTACCTAAATAGCCCGGCCTAGTTAGGGTTAAGTTTAAGACGTAACATTAAGAGGGGACTGTATTCTACAAGCTCTGCTTTTTAGCAGTCCCCTCCATTTCCAGCAATATTGTTTATGCATTTACCACAGTGATGTAACAGTTATTTGTATCTCTGTTGATAATTTACCTGTATCTCTTTTACAATGTTATTCTATTCATCGCATTGTGGTACTGATTTCATGACGTCTGTGTATATGAGCGTTTCTTTGTATTTCTAATTATTTGTTTGTTGGAAGTGAAATAAATCAACTTGAACTTGAACTTGAACTTGAAGTTTAATGTTGAAAGTTATGGTATATCAAGCTTACAATAGTCGAAACGAATACCGTCATCATTTCCCCCCTACTAGCACTAATCGACGAACTTTAGCGGATTGCCACGGAAAGGTTATCAAGATTTTTTTGATTTTTTATTCATTTAAACCAAAGAAGAAAAAAATCTGAAGTATTTTCTCACTTAGAAGTGTCCATGATCTCACAATCATGATAAAACTCTCCCGTAATCTAATTTCACCATTTTCCCCATTATCTTTCAGTCCACCAACATGATATGGTACACGTGAGTATTATTAGAGGCATCCAGAAAAGTTTCCATTGCATAGTCACTGTGACAGGTTTAATTACACTCTGGTATTATGTCGTCACAAAGACGTGATCAAAAGCACATGTACCGTATAGATTTATCCACGAGTGAAATAAAGGCGCATACATGTACATACGCATACTTCAAATATCAAATGTTTCACGTTTTGAAGCCACAGAGTGTATGTGACTGTCCCGTACAATGTCATGTTTCTTATTTCTAAAGCCGATTAATCTTACTCCCCTCATTCCTGCCCGTGAGGACTGTGGTACATGTTAGAATAGTAACAATGGTTCTAAGACAGTATTATGTCATGTTTTGATAAATATCAGAACCTTGTTACCATTATTTTGGAATGATATGTGATGCAATTAAGGAAGTTGAGCAGTTCATACACTTTCTTATAGATACAGAAGTGACGTCACAACACTGATGATGTACTTTTGTAGGCCTATATCATACAGTCGAATTTGCTGTGACGGTCATGCATGCATGCATGGCGAACAGTTTGATGATCGCTACAGCTGTATTCACCCGCCATGTAGGCAGTAAAATACTCGTGAAAAGCTTGTTTGCTGCATTTAGGCACTACATTATGTATGTATGTATGTGTGTATGTATGTATATGATATATAAAGACATATTACTCTCTCACTCTCTCTCTCTCTCTTATATATATATATATATATATATATATATATATATATACATATATCTTTATAATATCTCTCTCTTTTTTTTTTTACATCTATCGTAGCTTCCAGAACGACACGGTGGTCTCCATGCAGACAAGCCGTGTCTCTCTGCCGGTGAAGCTCACTTACACCAAGTATGAAGTCAGCCGCATAGCCTGGCGCACGTTTGACCCACAGCTGGTCGCCGAGATCTGCTTCGCCGGTGAGCACGATGTCAACTTCGTGCTGCTGCAGTTTGCGTTATTCTACAAAGATCAATATATTAATTTGTATATTTGTTTGTATTTCTGTGTAATTATGTGCATGTGATATGTGCAGGTGTGTATATACGTTCATTATGTTCATAATATACAGAGATCGACAATAACCTTTTTGTCTGAAGTACATGAAGTACATGTGCATGTACTTCATTGTACTGTCCCAACTTGCCATTTCACTTGCTTGTACAAATCGTCGCTGTTACTTTGTGGTAATTCATGTATTAGTAAATGGATATGGAAATGCAATGAAATACGAAATGAAAAAAAAAGAATGGTTTGAAAGCGGTAGTGAACCCAGGATTTATACGACCAATTTCTCTCTGTAATTAACTTAAAGACAAATTCCAGACCAGTTCAGAGGTAGTATAAAAACACACGGAGGAAGATATCTAGGCACGACGACAAACATTTTATTTTGATCAAGGTCGGATGAAAGTTAAGGAAGTTATAAAATTGGGAAGATTCGCTAATATTACTTAATCGTTCTCATTCAGTAAATATGAATATGCAAAAAGTGAATTGATGATGTCATCCAAACGTGACGTCAGCCCCACTCAACTTGCAATATAGTGTGTGCACAAATTTTGAAATTTCCAATTATTCGTTCAAATGCATTTTATAGTCAAGTCTAAAAATACTGGTTACGACTGATCATTATCTTAGTTACTTAATCAGGAAAACACAATGCTTTACACTTTTGTAGCAGTTAAAAAAATCCTGAATTTTCGTCATTTACTGTTCTTTTGTGTGTGTGCGTGTGTGTGTATATCCACGATCAATGGAAAGTTGTGAGGTGATGCATCATCAGCTCACGCATTTAAATAATTCATATCAACTGTTCAAGTACTTTTTTTTTTGCAAAATTTAGCGAAATTTATAATATCATAATTTCCTTACTTTTAATCTATTTGACAAAATTTGAACTTATGTACTTTCTTTAATGTAACATTTTTAATTTGAATATGTATGATGTCACCAGCCGCGGCTACAATCGTGGTGCATATATGGGCAAGCTTGGAAGTCTAGTGGATACGACGCCTGTCTAGCAATGAGGAGGTCATGGGTTCGAATCCCATTCGATTATGTATGGCCCGTGATTTGTTTTATGGCTATACGCAAACACTCAATAATCAGCGTGCATGTATGTCAATGAATTGTAATTTGTCAATCAGTATAGCAATACAAATATCTCGACGCAAGAATCGTTAATTTGCGTTAATGATAATGGTTTCAGAGGTAAACTAGAAGCGTCAACTGTGTAATAAGGAATTGAAATAAACAGTCAGTCCAGTTTCAAATAAAAGCACTAGAAATGATGATTACAATGAAAATAAGCGATAAACGGCTATTTATTCAGTCACAAATTTGCCACATCGAAGCTAATGATTGGGAACTAGAGACCTGATGGTTTTTCTTTTTCTTTGAAGTAAACTTGTGCTGTCGAGCAAATCATAGAACTATTTTGTTTTCTTTTCTTTTTTCTTGAAGTGGCCAACATCTTCTCATGCCTTCGCCTCCTCCACCCAATCGTCTCCTTCGAGTTCGTTGGTCCGGTCCTGATCTCGTTTGCAGCCATCATGTCGGACATGCTTCGCTTCAGCTGTCTCTTCGCCATCGTGCTGGGGGCGTTTGGCCTGGGTTTCACCCAGCTTTACGCCGCCGTGGCCACGGAGTATTGGTCGATGTGCGAGCTCAACAAAATCTCGTCGGGGTGCGAGACGTCCTCATTTGACAAGTGAGCACGCAGGTTCTTTGGTTTCTTTCTCTGTTTTACTCTTTTCTCTCCTCGCGGCATTGTGGTACTGTGGTTTAGGCTCGGAGGGTCCTATTGTAGGAATCTTGGGTTCGAATCCTCCGAGGCTTCAGCATCCTTGGAGGTGATGGTTCACCTAAAACGTCCCCCGTGATCCAGGTTTTGCAATTTCTCTCTTGGACTGTAAGGGTATAGACCAATAAAGTAACAATAGATATAAATTCAATTCATTCGATAAGACACCGTTATTATCATTGTAAGTACAACAAACAATATTACAGGGGCCCACGGTGACCAGAAGTGACAATCATTGTCACTACTTGAAATTTTGCTACTCTCCGAATGTGTTTTTTTTTTCATAACCTTTACATTAAATGTACATAAAGAATTACATAAAATGTAAAACATTTTTCTTACTCTATGGGATATGCTGATTATTTTTGATACGGAAATAAAACAAACGAACAAACAATCAAACATTGTTGTGATAATTTATGACAGGTTTTTCTTGGTTGTCTCCCACTGTAGAAATATATTTGTAAGATCGCAAATGCTGATCTATATTTCAACAAACATGTCGGGAAAAGGGAACCAATGGGATTCAAACCTGTCATTTACTGCTTTCCAGACAATACTGTTTTCGAAAGAAACCAAGAAATTGTTAAAGCAGATGGGTGACATCGTGCTATGATCAATGTTTATCTCTATCTCTTTATTACCACAATGCTCTTTCATATTTTCCTTTTTTTCTGCATTATCATTCACATCATTATCATTACCTTTTTTATCACTATTGCTTTTACTGATATTGTAATCATTATAATAATTTTTATTTCTTCCATTTCGAGCACACTCAACTGACCGTGAGAAATTCCCGAAAATACGTCTACCGCAGATAACTATGCATTTTGACAAATTTGCAATTTTGTATGGGTTTCAAAATGTGTTCTGGTATCATTACTATAAAATGTTTTTGCGACTTGGATATACTTGTAAATATTTAAGCATTGTGAGTGAGTGTGTGTGTGTGTGTGTGTGTTTTGTGATTATAGTGCGTGTTTACTTTTGTGTGCATTTTGTTAGAATTTATTATGTGTGTTAAAAAGACAGATTTCGTTTTTGATCAAATGAGTCATAATGAAAGATTTGTAAGATTAATATATCATATTATCATTGTACAATGTTTGTGTATAACGTTGTTTATCTTCGTATAATGCTTTGTTCTGCTTTTGGGAATGTGAACTTTGTGGTTGTGAACGAAATTCGAATAAGAAGTCATTTAAAAAAATGGCCAATACGATTTTGACAAACAAATAATGAATTCTTGTTCGAACTGTGTTATTATGACTCCAAAACTTCTTTGAAATGGAAAGTGACGTCACTTCAGGTTCTCGTAGCTGCATGATAACAGCTCTTTTTCATGAATAGATGAATATATATATATATATATATATATATGCTCAAAGTTTTCGCTATTCATTATTACAATTGTTTCTGGTCAGTTTTTCCTTCCTTGTTTCAAAATACATTACAAAAAGCTGCATCGCTTCGGCGATCTCTCACATTTATTCCAAAGTTGATTTACATCATTTGGGTTTATGTCAGGTTAATGTGTGTGTGTGTGTGTGTGTGGCACACATACACACACTATAGCTTCTGACCACACGAGCAAAGAGAGTTAAGGGTTTGGACGAACACCGATCTAGGGCTTTCAATAGCTCAGTCGGTAGAGCACCGGTCTACCGATGTAGTAATCAGGAGGTCTCGGGTTGAATCCCGATGAAAACCCATTTTCTTTGCTCAAAGTTTTCGCTATAGGTATATATATATATATATGTATATATATATATATATATATATATATATATATATATATATATATATATTTATATATATATAAAGAGAGAGACAGAGAGAGAGACAGAGAGAGAGAAATAATAGATGTAATTAAAGGACAAGTCCACCGTCATGTACATGTGGATTGAGTGAAAGCAGCAATATTGATAGAAGACGTCAGTGAAAGCTTGTGGAAAATCGGACAATCCGTTCAAAAGTTATGAACTTTTAAAGTATCTGCCCAGTCACTGCTTGATGAGAAGACTACTGCAGTGTGTGATGTCACATGCGTACAAGGATATAAAGAAAATATAAAGAGAACTTGAAAGTGCACATTTCATCGACTTGTCACTGACGTATGTTCAGGGTAATATTATTCCCCCTGCCTTTTGAAAGAGGCAAGTCAAGTGTTCTTTTATTATGTGAGATGAGTGAAAATATGTTGATTTTTCTTTATATTTTTTATATCGTTGTACACATGTGACATCACAAGCTATAGCATAGTCTTCTCATCCAGCAGTGACTAAGCAGAAACTTAAAAAAAAAAATCATAACTTTTAAACGGATTGACCAATTTTCCTCAAACTCTCACTGATGTGTTATACCAATAATGCTGCATTCACTCGATCCACATGTCTATAAAGGTAGACTTGTCCTTTGAAGGGATAGTACAGTATTGGTGGAGATGAGAATTGGGCTTTTAACTTTTTGCGAGATACCAAGAAAACACTTATGATATAGTACAGAACATACCACTTTAAGAGGAATTCAGAGTTTATTTGATGAAAATCGGGTTTAGAATGACTGAAACATCCAAGAACAAAGTAAAACAAAGCGACCGAATAAAGTGTGGGTCCCACACTTTACTAGAATCCCTCTTTTTTGGATATCTCAGCCATTTCAAAACCAATTTTCATCAAATAAACGTTGAATTCCTCATAGAATTACATGCTCTTTCATATTTCATGAGCGGTTTCTCATTATCTCACCAAAAAATGTTAGAAACCTGAAATTAGGTCTCAACCAAAACTGTATGATCCCTTTAAGTGTAGTAATAGTATAGTAGTAGTAGTAGTAGTGGTAGTAGTAGTATAACAATACTTTTTTCTAACTCATTCTTAACTGTCGTATCCTGGCTTATTTCAGTATAGGCCACTCGATTGTCGTCTTCTTCTGGGCCCTCTACGGCGAAAGCAATGTGTCCAATTTCGCGCTCCCGCCAAACCTGTGGTTAACACGTGACGTGGGTTTGTTTCTCTTCGGCGTTTACTTGCTGCTGTCCATTACCATAATGATGAACGCCCTCATCGCCATGTTGAGCAACACTTATTCTCGAGTTGAGGTAAGCGAAATTCCTTTGGTGTGCTAACAGTGTCACCATTGGAACAAAAAAAAAGGAAGAAAAAATTATTTGTTTTGGGCAGTTTCTGAGAAAACCTTAAACGTATCACAGTGCTAAATAGAAGTTGGAATGAGAATCATTACAAATTTTTGTAACAAATTAGAATCTATATTAGTAATGATTCCTTGCATTAAAGTCTTTTAGTGATGTCAGTACGTGTTCGGGTAAGTTATGAGAATTCCTCTATCTTTGGACTGGGTTACTGCTTCAATCATTGTCGCATTATGGACGTACTCAGTAGTCAAAATTTGAGCAGAGTTTTGTCCGAGTCAAGTATTCGAGCTAGTGGAACTGAGAAAACGTGTCAAAGGAAGAGGTGTAGGAAAAGGGGTCATTTCACGAGCCCGAAAACCACGAGTCACACGGCCCACGAGCTCAACATTGAAAATGGTCCATGAGACATACAGCCCACGAGTCATACAGCCCACAAGTCACACAGTCCATGAGCTCGATATACTATGCAAAAAAGGCCCGCGAGATCGACAGTAGGCAAATAAGGACCATGTGCTCAACAATAGGCAAATAAATCACATGAGTCCGACGCTAGGCACATAATGCCCACAAGTTGGAAACTAGGCAAATACAAATGAAAGGGGGCTTGCTTGTCAGCCGATGAAACCCGAAAGTGGGGCGAGAAACGAATACAAATTGCACGGGAAAGCCTGTTTTTGTCTTGTCAGTTGATTAAGCCCGGAAATGGTCCACTTTTTCTAATTCTGAACCCCCCCCCCCCTAAAAATCCTAGTTACGGGCCTGATAAGGCCCACGAGTCCGACACTACGCAAAAAGGCCTACACGATCGATACTGGCTAATGTCCGACTCGTGATGATTTCCTACTGCTGTAATTTCCGAAGGCACAATTTCATCTAGCTCAGAAATGATCTAATAATTTGAGAGAGAAAAAAGAACCAATAGACTGAATGTGCTTCGTATAGAAAAAAAAAATAGTTTGCGAAGCTGTTGAACTGTGAATATGCAACATGTGTAAAAAAATGGTGGCAGAGATTGATAGAAAGGGGGGGGGGGAGAAAGTGTGTTGTTATCACTTGAACAATAACTTTTCTCATGAAAATACGATGGGTTTTCCCAGAGATAAGATTAACTGATATAAAAAATGCAAAATGATACTCCAATCGTATAATGCACAGCGACTTTTATGATACATACAGTGATTGCTCCTCGAAGAAGAATGAGATTGAAGTCATATACTAAAGTATATGTGAGCAGCTTCCTGTGCAGTAATCTAAAAAAAGCAATGGTCGATGTAGGCCTACAAAATGTACTAAGAAAAAGAGTATTCTGAATTTGACATCATGTCCTTGAAGCCGATATACACGTAAGAATTGCCCCTCAAAAATGAAGGAGAAATAGTTATGGCAGGAAGTTCTTAAACCGTAATCAATAGTTTACGAAGGATCGGTAAACCTTACGCGCGATTGTGCGCCGATCGTCTCTTTTGGTGAAAAAGTAAATCTGGACTTTCCACGGAGAAACAGGGCGACGCGGTCGATCCTGTCAGTTCGCTTTTTCATAATGGAGCCACTGATTTACAGGGTAACAATATAATAATCATGTTTTACAAGACAAACGATTAGAACACATCCAAAAATAAAACAACAACAAAAAAAACCAACAACTGAAACTAAACTCTCTTTTGTCAATATGGCATTTAGGGAATCACACGAGAAATACGAGCATTATCAATGTCAACTCTCGAGATTAACTTTAATGGCTCCGGTGACGTTCGTGTTTGTTTGTTCATTTCCATCTGGTAAGATGGCTGGATAGCCCATATTCAGCTACGTTAAGCTGGTCTTTCATGGGGTCCAGTTGGATCAGTGAGGTGGGACCACTTCACCGGGTTGAACATCCTGCTCTTTGCGACGAATGAATAAAGCGGGATATTTTACGTGCATGAGTTGTGACTCTATCACACACGGGACCTCCATTTTATGTTCTATCCGAGGGACAGAGTGTTTTGCCTCGTGTCACCTCGTTGAAAGCCAAAGAATATGTGTATTTACTAATACTCCTATTTTTTAGCCTTTTCTGAAATCATCTGACCTACACATCTTTCATATGCTGTCTTGCATATATCTTAACCTTTCCATTGAAGTGGCACATGTATTATTCTTGGTGAATATCTGATGGCTTTCATATTCCCATAGGCCTAGTTCTCAGTCATATTGATGCTCTGAGTATAGAATTGCGACTTATGTTCTTCTCTGAACGTCATTATATTATTTGCTCATTTTTTCATTTCATTTCATTTATTTGGCAAAATACACAGTTGTAGAACAATATACAAGTCATTACAAAGAAACAAATAGCTGCCGGGATTCCTAAGAAACAGTTATATGCTTGTAGCTGATGGAGCCCTCAAAACCAAAATGAAGTAAAATACATTCAACCAACACTTGCTGTGACATGATGGACCAAAGCATACACAAGATCAGTCCAATTGAAATAACACATATAGGTATACATAATTCATCACTTAACAAAAACAAAGATATAAACTTGGCTTAATTTGTTGGCACACACACACACACACACACACACACACACACACACACACACACATCCGTCTTAAAGTGTACAGAGAATAAGATGTGAGAGAAAGAAAGGTAGAGGAAGAAAGGAAGTCTATATCAGTCATGGATACCATCTGTCTAAATACACTCTGTTTATATAAAGCTGTAAATCTAGAAAATGCATTACTGTCATTTCTCATGTTTATGCGTGTGTCTTTGTAACACTATATGTCTGGTATGTATAGGGTTCCATAATAGATCATTATTAGAACATGTATCAGTGAGTATACCGTGAATGATGAGTTACCCTGAATATACATCATACGTAGATGAACACATACAGAGTGTACATTGTGTGGACAGAAAGAGTAAAATATGTAAGTGACAAAATTTAATGAATAATACATTAGGATTAGATACATTTGAATGAATGAACATATTAAGAAATAGATAAGGAACTAAATAAATGAATAAGCTAATTCAAATGAATAAATGTAATGATTTACTGGGCTGACATTTGGCACTTATCCAAAAAAAAGTGTATAGATTCATAAAATTGGATTGCCGCGCGAATACTTGGAAATGCATTTATAGCGGACATGATGATTTATTCGAATTTCACTTGATCGGTTAGAAAATGTGATGGAGCATCCTGGACAAAATAATGAAATGAATCATTGGTAATACATTGTATGTGTACTGCGTGAGGAAATGTACGATGATTAATTAATTTTGTATAATTGTTGTTAACCTCACAATCTGATGCGAATACAGCTATATTGTTATCTATTCACTGTGTAAGTATTTGTTAGTGTGTCATTACCTGCCATGTGTCCAGAATAGGACCATGGACCTGGTATATATGTCAACATGTCCTTTGTTTTACTTATCAATAAAGACATGATTACAACAACATGAATAAAAAGAAAGGGATTAGGAAATTGGGTGTACGGTGTCAATGGCCTTCTCAATTTTGTTTCCGTTGCAGGAGCAAGCTCGAATGGAGTGGCATTTTGCACGGACCCGTATGATGCTCGAGTTCGACCAGCGCATGACCGACGGGGGGCTGCCGCCACCGTTCAACATTACGCCGCGGATCGGCCTCTGGGTGCAAAAGGGTGTGCGCGCCTTGAAAGGACTGCGCAAGCGCAAAGCCAAAACATGGACGCCGGTAAGTGTATGGCAAGGATTATGTAAATTTGGATAAAAATTCCGAGTAATATTTATCGACTGAGGGAAGGGAGTGATCATTACAATCACAGTCAAGAAAAGAAAAAGACTATTTTCATATTATATTTTTCATCGCGTTCATGCACTACGCAAGGCCGGTCCCGCGTTTTTAAAAACTGGGGGGGGGGGGGCCATGCAGGCAGTGCAGTATATTGAAAAATGCGAGCGCGCGCGCATACACACACACGCTTCAAACTTACATTAGCCATGTCTACACCTATCCCAAAACTTCAAGTTATACTAACTACGATCGTAAAAATTCCTTCCCTTACCCACGACAAAACTTCGATGCCGTTCACACCTACATGCAGTTAGCAAAACTTCAAGTTAATGCTAACTACGATAGAAAATAAAGGGCGCCCGTAAAAGGTCACTCAAAACTACAAGCGAGAGCGTCGTGGTTAACAAAACTCCGTTCACATTTGCAACTGATTGACAAATTGCCCTACATCGACGTAAATAAGCACTGAATTGATCAGTGTTTTAGTAGTAGCCATGATAAAAAATCATGGGCGTACATACTCGAGCAGGATTCGAACCTACGACCTCCTGATCACCGGACAGGCGTCATCTCCACTAGACCACCGAGCTTTCGCCCGACAGCAAGTGTTGGTTCTAATCCTTATTGCTTGCAACGGGTACTGCATTGTTATTCAAATTCATGAAATTCTTCCGTCGAGATGTTTTCATTGCAACTGAAGCAACATCTACTACTAAAACATTGATCAATTCAGTGCTTATTTACATCCGTTCACATTTGTCGTAGTTTTAGCGCTCTGTGGGGGGGGGGGGGGGCATTCCCAAAACCACGACGAAACTACGACAAAACCCTAAATGGTGTTCTCGTGGTGTCTTCGCCTTAAGGTTTTATTGTAGTTTTCAAAACTACGTGCGTCTACATCTACACTAACTTGGAGTTTAGTTCCCTAGGGGACTATCGTAGTTTACAAAACTTCAAGTTTTGAAAACCTTAAGGTAAAGGGATCTAGATGTGAACCTCACTATTATAAGAGAATTCACACAGAGACAAGGAGGGTCTTATATTCATAATCACATATTCATAACATATAAACACATACAGATAATTTCTGTGCTGATGGCACGAACACATGCATCCTCACACAAAATCTCACATAATGATTCTGATAATTTTATGTCTCATTAAAAGTGGAAACTAACTCGCCCATACGTCACTCTTGTGTTTTCAAGATGTGGTTTCAAAAGTGTTAAGGATCGGCCTCTTAAATAAATCTGTCATGTTTGAAGGATCGTCGCGACATCACAAGAAATAAAATTCCCTTGATGGTCACGGCAATTCAGACAAAGGACATTATAAATAAGTGGGTCTTCACAGCTCTCAACATACACTTCAAAATCCTCATTTCCGTCTGCATACGGGAGATGTATCATGAAGAGTTTATGTAGTAAGATAGTACGTGCCAAACATTGACACCAACTTGATTTGATTTGATTTGA
This sequence comes from Diadema antillarum, assembly GCF_040938485.1. Lineage (NCBI taxonomy): Eukaryota > Metazoa > Echinodermata > Echinoidea > Diadematoida > Diadematidae > Diadema > Diadema antillarum. The sequence continues at coordinate 1,087,337 of NW_027272201.1, forward strand.
TATGATTTGATTGGTTCCTGTATTATCATTGTACATGTACATGTATATGTACATATCAAACGTTGTTCGTACCATTCATATGCATAAACATATACATAAACTCACGTATATTTTCAGAAAATGACGACAGAAAAATGTGCTACTTTTCAACAAAACTTGTGCCTTTTATTGATAGATCTGCAGTGATTTGCTAGGAAGGAAAACCGACAACTATACTCTTAACGCAAACACGTATGTACAGTATACGCGTGCACACATGTATGAGCATTTTATACAGTGCGTATCACAAATACACTGATGGACAGCAAAAGAAAGCACCCACTTCTGTCAAAGGTCGCACACAAAAATTTACCCCCTAGAAATAAACAATTTTTGTACACAGGTGTGCTACAATGCCCCTTACTAATCACATGCACATAAGCAAGTGAATGTCTTCATAACAAAGAAGAACTTGACATGATCAGCATCTTAGTCACTGTATCAAAAGTCCAACACAAAAGCACTTTCCATCATGCAAAAATGGCCCCTGAATGGACAAAATTTTTAAACAATTTGTCAAAATGATGTTAATGAGTGTATTCTATATTTAGGGATGCTATCCTTCCTGATTATGCTAATTCTCAGAATAAAATCAGTTAGCTCTTTAGACTGGACGCTACTTTACTCTGGTCTAAGCAAGCTTCCATCAGAAAAATTATGCCACGTCTGACAAATGAACAGCGATTAAGGGAACAGCCTCCTGTCAATCGGCAAACATTGATCCAAGCTCTGCAGGAGGAATGGACGGAACTCCCCCAGGACTACGCCAGACAGCTTGTCCAGAGCATGCATGAGAGATGCCTGGATTGTGTTCAGGCACGAGGAGGACATAATACACATTATTGAAAAATTGATGCTTGTGACTGCTTTTCTTTTTCGTCCTGTGACATTGACTTTTGCGTAAAACTTGTAAGGCTCATTCTGTTACATTTTGTGACTTTTGATTCAGTGACCAAGATGCTGTGCATGTCATTTTTAATGAAGATAATCGCTTGCTATTGGGTATGTGATTACTAATGGATATTGCAGCATACCTGTGTACAAAAATTGTTTATTTCTAGGGGGTGAATTTTTGTGTGCGGCCTTCGACAGAAGTGGGTGCTTTCTTTTGCTGTCCAGTTTAGGTAATCCAACTTTTGAGGGCTATTATTTTATAGATAGCAGGTATTGAGAGCGCAACGAGGGTTGTAAGGAAAGGAAAACTCTCCTTATTTTCAATAATACCTAATTATGTTGACAAAGTGGAAAAAGTGCCATTTGTCATTGTCTTCTTTAAAGTTCGTGTGCTTAGTCATGCTGGACATTTGTCAACATAATATTAGGTATCATCAGAAAGAAAACGAGTTCCCCTTTCCTCACAACCTTCGTTGCGCTCTCAATAGCTGATATTCATATAATGTAATAGTAGCCCCCAAAGTTGGATTACCTTTTTTTTTTGATACGCACTGTACTTTGATATGAAACTTACACTCTTATGCTAACCTTTTTTATTGCAAGTTTTGCGTTAAAGCTGCACCTTGAAACTACAGATGATTTGGAAAGCACGGATATGTTATTCTTATCAAGAAAATGACAAAAAAAAGTTCAGACAGCATGTATAAGATACAAGAGAAAATGAATTACTTGACAATCTTTATCTTGCAATAACACTTGCGGTGCAGAGTTGGGAAGAATTCTTTGCCGAAACATTTTTTTTTCGTTCTGTGTGAAACATTATTCCATAACTTTTCTGAAGTGATTTTCCCTGCAACTTACAACATGTTAAGATATTCTACCATCTATACTCGTAGAAATTATCAAAATTTCGACTACATTAACTCGAACCTTTCGAATACATTTCGAATCTAATACTTGCATTCTCTTACACTGATTCATTGTTTTTCATGTACACAATCTTATGGTGCATTATTTGAACGGCGTGGGAAATGCATCATTATGCTTTACATCCACAGTGAAACGAGATGAAAGTTCATTGTGATTGCATGCATTCATTCCGCATATTTGATAGGCGTGGGAAATGCATTATCGTCCTGTGTATAGACAGGGTGAAACACACACTTGAAAAAAAAAAAACCCTACCATTACTATTGAGCTACCCTTTAGAGATCAACGGTTTCGTTTTCTTCTGTCAATGTCATTTACTTTATAGTCTTGCCCTGGTTATTCCCATAACATATACCACAGGAGATTAATTCGGGTTAAAGGGATAGCATGATTTTGGTTGAGATGGGCTTCGGGTTTCCAACTTCTTGTAAGATAATGATAAACCTCTTATGAAATATGAAGGAGCATACAATTTTAAGAGGAATTCAAAGTTTATTTGATTGAAATTGGTTTTGAAATAGATGAGATATCCAAAAACAAAGATCCTAATAAAAAGTGGGGCCCAGCTTTTGTTAGGACCACTTTGCTTCACTCTGTTTTGGGATATCCCAGTCATTTCAATTTTCATCATATAAACTTTAAATTCATCTCCATGTGATATTTCATAAATGGTTCCTAATTATATAGCAAAAATTGAAAATCTGAATCCCCTTCTCAACCAAAATTATACTATTCCTTTAAGCAGTGACAAAGACCTAAAGCGCATTCAGTTTTCTGGACAGTCAATATCAAATGTTTCAAAGTCAATATTACTTATAATTCAATACATTTCATCACGTTAAAACGTCTTACAATAGTATTGATATTACTTTACTTAATTGTCCACTCTGGAAAGTCTTTGTACATTGGATATGACAGCAAAATGGGTATCACATACATCACAGTTACACCACACATATAGCAGAATGCGACTGAAATAAACTCATATTCACATACAATATAGCATACACCACAACAACATGATACATTGTCCCAAAGTTTACAACTATTCAAAAATTATCAACTTATAAATAATTTTAATACAATTATTAAACTCATAGATAAAGTCATTTATATCCTTTCCTGCATCATCACTGTCCATCAAACAAGACTGAACCTGCATATCCTAATTTATAATGATATTTTTCAATATGATATTATAAAATTGATCAACATCTTAACTTTGAACCTTATCTAACTTCACGAAATGCCTACACTTATCCGGTATCTTTTAATAAAAACACCACAATTGTTATAAATACAATTTTATAACAATACGTCAACCCCGTAAAAATCCTTTGATATACCAAACAGCACTGTCCATCCATGTCAATCGAATACATGTCAACTTCCCCCCCCCCAAAAAAAAAAACCAACAACAACAACAACTGATGTTATATGTATAAATACAGATTCAGATTATTCCACAAGTATACTGACAAACGTAATGTGAATATAACCTAAATACAACAACAAAAAGAAGTCATTTTATCGAAAGGAAAGAAAAAATCTAATGCAATGTTCTGAAAATGGATGGCAAAGAAAAAAAGTGCCGATTATGCAATGAAATGACAGATAAATTCCAAATTCATTATGGTACAATCATTAACATATCCAAGAGTCCACTGAGATACTTCGCTGTCGCAAACATTGCATAGTATAATTATGCGACAAGTTATAATTATATTGCATGGTGGTTACTTTAATATGTATGTATATTTACATCTAATATTACGTCACAAAACAAGAAACTGTCAAACATTATCGAGACGTGCTCAAAACACCTTTAACATCATACTAACAGCTTTAATAAAAACGCGTTTTAAGTCATATCCTATTAAAGAATAAATAAATGCGATAAGTCTATGCTACCCATTCAAACGTCTTTTTGCATGTACCGGTACATATATTACAGCTACGCATGATCTTATTTACATATTATTCACTTCTTTGTGAATCTATCTTGCTGTATTATGGTACATGTAGTTTGTTTCGTTTCCTCGCGTATATTTCGGCTTTGAAGGCAAAAAGTTTAAACTAATTTACAATTCACTAGGAGCAGAATATCACAAAATGATGGCATTACATTCTCATTAGCCATATCTATTGTCAGCCCTTATACGCCTCCTGAAAATTCACAATGAAACTAGTAGGTCAGTTTCTTGTGTTCACAGACACACACAAAAAGAACTTTAGTATTTCATATTCATTTTTTTTTTGTTCACCCCAAACATCCATCTAATGACGTGTCTTTAGAATAGAAAACGTATTGAAACCAAATCTTTTAATTTCTACAAAGGCGTGGATGTTCTTTCTATACTCGTAGTCGTATTATTTCAATTGCTGTTTCAGTCCTGCTCTTTTATCTCGTGTTTTTTCCAGTGGAGATGCATTGATTTTACGCAAAAAGTACCACACGATTGAATAAATATAGTGACCATATACATAAAATGATTAAGTACAGGGTAATGTTGGGTACCGAAGGAAGCGAGAAATGCAAACACAACAGCAAGCTTGTCTTTTCTTATCTTGTCTTGTCTTGTATTGTTCATTGTTGATGCTTCAAGATTTTGGACTTTGAAAAGACACGGAGTGACCCACTAATTGCTTTTCCCACACATCACTCTGTTCACAAGCTGGGATTGCAAAACAAGGAAGTAAATCCTTCTTGCATACATCTTCAATAATCATTTAATATCTAATATTCGATGTTTATTCGCATTCTGTTTTTCTCGTAATTGAGGTGTGTCACGTAAGTTTTTTTATTTTTTCCAGTATTCCAGTCTTCCCCCGGAATATGCTGACAGAGATGAGTCAGTTTCGTCGTACAGTTTATTCTCTGACGTCATATTTTTCTCCTAGGGTATACTGATAATACAGAATAAAGAAACACAGGAACTCTGTCGTTCATCGTTTCCAATTATAATGTGTGTGAAACAGGAGAAATTCTACAGCATACATGCTTAAAATAACAAATTTATATGTGGTTGTGTCTGAAACATCATTTCATTTCGTCTTTTGATACTATCAACAAGGAAATGACTGACATTGCTTTCAAAGAGAATTTAGCGATAAACAACTACATAGAAGAAACGAGTGCAATGAACCAGTGTTCATATAGTCTTAATCTAGTACAATATGCTACTTTTTTACTCCGTTCAAAGTCTTAACAAAATACGTTGAACCTGCGTAACTGTTTCATCGCGTAACAATTGTATGTATGTATGTATGTATGTATGTGTGTGTATGTATGTACATCACGTGTCCTATAATAGATTCATGCTGCACTATTTTTTCATTAACTTTATTTCTTTTTGCGCTTTGGGTGTCGATTGGAACAAAAAACAAATCCTATATGATTTGACACACTCTCCAAGTACCTGGTTCCTTTCGGTTGAGACACAGCTAATCTTAGTTGTGTTTGCAGCATCAGAAAGAGAACCTTATTTTTATGAATCTGTGTATTCAAGCTTTGTCTTAGCAGAAAAGTGATTTCCAATGCCTTGTACTAGAAAAGACGGAAATTCGAGTAAGTTAACATAGTAGAGGAAACTGGTTTTGCTTACCATCTAGACCATAATATGCTTTATAAACTTAAGGTTATAATGGCACTTCATTTCTACTGAACATACAGGGCAACATTGGCAACATTGACAATGGAATAGTAAGCCACATAAAACTTCATAAAAGTATAGTATACTTGCCTACGTGTTCGGAAAAACAAAAACAACGAGTTTCATTTACATCATAACTATCATGACGACAACGACGAGAAATATAGCTATGAAATACCTGTTCAAGTATTGATGATTGTATATACATGTTATGTCATGATCTATATTGCATATTATGTTATGTCAATCGCATAGAGAATTTTGTTAAATATTATGCGTTTTATAAATGTGAATTATTAATATTGCTATCATTATTATAAAATTTTACATTTGATAGGAAGAATGATGGTTGCTACAGTTGACTATACTACACCTCAAACTTGAAAAAAAAAACACAGTACGACCATCATGCATTCTTGTTCATGTAGACCAATTTACAGAGACTGCTTGCGGGGTCAGCACACGGCGCTGCCAGTATCATCGTCTGAATATAAAGGCCGCTCTCAAAACTTTGAAGGTTTACGCCAACCCTTATTGAGGCTACTCGTGTTCACATAGATTTGCTCTGGCTCGTGGTCAACTGCATTTCCCGATTTCTGTCTGACCCGCGAGGAACAGTCCTCCGATGGACCTCGTCTGCTCGAGTAATCCTTGCTCTCGTGAGATGCACTTTCCGTTAAGGTCTTAAGGCCGGCCGGACTCTTTAAAGACTGGAAGTGGGCCAGAGCCGAGTCGTGTGAGGGTCTGGGCTTGTTTCTGGTTACGTAATCGTAGCATGGATTGCCCTCCTGGACTGAATCACCTGGGGAGCGGTCTCCCGTATGACGAACTTTCAATGCCGTTTCAGAATAAACTTTCCTCACACAGTTAGAGTAGTGGCTACAACTTGGATCTGGGGAGAAGTCTTGAGGCAAGTTAGTAGAAGGCATCTTTTTCCCGCTCCTTACGTTAACGTATATTGACTCGTTTTCGGACGACTGACCCGTAGACGTTTTACTTTTACTGGTTTTACTGGTAGAGAAGTGGCTACAACTTGATGCATTCTGGAAGGAGGGTAGATTCATGGGCATGGAAGGCGTCGTCTTATCGACCCTTACGTTAGCGTAGGGTGACTCGTCTTTAGACGACAGACCCGTTGATCTTGTCTTTAGAGAGCCAACATTTACGGGACTAAACTTTGCCCTAAAGTCGTCTTCAAATGCACAGGTCTGGAGAGACTCCAGTGGAATGTTACCATGGCCAGAGTCAACCCCATCCAACGAGACCTGCTCCGTTTGAGTGGTCGGTGAAGACATCAGAGGTGGGAAGGAGGACAGAGGCATATCGTCAGAGGTTCTGAACTTTCTAAGTTTAACGTAGTCATAATGTGAGCCGTCCTGTAGCGAATCTCCGCCGGAATTATCAGCGTCACCGGAATGACCCTGACCCTCCATCATGGGCCGGAATGTTTGCTTCATCGGCTTGACGTCTCCATCAGCATTGAAAACACACTTTGAATAGACGTTGTCCTCGATTGAAACTATTCTTGATGTCAGGTCTAAACCGGGTTCGCTTCGATTAATGTAACATTGCTTCCGCCGCTTCCGTCGACGATGCAGAATGAGCACAATGAAAACAAGAGCTGACGTAATCAAAACAACGCCAAAGCACACACCGACAACAGTAGCTGTTGTCTTTGACCCTCTTGTCGGCGATTCACTCAATGTAGTCTGATTGGCACCGGAAGAGGGAGTTGATACCGGAGTTTGGTCCTCGGGGTCCTTCTGAGAACTAACCAGGAGCGATGCATCATTTGAACGCATCTGCGTTGTTCCCGGGCTGGTAAGATTATGAAGACTTGCCGTTTGCCGTTTTACATCTGTGGTGCTGACAAGCGTTGATGCAATTGGTATGATGGGTTCAGATACATTCAAATCCGTTTCTTGTTGTTCTGTGTTGCCAACGATTGTTGGGGCAGTTCTTTCATCGGCTTCAGATACACTCACACCCTTTCCTTGTGTGTTTGTGACACCAAAATCCGTTCTCAGTGTAGTTCCCGCTGTTTGGTCAGGCACATCTGAATCCGTTTTTTCCGTCGCAATTGTTGCAATGGAATCAACGCTGCTCAGTGTGCTACTTCCAATTATTTCTATTGTGACGTTTTTAGACTCTTCTAAAGTTGTCGCTTGTCCCCCTTTAGTACCGGAGGAAAGGAAATTCTCTGTTGATGATAAAGGCGACTTTGGTGTGTAAATCGCGGTATGCGGGGACAGATCTTCGGGTAAGTTAGTAATGGTTAGGAGAGAGGTGATAAAGCTTTGATCACTTGTCTCCCCCGATGATTCACGGGGACCGAATGTTCTCCCGGAAGTCTGACTTGATGTTATCTCTGCTGACCGCGTAATGCTCTCCTCAGATATCACAGCTGTTGTCATATCTTTTGGCGAGAGCGAGACGGACTGAGTTACATTTGCCACAGTATCCCGGAACGAAAAGAGACTGACAAGTCCTACCAACAGAAACGTACATGTTCGTCTATAGCTGGCAAATCCTGGCTCACTAAGAATCAAGGTCCTCTTTGCCATTTTTCAGAAAGAATTTCTCCGAGCTAACGTAAAGCGTAAACGACGATGTCCCAGTGTCTGACACGACTGCCAGGTTTAGCCGAGCCGGCCTGGACTGGCAAATGCATAATTGCATTGTCGCATTATTCACTCCCTCTAGTTCTTAAGTGGCACGGAAGTAGAAGTACTTGTTTGAATGCTATTGGGAATACATGCGAAACAGTTTCCAATCACGTGTGAAGATTTATACAGGCCTCGTTAAGCATTTGAGATTATTGAGGAAGTAGAGATATTCACGTTAAATTACACACTGAAATGTACTTAGCTAGAATTACGCCACAGCATGACATTCTATTCCTGGACACACGCAAGTTGGAGTAATTGTTTATATAATAACTTGTGTTACAGTTCTTATTTATATAAGCATCTATCAAACGGATGTTGGTCGTGCATATAAATTACATCATACATTTACATGTGTACTTACATGATTAACATAAAACGTAAATACATAAACACAGAAACGTGACTTGTATATGCGCGTTTAACAGTGCTTTATGATATAAATGGATCGTTTGTGCCACCTACCTAGGGATCAACGATTCGTCAATCATAAAAAAAGCAGAATTAAATCATTTTTTGTTCTATGAGTCACTGGAATAAATGCGTTTACAAAATGTATCGAGAGTATTACAATACTGTGATTTCGAGTCAGTTTCGCACAGAAAAGCATAATGGACTTATTTAGACACCTAGAGAAACGGTGTGCTATTTTGTGTTTTTTTTTTTCAAAATTCGCTTTGAAAGAAAACGTTTCGAAATTGTCTCATCATTTGCCACCTCGATACACTTGAGATACTACCAGTCGCCAAATGATGTGAAATAAATGACCATAGATAACGCTTTTGTTATCTATGTCTTTGATAAATAAAGAATGCATTGACATAAACTAAACGTTGTAAATCACTTTAGATGGATGAGGAAACGGGGACATACTTGTCAAAGTTTATGTACTTATCTCGATAGGTTAAAAGGCAATATGAGTTCAACATAATTTATGTCCTTGAAATAGATATCGCAACACACACTCACACACGTACACACATCCCCACACTCATTAAAGTTATTGTGTTATGACATGGATGTTCAATCACTGACTTCAAGTGGCATCACGCGACATTCATAGGTAACTGTTCAGCTGTAGTGCAGAGACAGGCAAAATAAACGAAATCTTGCATTGTGGACAATTTTACAGATAAACTTCATGTGCAGAAATAATAATGCTGACTGTTTGATTTGCCCATAAACACCTCTAATTGATTCAATTTGTAAGTCAGTTAATACACGTGCAATGCTCATCAAGCAATATCTGTAATATAGTACATTCTGGAAGATGCGCAGAGTAATTTCGGTAGAAATATCTATCTATACATATAGATAGATATATACAGATACAAACATGTACATGAAAATATATAACACTTTTGTTAATAATCAAATGTTTTAGGCTCTTATTATTTCTCGCATAATATTTTAAAATGCAGGATTTTTTTATTTATTTTGGCCAATTGCATTTATCTGCAATCACTGCCCACCGAGGAACATTCGAAAATCACGAATAGCACCAGCCGGCGCGGTCAGAGAAGAGGGAACCTTCGCAAGCACGACGCGGCCACTAGTTGAGCGTGCCGCGTGCAAAATTTGCTTTTGCGCATGCTCAGATCCGAAAAACCTCCTGTATTGGGGAATATGAGAACAGTTCTCAGCCAAAATCGCGTCCGGTCTTGATGTTTGGCACGACTGAGAGGCCAGCCATTCAGATATCCTGTCGCTACGACTGCTTCCACATAGCTGTACATGTGTCTGTGTAAATTTTTTAATGAAGTACCACAGGATATAAAGTAAAGCTCAATTTTCAGAGAATGTGCGAAAATAGGCAAACCCCGTTAAAACGAGACAATCAAGACTGCGAGATTTTTTCCGTTATCACTAATTAATTTCGTTAAATCGGACTAGGCTACTACATGAATGAATCCATGTAGGACTACAGCCGGGAGCAACACAAAGCAACACTTTCAAGTAAAGCGGGTTCCCACTATCACGATTGGCGCCACGATTGAAATCGTGGTCCTGATCGTGAAGGGATCGTGGTGATCTTATCAAATCTTATCAGATCTTGAGGTCAGTCGTGGCAATAGCGCTAATCGTAAAAAATTTTTGGACGGTTCAAAAATTGTCTACGATTAACACGATTAATTGTTGATCGTGATCATCGCATCAGGTTGTATTGGATCGTATCAAAACGCAGCAAATCTCATCTGATCGTACCTCTTAATCGTGTTGATCGGGATCGACTTTTTCACTTCCCTTCTACTTTTCACTTCCCTTCTTCTGTATTCCGCGAGTATTAGATATTTTTATACATATCATTATTATAATACATTGTATTACCATAACGCAGACTCACAAAAACGGAATTCCCCGTAATCAATTTGGGGTAATTCTTTAACGAAAAAAAAAAAGAATAGCAAAAATAAAATGGCAGTGGTATGTCTGCACGTATTGACTAACGTCAATATAAAAATGAGAATGATTTCCTGAATCGTGCATTAGTGAGCACACATCAAAGGCAAATTTGGTTGCTTTTTTTGAACTACACTACAGTATTTGTTGTTGTTGGGTTGTTGTTGTTCTTGTTGTTCTTGTTCTTGTTTTTAGGGGGGCTAAAAAAGTATTGTTTCTTGTGTCAATCGCTGATGTTGTTTCATCATCCATCATTTGACCCCTTCACATCTTTTGTGACACTTTTCACGTTTTGTTTTTGTGGTTTGGTTTTTAGAGGAAAATAGCTGTGTCTACTCTGATAAAACTGCAAAATCCATTTAGTTTAGAATTGTTGTCAGATAATGCAGCCAAGATCTAGCAGCCCGTGTCGAGTGAGCATAAGAAAGAGTAGTTGTGTCCTCATTGAGTAATGTATGTACACTTTAAAGATGAAGCAAAAACTGCAAAAAATGTACTGTTGATATTGAATAAGGGAGGGGTGGCACAATGAATCCTAAAGTAACAACACCACTGAAACATTCACCGGAAGCAGAATGTTTCTCTACCCCACAAAAATAACTTTTGTGACTTTTGAAAAGTGACCGCTGTCACTCTACATGACTATAGAGATCACTGTCATTTTTCACATAGAAGTTAGTTAATAAGTGTAGCAATACCCCTGCGAAATAATTTTGCTTCAAACTTATTTTTTTAAGTGACATTATTTTAGGGGATTTACTTTTCTGTTGTGTGTATATCGGTTTGTGTTAAACACTGTTAAATAAAACAATTAATCAAGCCAAACCCACCAAACTTTTAATACCTCAGGAGATAACGACATTTTGAGATAAAAAGGCATATGATACATACTATGCGAATATGAAATCAAACACATAAGCAATACTATCAGTTCGGTCAAGTGTCTTATATTGAGCCTATAACACATACTAATGTTAGCATTCAAAAAGATCCAATTCTCTTTTCTTGGCTTCCATTTCATCATATTTTCTTCATGTGTTTCAAAGGAAGGCGAAAACATTTGTCTTGTTTTTTTTTCCTGGGGAAGAGGGGGCAATGATTTGATCTTGCGTATGCATTGTTTCTTTTTTTTGGGAGGGGGGGGGGTGCTGAGGCCGAGCATGTCGATTCAATAATCTTTAGGTTGAATTAGAAGAGGGATTTTCTGACTTGTTGGCTGGCCTACCAGCGCTGCTTTCTCTCTGATGATAACGTAATCGTCATTCGCAATATTGCAAAGGTCAAGTTGTCATCATCCTCAATCAGTCAACCCTTGCCATCATCAAATGTTGTGGATAAATAGGCCTAATCACTCTTCAGAAGTTATAGAAATAATGAAAGTCATTGTCAGCCGGACTATAATATTCCCATTCGGGTCCAATCGTGCCTTAAATGGAAGTCACTTTTGATCCCGATCGTGAAAGATATCGTATCTTATCTCAACAGCCCGCATTTGTTCGCGGTATTCGTATTGGAACGTATCAGAACGTAGCTGCACGCACCAGATCGGGGATCCCGATCGTAATGATCGTGTTAGATCGAAACCAAGCGTAGATTTAATCGGGACAATCCTATCGGGTCATATTTGAATCGGAGACCACATCGTGACAGATCGTATTGCTTGAAACAGACCAATCGTGACCATATAGCATCCAAGCGAACCAGCACGTATTGACTCGCATAACCTCGTATCCACACGTGAAATGTCAGACGAGTTCAACAAATTTTCCACGATCAGTTACGAATGTCCAATCGTGGCGTTCGCAATGGATCGCACGATAGTGGGAACCCCGCTTTAGACAGAGAGTCATCTCGTTCACGTGTGTTTGCTTTAACTACTGGGTATTTTCGATTGTTATAATAAATAATGAAGACCTGAGTATAAGAACGACCCAAGTCCAATTTTTGGCCAAATTTAGTTTGACATGGGAAATTGTAGCTTATGCATTGACTCATCTTGTGTATAAATTATAAATTCTAATTAACCCCGAAAGTGCCTGAAATGAATGAATTAAATCTTATATAAATGTAAGAATGAAGGACTTGGGTCATTCTTACATTCATATCATAGCGCCCTCTCTCATCCTTCTCTCATCTCTATAGCAGAATATATAGCAGAACATGATTCAGAGAACGACCTAAGTCCATATGATTCAAAGAACGACCCAAGTCCATCACACAAAATGGCATCTCCACAATTAATGTAAATGTTAATTGTCATAATGATATATGTTCTAATTTGTATATTCGATGTTGCCTTCCCATCACAGTTAAATAGAATATTATTGGACAAACAAAAAAGATATGAAGTTTTTTTACGTTTACTCGAAATGGTCTTCCATGGACTTGGGTCGTTCTTATATCCAGATACTCGTATGTGTATTCTTAAACAGATCACACCATCCGATCTTTACATATCGATATTCAGTTTAAACGATGTGTAGCGACAGATGGAAGAAAACTTCATGGTAAATTTTCGTAAAACTGTCGTAGAACCTTTAAACAGAAAGTTAACATGCCAATGAGATATGTTTATCCTATGTAAATACTGTGTATTTTTGTTAGAAGTAGACATCGAACACGACATACTTTATTACAATTCTCAGTATATTCATAATGTAATGAATTGATCATTCAATCATATTTTTATTAGCACTAAAATATCTTATTGATAACTATCTAACAGCAAGCAGGTAACACATTAATGTATATAGTTAAAAGAAAAAAAATGTAACTGCCAGGGCTTTAAGGGGCCAAACTCGACCAGCATTCATGCTATTTTCTGGTTTGTTATTATCCTTATTTTTTTTTCCACGTGAGTGCATATTTGCATACATATACAAATGATTATGAAAGTGCACTGGATGATAAATTCAAATTCATTCATTCAAATAGAGAAGACAGAATAATACGTTCATCCCTGATGATAACGTTTAGGGGCCTATATGATTTTTGTTTCCATCCATACGAAAATGAGAGCGTTCGCTCTTCATCGCCAAATGATAATCTGCCACACCCTCTTTCACGACCACGGAAATGACATAAAGCGAAAATATTGTACAATCTCGTTTTAGGTTTCTAGAATTATTATTATTATTATGTTATTATTATTATCATTATTGTCATTATTATTACTAGCATCATCATCATCATCATCATCACCATCATCATTATATCAAGTAAGTTGTGTCATATAAAGTGCATGTTAAAATCTAATAAAGATAAATTAAAGCGTACCAGAAAAATTTTCTCGAATTCATCAAATCTCGTTGTATCAGTGTTTGTTATAATTGGGTCAACCTGTACCAAAAGGCTCTGTGACATTACTATGTTTACCTTGAGAAGGAACGCATACACAACACATACACACACACAACAAACACACAGCACACACATACAACACACAACACACACACACACGCACACACACACACACACACACACACAAAGACAAACTTTGGCTTGGGGTTCCAAGGGAACCTATGTACCTATACCTCGGTTTCTTTCACAAGAAAATGCTGGTTGTTAGATCCGCATCTTGTGCTGCGATCAGGTCGTTGATTTGTCACTCCACTAAATTCGTACAGTTCGTTGACGACCACTATGTCGTCCTTTCCGAAGAAATCGTAGTCATACACGCACAGGGAGTCGGCGTCTTGTGGCTTTGTGACGTCCTCCGGTGGTGCTGTCCCGGGTACCTGATCTGGGATCGTTTCGTAGACCTGACCCGCTGGGTGACATTCGTCTTCCCCTGCGCCACGTGACGAGTTCACCTGACACCTCCCTCGTCTGATTTTGAATGTTTCTTCCAAGTTCTTATGCCTGCCAAACAAATAAGCAATGATCCCTGTGACAAAAATCACGCTAACGATGAGGATTCCGATGACAATGCAGATGCCAGTGGTGAGCAAACTTGGTTGAGTTTTAGCTTTCCCGCTGGTGGGTGCAATTGATGAGGTTTCCTCATTGCCGATGGTGAATCCGGAGAGAGGGATTACTTTGTCTACTCCGATTCCGGTTGATGGCGTTGCCTTATTGCCAATGACGACTGTGACTTTTGTTGTTGCCTTATTGCCAGTAGAGACTTTCTTTTTTGTTACTGCCTTATTGGGTTTGCAGTCTGCAGATGATGGGATTGCCTTATTGCCAGTGGAGACTGCAGTTTTTGTTGTTACTTTATTGCTAGTGAATACTCGGGTTGCCGGGGTTATCTTGTTGCCAGTGAAGGTTCCCGTTGATGAAGTTGATGAAGTTTTTATTATCGTATTGTTTTTGGAGAAGACTGCAGTAGGTAGGGTTGCTTTCTTGCCAGTGAAGACTGCAGTTTTTGTTGTTACTTTATTGCCAGTAAAGACTCCAGTTGATGGGGTTGCCTCATTACCAGTGGAGACTCCGGTTGATGAGGTTGCCTCACTGTCAGAGAAGACTTCAGTTGATGAGGTTGCTTCATTGTCAGTGGAAACTGCAGCTGATGAGGTTGCCGTATTGCCAGTGAAGACTGCAGTTTTTGTTGTTACTTTATTGCTAGTGAAGACTCTAGTTGCAGGGGTCATCTTGTTGCCAGTGAAGGTTCCAATTGGTGAAGTTGCATCAATGCCATCGGAGACTCCAGTTGAAGAAGTTTCGTAATCGTACATGATCATGCCTGTAGTAGCTTGAAATATCTCGCTCCCGGTAGCGACTCTAGTTGATGGGATGTCCTCATCGCAGCCGTTAGCCTTTGTAGTAGCAGGAAATGGGGTTGGCGTTGATGATGACGGATAAAATGAGATAAAAATCAGAGAAAAAAACAGCAGATGACGGCAAATACTCCATTGCAAACTGCAAACACCATAGGACTTCATCATGCACTTGGCATTACAAAACCGAATCACTGCCATTGAATCTTGTCTCTCACGTAATCATTTAAGTACGTCGTATCTAGGCCGAACGGACGTAAGATTCATCAATTCACTACCACCGCTCACATTAGATGACTCCAACAGATCTGTAAATGAGCACTTGAATTCTGTAATTTTGAGTAATTCGTTGAGACGAACTTCGTGAAAAAAAAGTTCAGTGGCACACTTCTACTAAACAATGAATAGTTCGCTTCTCAATGAGCAGGAAATGTGAACACGGAGTTCAGGTGGAGTAGCAAAAATAGTACGTCCCAATCCTCAGTGCTGTTCTTCTGCTTTACAACTATCAGTCATGGAAGTATGTATGAATGCACGATGAAATGCACGACAGCATGATATGAAAAGCAATTGATGAAGATGTCTGAAGTAACAATGTGAGAGTAAGACTGTCAGAGGTTATAATGTCAGAGGTAAGTCAGATTTAAACATGTTGTAGGTAAAGTGTGTGCAAGAAATAAAGAATTGAATGAAAAAGGTCGATCTAATATAAAAAGTGAAATCGTGTTGTTCTTTCTTAGTACGTGAGTGTAGATTTATTTGGAAAATGAAAAAGCCTATCATTTTAGGCGTTATGGGTGTCTGTCATGTTTCATGGTGCTTTGCTTTTCTTCTTTATAAGGCTTGATTTTATTTAATCTGTTTAATCATATTCTCCCATCATAGCACAAGCTTTAAGATGTGAACGATTTAACGATTTCTAGGAGTCCATCAAATCAAATTCTAGCAGTGCGAAACAGGATCGCATAACAGCCTCCGAAACTAATTTCTTTTAGCTATTATATGCTCGATACGTATCATCTAATCCATTACTCCAGCATTGTTAATTCAGTTGTGCGGCAACCAAGAAAGTGTTTATATCTACTGTTCATTTATACATAAAGTAAAGAATCGACAGCCAACAAAAAGACTTCCGCTTTGCGCCGCCTGTTTGTTTCTGCGCGCTGGTCTCCGGAACAGTCATGTGCATCAGATCAGCTTATTTGGTAGTGAGCGGGCATATACATGGAGCAAAATGGTGATTTTTCCCCTAAGTACTATTAGAGAACGAGGGGGGGTCGAGGGGGAGGAGAGCACTGTCATTGAAACGGGTATATATACACATAAAAATAAACTCTGTAAAAGTGGATGTGTATTTTAGGTTACGGCTCGTTATTCCGAAGGTTCGTTATTCCGAAGGTTCGTTTTTCCGAATTCCATTTTCGGATGAACAAATCTTCGGAATAACGAACCTTAGGAATAACGCCACAAATGTTCGGATTAACGAACCCCATTTTCGGATTAACGAACTTCTAGGTATAGGGAATTTGTGTGTTTCGGATTAACGAACCTTCGGAATAACGAGCCGTAACCTAAAATACACATCCACTTTTACAGAGTTTATTTTTATGTGTATATATACCCGTTTCAATGACAGTGCTCTCCTCCCCCTTCGGAATATCGAACCTTCGGAATAACGAACAGCACCCGTATTTTAGGGTTATGGAGGAGGAAAGCGCGTATGGCGAAAAGGGTGCCAAAACCATAATATTTGCTTCGTAGCATAGCAATGATTACGACTGTATAGAGACATTAGTGCCTCTGACATTGCCTAAGCTCTGGTTTTAAGCTCTGATATATTTACCCCCTGACATTCTACCTCTGACATTTTTAACCTTGATATTCTTGAGAATTCTATAATTATTCAGCCATTGATTTACGTCACAGCCAACCAAAAAGGGCCAACATTCAATATCTCACACCTGTAAGTTTTAAGAAAAGAGCTCAATAAGGACTCTCAGATACTACATTGTATATAGATCTGGGAAAAATGAAAATAAGCCATTCATATACCCATGATACCAATCTACAAAGAGCTAATAAAGGATGGTAGGGGTGTTGGGGGATGCAGTCACCGCAACAAACAAATGACTACATGGCATTGTCATTCATTCTGCTTCTAACCCTCCCCGTTTCCCTTCCCCATTCCTTATGGGATGGGGGGGGGGGGGTGGGGCAGGTAAACGCTCCTCACCAATCCACTATCCTAGCTTTCCAAACCAGCCACTTGTGTACCGTTTCTATCAAGGGATCCCTACTATCAATACAGAAGGGAAAACGTCCGCTAATCACAGCCAAAGAATCCGCAACACCCTCTCCTACTATCATAATTGTGAGTGAAATTACAAATAGTACGATGTATACTGCAAGTTACAATGAAGCATTTATTTGTTTTAAGCTGAAGCAAAGTTGTACTCGGCAAAACTGAAAATTCATCTTCCACCATTTGAGATGTGCTTGCAATGTATCGGAAAGCTCTACCAAGAAACTTGTCTGGCTGGAGCAATTTTCTGGGTATATGTATCGAGTTGCTTTGTAGTATTTTGAGATCGAAGGTGTCAAACAATAATGATGAAAAAATCGGTATACCGACTTTTATTCCGGAAGCATCCTCCCCCATCCAGTAGTGGGTGTGTAGATCGAATCGTGTCCATGCAGTTTAAATCTCATGTAGCACAAGCTGCATCCAATTCACTCTCTCGCGCGATGGATACCGCACTGGCCCATCAAGAAACATCAAGTTACAAACATGATAGGGTAGGCGCTGAGACTGAGTACTTCCGGTGAAGCTCTTTGGTTAATATTTCGCATTTTGCGTCATTACCCATCGATAATCTTGTTACAATGGTGTTCTTCCTCACATTTCTCACATAACTGTACATAATAGAACAAAAGTCGATAGATCTGCTGGCACACGAAAACTACGTTTTCATTTTAATTGCAAGATGCATCATTGCCAATGGCGACTCCAGCTGCTGGGGCTACGTGACCCATGCTTCTGCAGACGCGCACCCTACGTTCATTGCACAGCTTGTATGATGATGAGGTGCGACGTACTCTACATGTGTGTGTGTGTGCGTAGGCCTACAAGATGTGCGCCTGCCCCCTTTTTTGACAGTGTGACACAACATAAAGAAAATTCGACACATTGCACTTTTCCAGCATTACTGCAAGAGCATTTTTTTTTATATACGGTTGCACACGTCACAGTGTGTTGTAATCCTCTTACCCAGCGATGACTACACCAAAACTTTTACAAATTCATAACGTTTGCACGTATTGTCCGATTTTCCACAAAGTCACCTTTGTGTTCTACCAATATTGCTGTGTTCAGTCAAACCATATGTTTATTTCGGTTTCTTTCCCCTCTAAGTATGTGGGAGAAGGTTCTGGCCCGGGGGGGTTCAAGGGTATTGCTCCTGGTTGGCTGTCTAAGTCCTCCTGATTTTTGGCGGCCCGTATAACGGACAAAGCATAATATATGATGGAAATAGTGATAATTGTTCAGGTAAAATCTTATACAGTGTTTCCGCAATTATCCCGCTTTATTACAGCAGTTGTGCCATACAAAAATACGTGTTTTAAAGAAAAAAATGCTTGCCGGGACAGCCTTCTCGAATTCATGAAATTTTCTTGTATCATTGTCCGTTAGAACTTAGTTAACCTGTACCACAATAAAAACGTCAATGTTCGGCAAGATTATCAAAATATGCTACGCACGTGTACAAACTCCCCCTCCTTCTCTCTCATACACCCCCCCCCCCCCCACACACACACACACATTGGCTGGAGACCTATAAGGGCCGTGCTACAGCTATTATACCTTGCTTACTTACACATGAAAACGCATGCTGTAAGATTCACATCATTTTGTTCAGGTCAGGGGTTGCTCAGGTCTAGGGTTGACTACTGTGAATTTCTGTGATATCCTCTACCAGTGTTGTTCCTGGAAGTTCCTCTGGGATCGTTTCGTAGACCTGACCCTCTGGGAGATGTTCACCTTGCCCTGGGCCACGCGGCGACTTCACCTCATACCTTCCTCGTCTGATTTTACATGTCTGTTCAAAGTTCAAATGCCTGCGAACTACGCAAGCAATGATCGCTACGACAAAAATCACGCTGACGATGAGGATCACGATGAGGACTCCAATCACGATGCAAATAACGACTCTGGGTACTGGGATTAAGTCTTCGGTGTCAGTTTCACTTAATGGGGTTGCCTCATTGCCAGTGGAGAGGCCAGTTGATGGAGTTGCCTCATTGCCATGGATGACTCCAGTTGATAAGGTTGCCTCATCGTCAATGAAAATTCCACTTGATGAGGTTTCTTTTTTGCCAGTGAAGACTCCAGTTGATGGAGTTACCTCATTGCTAGTGGAGACTCCAGTTAATTGAGTTACCTCACTGCCAGTGGAGCCTCCACTTGATAAGGTTGCCTCACTGCCGGTGGAGCCTCCACTTGCATGGTTGCCTCACTGCTGGTGGAGCCTCCACTAGATAAGGTTTCCTCACTGCTGGTGGAGCCTCTACTTGATGAGGTTGCCTCATCGTCAGTGAAGACTCCAGTTGATAGAGTTGCCTCATTGCCAGGGATGACTCCGGTTGCTGCCGTAACACCATTGCGCTTGGAAACTCCACTTGAAGAAGTCTTGTCATCGCTGATCATGCCTGCCGTCGATGGGAATTTCTCGCTCCCGCTGGTGACTTTAGTTGACGGGATGTACTCGTCGCATCCGTTTAATCATCGTAGTAGCAGGAAATGGTGATTGTGTCGATGATGACGGAAGTACGCACCGAATCGATGTGCGATTCGAAAAGCGGTCACGTCGAATGTTGTACGATCCCGACTGTTGTCTCGGACAGTTTCGTTTTTTCTCATACGTGCATGAGCCACCAGATAAATTCACATCGATTTGCTGTCCTAAGTCACGGGTGAACGGTGTAAATGAACAGGTGTACTCTTCATTTCCTATTCCTGTGACGTTACATCTTACAGTATTCGATTGGTTTCTTTTGATTTCGTCTGGGAAACACGTGCATCGAAAAACACGAACGTTGAACATTGTCTTCACGATATAACTCCCCTCACTCTCTGCTACTGAACATGTATAGTTACCGGAGTCACTGTAGGAAATATTGGTGAAAGAAAGCTCTAAAGAACTCATTCCGTTCACATTGTTAACATACGTGCTGAAGATATATTCACTTCGCATGATTCCGAGCCAGTGTCGAGTAAAATGCAAAGAAATCGAAGTCTTGAGTGGCCTCGTTACTTTGGTACCCTTTCTTCGAAAGCCGAAAGCTGCCGTTTTGTACAGAGCCATTGCATTCCAGCGTTAAATTATCGCCCACGTTGACATGTTTTATGAGAAAGTTTAATCCATTAGAAGACATGCAGACCAGCGAGAATATTAGAGAAAACAGTAAACGACGGCAAATATTCCATTGCAACCTGCAAACACTATGGGACTTCATCATGCACTTGGCTATTTGTTCGAAAAATAGCAAATCACTCTCGTTGTCTTGTCATGCGTGACCGTAATCATTCAAATATGTCAACTGCAGCAGCTTTGAGTTTCAACATCTTTTTGGCATTCTTCACATTTAAAGGTGAATTTGATATAATAACATATTATGAGCAGATGACCACAGTTTGGCAATTTTTAGTAAAGCACGAACAATTCACCAGCGAAACTTCGTTGAGACGAAGCTCGTAATAGAAGGTCTCTGTTGTTGTGTTTTTGAAACTTAAAATCATGTATTGTATAAATGCACACTCAGGCAATAGATGAAGGCGACAGCTACCACATACACTCATGTCAATCTATCTTCCCGAAACATTGTTTTGTTTGTTCCGTCATAGTTTCTAACCATGAGAATTTTCACTAAGCTTGATGCTGAAGTTGTTATTATGATCAGTAGAGTGTTTATGTATGCGTGTTTGTACGTGTGTGTGTGTGTGTGTGTGTGTTTTGTTTGAACAATAGGGCTCAGTATCGTCGGTCTTTCAGTGCTTGCAAGGCCATACAATAAAGTTAAGAGATATTTGGTTGTGATATAGATTCTCCTTCACAAACATGGTAAGCGGTACTCTTGGCGAGAACAAATGGGATCCTCTGAACGAAACCGTAAATTAATGGTCGATGGCAACAAAGAGTTCATTGTGTGAAATGTTTGTTTGTTTCATTTCCATCTGAGAAGATGGCTGAATATCCCGTAATGATATTCAGCTGCACTAACTTGTCTTCCATGGGGTTCTCCTACACGTAAGGCGGGAGCTTTTTCGTACATGAGTTGTGATTTTCTCACAAACGGGGCCTCCATTTTATGTCCTTTCCGAGGAACAGAGTGTTTTTGCCAGGAAAAAAAAAGGTCATCACTTTTCGGTCCAAATAAGCGTCGCAATGAAGACAATCTCACTTCATGGTCCATTTGAGAACTGAAGTATTTTTTCACCTTGTTAGAGCTATAATAGGTATGTCAGCGGGGATATCGATAAGGCACATGAACTCGACACCGGGCAAACAAGATGCAAGGGGGTATACCACATAACGTATAACGTCCCTAAGGGCCGTGTCACACCTTTCCGGGCAAGCCTTGCGTGCGACTTGCGAAGAACAATTCTTACTACCCGGAGGTCCCCGCAGATGACCAGCACATGACAGCACCTAGCAGGTATCTCACCCGTTGTCGCCCGGAGGTGCGCACGCAATTCCTTTTTAACCGCAACCCATGTTTAGACCCTGTCATCCCTTTCCGGGCAAGCTACGCAAGCTTGCTGCGTGTGGGGATTTTCCAGCATACCGTACAATTTCTGAGGACGGACATGGAATTGGCCGAGTTTTGCATGTGACTTATTTGCTGGATGTGTTCTACTTAAAAACTACTTGCGAGTATTCTGTGTGACCTGCGTGCCAGGCGCGTGGGAGATGACAACTCAGTGGAGGAATTCCTCTGATGGAATGGCAGAAGTCCCAAGGAATGTCATTATCTTGGCCGCATACGGGGACTGCGAAGTACCTGTGTGCCTGCGAGGTACTGCTGTTAAGGGCCTCCTACTGGCATTCTGCGCGGACCTCTGAGGGCAATCCCCGCGACACTCTCGAAAAAGTTTTGGTCATACTGAAAACTTGCCTGCGGCCGAATCGGACTTGCGCGCGCATCTTGGGCAACTTCGGGTGAGATATGCGCTAGGTATTGACAGGTGCGAACCAATTGCGGAGAGCTCCGGGTAGCAAATTTGTTTCCCGCAAGTCAACCCGCAAACTTCCCCAAATACGGTGTGACAAGACCTTGAGCATGTTCAAACTTGTTCCGAGTGACTCGCGGGGGATTTGCCTGCAGAGGTACACGCAGGACATCAGTAGGATACCCTTACCGGCAGCATCTCGCAGGCAACTCCAACGCAGATACTTTGCAGTACACGTAAGTGTCTCGTAATAGAAAACGGATCGATTTTAAAGCTCTCACGCAGGTCACACGGAATATGCGCAAGTAGAAAGTAAGACACAAGTGCGAAACTCGCAAACATTCTTGTCCGCCCGCAGAAAAATTCTCCTGCGTGCTGGAAAAGCCCTTCTCGCAACAAGCCCGCGTAGCTTACCCGGAAAGGTGTGACATGGCCTGTAATTATTACTCTCGTCCAAGCTTTTCAAACCAGACGCCTGTGCCTCAGTAGAGTAGGGCCTAATAAAAAACGATGTGTATCGTTGACTTGATTCTTGTCTGAAGAAAGGAAAGTTGCATCTGTTTCTAGAGCAAGGTTTTTTAATGTATTCCTGCCATTAAAGACTATTGTGACTTTGACTATTGTGATGTTATATGGTCAAATGTTAATCAGAGTTATATTCAGCGTCTTCAAATTCTTCAGAATCGTTCTCTAAGAGCAGTGTTGCAGGTGAATTCGAGATACCCAACTAATTTGTTATACTCACAAATTAATGTTGACACACTTGAGATGAGAAGGAAAAAACATATGTTGTGCACAATGTATAAAGTCGCTAATAATTTAACCCCTAAATATATAAGTGAAATGTTTGAGTTGAAAATTTTTGATTATGATTTAAGGAATACAACGCTGATATTCAAGTTACCATATATCAAAACCTGCTTTAGGCAAAGGAGTTTTAGTTATCAAGGTCCAAAATTATGGAATACATTGCCAACATGCGTAAAACAGCAAACAATTTTTAGCGGTTATAGACGGAGTTTGAATTTGTATCTGACACCACAGTGATATTGTACCCATTCCCCATCTTCTTCTTTTTTCAAGTAAACCAAGCATGTATTTTTTTTTTATGTAAATATTTTTTTTTCTAATTTT
This sequence comes from Diadema antillarum, assembly GCF_040938485.1. Lineage (NCBI taxonomy): Eukaryota > Metazoa > Echinodermata > Echinoidea > Diadematoida > Diadematidae > Diadema > Diadema antillarum. The sequence goes on from NW_027272201.1 coordinate 1,110,999, forward strand.
GTTCTGATTTGTTTCATCTAATTGTATTTTGTATATATGTTTCATGTACATGTGTATATGTTTTGAAAAAAAAAAGTATGTCATTTTTACCTCATGATGCACGGACATGAGGAAGAACAGCCGTCTGGCTGAATCATGTGCCGTGTTGAAATAAATAAATGAAATGAAATGAAATTAATGAGGGAGTTTAAAGACCCGATAGCGTGGCGTTTCATGGGCCATTCGATTAATTCGCTGCCCATTGGGGTACATAAGAAAACGACGAGCACTGCCTGTCAGCGAATACGTGCATCGAAGCGTACGCTCATCGGTAACAGTCGACTGCAGTAGAGATTCTCTGTGTGTACTTACATAGAGATCAGTGATAAAGCTGTATACGGACCAGAGATTCTCGAATATATCCGAACCGGGTCAGTCTCCCTTGTCCGTGACTCCCCAAATTGCGTCCGCCAATCAAAGCTAAAAAGTCACCCGTACCCTCTCCTATTGCCATGCAGGGAAATTTGCCGAGAAGTATGCTGTACAGGCTTGCTGCATGATAAAATGAAACATTTATTCGTTAAAATCACTGCTAAATACAGTCGTATCATCCATTGCCAGTGACGACTCCAGCAGCTGGAATTATCCCATGTTACAGACTTCGGTCAGCACCCTACTTTTACTGCACAACTAATATATCCTCTCCGCTTAAAAAAGTAAGACAGAGCTCTCCAGAAGGGTTCAAAATTATTCATTCACAATTTCGAATTTGCTTGTTACATATCGAAAGATTCTTCCTGAAAAACTTGCCTAGCTTACTCAATATATTAGGATAATGATTTGTTTTGGAGTATTTCAAGATCAAATGTGTAAAATAAATAAAACTCAGTATACCCTACTTTAACTCCTGAAGGGCCTCTCTGTTCTTTAGTGAATAAATGTAAAACATTACTTGATGATCAGAAACTCTTATTTTTTTTCAAAAATATTTGTTTTCCTGAAAGACAGAGTATAGCATTGGCAATCCGTTCATGTAGATTTGAGTTACAGGACGCTTACAAGACACAGGACACTCAGTCAAGATTGCTTGGTCATGTGAATATAAGGCTACGGTCACTGTCATTTAGCTGTTATCTTCCACATCCCGTGTCCTTATACCCTTTGATGGCACTCCCTTGTGCATGTCTTTGTCGTTTTGTGATTAAGAAACGGTGAATGATTTAATGTGGAGTGCACCAAGCACTTACAGTTTCCAGCACGTGGACGCAGACATTCTAGAAAAAAATATCGTAATTGATATAATCTGGTCGGTGACCACTTGGCAAATGGTCGGCAATCACTCTTAAATTGTCGGCAAATGATCGACAACTGGTGCCGACCAAGAATCCTCACGCCAAAGGCCAGTAACTACTGAGAAACAGTTCTAAATAGACGAAGAAATCGCAGTCATACACGTGCCCGGAGTCGTCTTGTGACTCTGTGACGTCCTCCGCGGGTGCGGTTCCTGGAAGTCGATCTGGGATCGTTTCGTAGACCTGACCCTCTGGGTGAGATTCACCTTCCCCTCCGCCACACGATGACTTTCTCGGATGTCTACTCCATCTGATTTGGCAAGTCTAATCAAAGTTCTTGACCTGCCTGCTGATCACGCGAGTAATGACCACTGTGACGAAGAGACGCTACCAATGAGAATTCCGATGACGATTCCGATGACGATGCCAGTGCCGAATCCAGTTGCTTGTTCTCCGTTGAAGTTTTCGACTGCAGTTGATGTGGTAACATCACTGTCTGCATTGGTCACGATTCTAGTTAATGGGGTTGCCTTATTCCCAATGGAGTCAATGTCTGGGATGACTCCAGTTATTGTGGTTACCCCATTGCGGGTGATAACTCTATTTGAAGAAGCCTTATCATCGCTGATCATGCCTGCAGTCAGTGGGAATTTCTCGCTTCCGATGGTGACTCCAGTTGTTAGGGTGTCCTCATCGCAGCCGTTAACCTTTGTAGTAGCAGGAAATGGCGATGGTGTTGATGATGATGGAAGTACGCACCGGATCGACGTGATATTTGAGAAGAAGTCAAGTCGGATGTTGACTGAGTGATTTCTCATACATTTTTGTCTCATCGTGTACGTGCATGAGTGACCAGACAAAACAATATCCACTTTCTGTCCCATGAGATCATGTACAAGTAGCACAAATGAACAGGCAAATTTCGATTAATAAATCTGGAAAAAAAATTGAATCCAATACCCCGTTTTAGTACAGTGAGTAAGAAGGCCGGGCTCGGCCGCGGCTCAGCCCGGCCTTCATTTCACTGTAAAAACGCAAAAGGCCAAATGCGGTACCAAAATCGGCCTCGCATTTGGCTAAGCTTTGGAGGTAGTCTCGGCAGCGGCTCGGTCGCGGCCGAGCCCGGCCTTTTTTCACTGTAAAGGCAAACTGGGCCAAATGTGGTACCAAATTTAGTCTGGCTTCCAGACCCTCTGCCGTACTATTTCGCTATTCAGGATATTAACGCCCTCAACGTCGAAAACTAGTATAGTTTACGGTGGTTTTGTCCTGCAGAGGCCTTTGCCTTCGGCAAAGGTGGCGACTTCGTCACGGGCGGTGACTTCGTCGCCTCGGTGTCTATTTGGCAAATGGTCTGGAAACCAGACCCATACCACACTATTGCGACTGGCGCCCTCCCAATAATAGTGTTTGTTTACAAGCAGAGCTCCACTACGACAAAATATTGAAAGGTTTGAATTAAAAACCTGGGCCGAGCCTGATGGCACTGCATGTAAACGGACAGAATTGCGGAGCGCTGCCCCGCAATTGAGGCCGGGCTCGGACGCGGTTCAGCCGCGGCTCGGCCCAGCCCCGCGCTGGAAACGGGGTCCAAGTCATGCTTTCGTTCACAATCAAAACAGTATTAAGCAGCACAGTCAGCAATGCTTAAGTGGTGACCTTATGTCCTTACTTTTCAAACCAGACACTTGTGTACGAGTACAATAATGTACACCAATCATGCATCTTAAAATGAGGTAGACGGATGTGCATAATTGCCAGTTACGACTCCACTTGTTAGGACTACCGAATATTACAGACGCGCTCCATAGTAATATAATAATATTCCTGGAATGGTTATAATGATCATTAGAGTATTTTTTTTGTGTGTGTGAGTGTGTCTGTCTGTCTGTCTGTCTGTGTTTGTGAGTGTTAATTTGAGTCTGAATACTGGGGGTCTCATGACCGCCCTTTCAGCGCTTAGAAGACGATACATCCTGAGAGATATTTGGTTATGGTGTCGACTCTCCTTCATAAACATGGTAAGTGGTGCTAGTAATCTTGGTGAAACAAAAAAGATTCTCTGAACGAAACCGAAAATTTATGATTGATGTCAGCGAAAACTTCATTGCCGTGAATCAAAGAGTCAATTTCGAAACACTCCAGTGCTCACTGCTTTTGCATGTACATGTAGCTATGTTGTATGAAGTAATCATGTCTATAGTTATTATCTTTCCACAAATATCACTTTTCTGTTCAAATAAACGGTATCTCACAATGGCCCATTTGTAGTACCAAAGTATTTAATTTTTAGTATTGGAAGGTGGAAATGGGGCTCTGGAGGTAGTGGCATTGATTCTCCTTTGTAGTGGTGCAAGTACTGCTGGCTAGAAGAAAACAGATCTTTATGATATACATTCAAGTTCATGGGGTGAATTTGGGGTTCAAGCACTTCAATGCTTGAACTGCTTTTGCACATATGAAGCACTCATGCCAATCTTGAAAATATTCTAAGAATATGTAAACAAAGTGGACCAGAGCTCTCAAAGATACAGAAAAGATTTAAAACATGAGATAAAATAAGCCATACTAGCATGTTAAGAGCTGAATAAGTGTGTCGGCTGGGGTGTCGATGGAGAAAGGGTTAATTAACAAGATAACAAATACATCACATTGTCATTCTGATTCTACCCTCCCATGGGCCACTTCCTTCCCCTCCCCCAATCCTTTCAGTGACACGTCGCGATATTGAAACCAGCGAGTCATACAGCCCACGAGTCATACAGCCCACGAGTCATACAGTCCACGAGTCATACTGCCCACGAGTCATTCAAGAGTCATACTCAGTACTTAAGGCCGTGTCACACCAGCCTTGCGTGCGACTTGCAAAGAACAATTTTGACTACCCGGAGGTCCCCGTAGATATCCGCACATGACAGTACCTAGCATGTATCTCAAAAGTAGTCGCCCTGAGGTGCGCACGCATATTTTTTTACCCGCAACCGTGTTTAGGCCCTGTCACACCTTTCCGGGCAAGCTACTCGGGCTTGTTACGTGTAGGGATTTTCGAGCATACCGGACATTCTTGAGGGCGGAAAAGGATTTGTGCGAGTCAGCGCATGTGTCTTACTTGCTGGACGCGTTACACTTGCGAGTATACTGTGTTACCTTTGTACCAGTCGCGTGGGGGCTGACAACTTAGTGAAGGAATTCCTCTAATGGAATGGCTGAAATCTCACAGAATTTCATTATCTTGGCTGCATACGGGACTGCGAAGTACCTGCGTGGGAATTGCCTGGGAAGTATTGCCGCTAAGGGTCTCCTACTGGCGTTCTGCGTGGACCTCTACGGGCATTCCCGCGACTCACCCGGAAAAAAGTTTTGGTCATGCTCAAAACTTGGCTGCGGTTAAATCAGACTTGCGTGAGCACCTCCGGGCAACTACGCGCTAGATACTGTCAGGTGCGGACCAACTGCGGAGAGCTCCTTGGAGTAAATTTGTTTCCCCGCAAGTCAAGCCGCAGAAGTTCCCCCGTACGGTATGACAAGGCATGAATGAAAATTGCAAACATTCTTGTTCGCCCGCTGAAAATCTTCTACGTGCTGGAAACTACCTCCTCGCCACAAGCCCGCGTTATGGCGTGACACGGCCTTAAATAGCAGACGAGCTTGGCAATAGTGAACAAGGCACTCGAGCCTCGATAGCGTGGCGTTTCATGGGCCGTTCGATTAATTCGCTGCCCATCGGGGTACACACGCAAAACGACGAATATTACCTGTCAGCGAATACATGCATCAAAGCGTACACTCATCTGTAACGGTCGACTCCAGTGAATATTCTACAGCTGTGTACGTGTACTTACATAGAGATCAGTGATAAAGCTCTACGCAATTCGTTGCCGGGATTCTTGAATAATAATATCCGAATCGGGTCAGTTTTCCCTGTCCGTGACTCCCCAAACTTCGTCCGCCAATCACAGCTAAAAAGTCACCCGTATCCTCTCCTATTGCCACGTGGAGAAAATTGCCAAAAATATGTTGTACAAGATGTATAGGCTTACTGCATGATAACAGGAAACATTTATTCGTTAAAATCACTGGTACTACAGTCGTATCATCCATTTCCAGTCACGACTCCAGTTGCTGGAATTACCTCATGTTACAGATTTGCACCCTACGTTTGTTCATTGCACAGCGAACATTACCTCTCCGCTTGAAAAGTAAAACACAACTCTCCAGAATGGCTTGAAATCAAATCTCCATAATTTCGAATTTACTTGCAATACAGTGTGTATCGAAAGAGTCTTCCTAAAAATACTTGTCTAGCTTACTCAATTTGTCAGGAAAATAACTTGTTTTGGAGTATTTCGAGATCAAAGGTGTAAAATGAATAAAAGTCAGTGTGCCCACAACTTTAACTCTTGAAGCGCCTCCCTGTTCATTAGTGAATAAACGTAGAACATTACTTGATGATCAGAAACTCTTTTTTTTCCAAAAATATATGTTTTCCCGAAATACTGAGTTTTAGCAGTGACAATTTATTATTCGTTCATGTATAGATTTGAGTGATAGGAGGCTTAGAGGACACAGGACACTCAGATTCAGGTGCACAAGATTGTTTGGTCATGTGAATATAAGGCTACCGTCACTGTCATTCACCTGTTATCTTCCACATCCCGTGTCCTTATACCCTTTGATGGCACTCCCTTGAGCATGTCTGCAGTGTTGTGAATGATTTCAGGGTGGTCCATGAGGGGTTTTAGCATGTCGCTGCAACATGCTAAAATTCTTGTGCAACATCCTAAAAAGCCAGCAACATGCTATGCAACATCCTCAAGAATTTGCAACAAGCTCAAAGTAAAAGTATTAAAAAATGTGCAAAACATGTGCATAACATTAGAAACATCAAACTACCAGGTACTTTAGATATTTGTGTGCAAAACATGAGAGAGATTTAATGGATTTAATATGGAATATGCACCAATTACTCACAGTTATCAGCACGTGGACGCAGACATTCTTGAAAAAACAAAAGATAGTCTTGATTGCACCTCCCTGGTTAGCATCTGGTCGGTGACCACTTGACAAATGGTTGGCAATCACTCTTAAATAATTGTCGGCAAATGGTCGGCAACTGTTTGACGACCAAAGATCCTCACGCCAATGGCCAGTAACTCGTGAACACCAGCTCTAGGTTGGTGACTGTTTCAAGACCTATTGTTAAAGCCCAACAAGCCATTCGCCGACCAGTTTGGTGAGGGAAAGGTTTTCTTTGCAACATCATCGAAAGTCTCTAGCAGACCGGTCGCCGAACGCTGACCATTTGCCGACTAACTTTGACAAACTTTATACAACTTGTGACAATCAATTGTCGACTACAGATTTCACAGGTTCAAGGATGGATGCTAAGTGATGGTCTTCGCAGTATGACCAGGGTCTTAGACATGTTAGATAGCCGAAAAGCGGAAGCAAAGTTACCTGAAGCAGGGTACGTTGGTTTTTCACAGCTGGAAAGAGAATGTTTCTTTAATGGATAATAACACCATAATTTTTCAGTCGATATTCATAGCTTCCTTTTTGCATGACTGTTGTTTGGTTGTTGTATGTCATGTATGTGTTTGGTCGGCAGGTGTTCTGTGCGCTTGTGTGTGAGTGATGTATGACTGTGGTGTACTTGAAATGGGAAATGCTAATGAGGTGAGCAATTTTGAGGGGGTGGTGTTTTAGGAAATTATTATGTCGAAATACATGTTTTCTGTTTGACGTATTGTAAATGATTGATTTCATCATTCAATGATTTTTGCCACGACGTGTATGTAAAGCCATCACTTTGGTTCATGTGCAGAATGTATGATAATTAGCAATGTATACGACAGATAACCTGATGTTAAAATGCTGAACATTTATTTTATGATATGTTATTTTATACAATGCCTGAAACATTACTTTATCATTCTCATTATTATCATACTACTCTTTATTGTTCGCTTCATAAAAAGCACACATACAATAAGATATTTCGTAAGTACATGCAGATACGCAAGTACAAACGTAACGTACTAAAACACACACACACACACACACACACGAACACACATACACACACATACACAGTGTCGGAATGCTTAAAGAGTGCGTACAGTTCTGGTTGAGGTGAGGATTTAGCTTGTAATGTTTTGCGAGATATTCAGAAACCACTCTATGAGATGTCAAAGAGCATGCAATTCCTAGGGGTTTCAAAAGTTTCTTTGATGAAAATCGGTTTTGAAATGGCTGAGATATCCAAAAACAAGGTGAAACAAAGAGATCCTAATAAAAGGCGTGGCCTGTCGCCTTTTATCATTTTCACTTTTTTGGATATCTCAGCCATTTGAAAACCAATTTTCATCAAATAAACGTTGAATCCTTCTTGAAATTACATGCTCATTTATACTTCATAAGAGGTTTCTCTCTATCTCACTTATTAATGTTATAAACCTGAATCCCCACCTCAACCAGCACTGTACAGTCCCTTTAAGATTCTAATTAATCATGATGGAATCGAAATTCCGACCCCTAACCTGCACTAGAGAAGAATTTGCTATATAACTGTATATTTGTACTTTTTTATTTTGTTTTTCTCTTATGTTCCGGTCATTGTTGTACCCGTGCTCCCCTTCTCAATCTTAAACTCGTTTTTAATCGGGACCTACGCTCAACAAGCTCGCTTTTAAGTAGGTTCCTTCATATTTCTTTAGCATTCATTCACAGATTCCAAAGTTAACAGATCGACCACTATTATGTTTTACATATTTGTAATATTCTATGTATGTCATGTATTTCATTTAATTTTGTTATATTTGATGTAATTTTTCATCAAGAAATATGAAAATAAATTGAAATTGAAATTGAAATTGAATTGAAATTGAAATTGAATATTTTTTTGGGGGAAAGTAGCATCATGCCGAATAGAGGAAGAAAATTAGAGATGAAACAAGGGCATGCTGGCTTCGCACAGCAGGAAATGAAATTACTTTCTAGGTCGATTAAACACGGTAATCTTTTATTCAATATTCGTAGTTACCTCTTTACATGACTGTTGTGTGGTTACTGCATGTGTGCGGTTGGCAATTGTTTTGTGTGTATGTAAGTGAACGAGGCATGGCTGTGGTGTTCTTGGAGTGGGAAATACTAATGGAATGATTTGATTTGATTTGATTTGATTTATTTGCTGTCTTTATTCTCTGTTTGCCATTCTTTTAAAGCACATAGATTTTTATGCAATTTCATTAATATTGTACAAAATAACAGTAATATGACTATTTTTGCAATTATCGTCAAATATATACACCTGTAACATAATCACATGAGTTACATCTTAACTTGTAAACAGAACGAATAAGACCAACTCAACTCAACTCAAATCAAACCAAATCAAATCAAATCAAATTACCGAGACTAAGAATAACAAGTGAGCGATTGAAGAGTGATGTTCCAGGCATAGATTATGTAAAGGCATTTATTATGTATTGATCTATGCACACACACACACACACACACACACACACACACACACACGCACACACACACATAATGTTGTCTCTTTGACCCCTTATTAGTAAATTATTTCATAATTCAATAATTATCACTTTGATGAGTATGTAAAAGCAGTCACGGTGGATCACATATTTGTAATGTATGATAACTAGAAACTATTTTAAAGCTACATCACTTCGGTGATCCCTCGCATTTTATCCCCAAGTTGAATTATCCTTCGGGCTTATGCCAGGTTCAAGTGTGTACGTGTGTGTCACACACATACACATTGCTAGAGCTTCTGACCATTCGAGCATTAAGAATTTAGGGCTTTCTATAGCTCAGTCGGTAGAGCACCGGGCAAGCATCCTGAGGTCTCGGGTTCGAATCCCGATGGAAGCCCATTTCTCTTTGCTCTATTTTCCACTAATAACTAGAAACTTGACACAATGACACATGACTTCATTTCTAAATGTCGAAAATTTATTTTGCAATATGTTCTTTTATACAATGCTTGAATCATTACTACACAATTACTTAATGTTTGAGTTTCTAATCAATCATTTATGGTAGAATGGAAATTAAAGGTTTCTGAACGAAAAGAAGAGTTGTATTTTCAAACAAGCTCCATGCGATTCAATGTCGCGCGGAAGATTGATGGATACAGCAACTGCTATGGCCCGTTTCGTGATCGACTGTAAAATATCACGTAGTAACAACCACATTCGGATATGCTCTGAGACTATTTGCGTACTTTTTTGGCTAATATTTTGCTTTTTCGTCGTTATCCAACTGAAATCGTATCATCGCAGCATTATTTCATACATTACTTATTCATATGTGTTCATAAAGTCAGCATTATCTGCAGCCAAAACAAGGGTTTACTTTTAAACTCATGAGTGGCGAGGTTCGACGTGCACCACATTTTGTGCGTATGCGTGCGAGTGTATTGTGTGGCTGTGAATCCTCGAGGCGTATATTCAAGCATTCCCCCATCTTTCTGCTAAGGGCGTATATGAAACGGCATTAAACGTTAACTTGTGATTATTTATGATGCCCTAGTTATCACTTAGGTGGCCAATTGAATACCTATTTACATGGCATATATTTGATGATAAATTTTCGATTCTACGTAGATATTATGACTTGGATACGTCCACAAAACTTTCCAAACCAAGATTCTGCTTATGACCTCTCCTGTGCACCTGTACTAATATAATGTACAAAAGGTATACCTTCTCAAACCGGAACATAACTTGTATTTTCCGTGTTTCTAATGTGAAAGTGTACCAATACCAGTAGTATTATGTTTGCTATATTCGTAGAATACATTTAACACATGCCCTTTGCAAAATATTATAATTTTTGCCTCTCCGAATTTCATTCATTGGGGTTTTAATGTAAATTTTGAAGAGTATACAAAAACAAAAACGACTTAAAATGAACCAGTCGATGACATGATTCCATCTATCGAACAATCGCGCTATCGATATTTTTTTTTAATGCGAAATACGTCTTGAATGATAGCAATATGCAATGTCGGCATGTACTTCGATCGATACCTCTGTAAAACGATCGACATGCGATCTCGATATTATTCGTAAACGCACGCATACAGTAGCTAGAACGAGCAGAACAAGTGCGAAGCATGATTAATAATGCCAAATTGTTATGGAGACATAATCTGAATTATCGAATTAGGTATACTTTCAGGGCTAATTATGACACAAGTGAATTATGACTGTTTTTGTGTATTGCTGACCACAAATTTGATTTCCAGGGCATTGGTACACTGTAAAAGCAGAAACATTGTATATATCTATTCAAATTCATGAAATATCCTTGAATCAGTGTTCGTTAGAAAGCCAATATTTAGCAATGTTATCAAGTTTACCTTGTGACGAAGCATATGGATAAACACACACACAAACAAACGCATGCATTTACACACACATTGCCTTGGGACCCGAGGGGCTTTTTTTTTCGTATTCTTTGGGCTATAGCTTGGTTACCTCACAGTGATTCACACATTTTGTTCTTATCAGGTCGTGGGTTTGCCACTTCGCTGAATTCATAGAGTTCGTTGACGACTACCACGTCGTCCTTGGCGAAGAAATCGTAGTCATACACGTGCAAGGAGTCGTCTTGTGACTTTGTGATGTCCTCCGCTGGTGCGGTTCCTGGAAATCGATCAGGGATCGTTTCGTAGACTTGACCCTCTGGGTGACATTCACCTTTCCCTGGGCCACGTAGCGATTTCACCTGGTGCCTTCCTCGTCTGATTTTGCGAACTATCTGTTCCAAGTTCTTATGCCTGGTTTTAACGTACAAAATGAGCACTGTGACGAAAATCACGCCAGCGATGAGGATTCCAATGACGATTCCGATTCCGATGCCGCTGGTAAATCTATCTGCTTGTTCTTCGTTGCAGCTGGCGACTGCAGTTGCCTCATTGCCAGTGGAGACTCTACTTGATGTGGTTGTCTCACTGCTAGGGATGACTCCAGTTGATAATGTTGCCTCATCGTCAATGAAAATTCCATTTGATGAGGTTGCTTCTTTGCCAGTGAAGACTCCAGTTGATGGAGTTGCCTTATTGACAGTGGAGCCTCCATTTGATAAGGTTGCTTCACTGCTGGTGGAGCCTCCAGTTGATAAGGTTGCCTCATTGTCAGCAAAGACTCCATTTGACGAGATTGTCTCATTGTAAGTGGAGACTTCATTTGATAGGGCAATCGTCTCATTACCACGGAAGGCTGGAATTTCTAGGGTTACCCCAATACCGGGGGTTCTTCCTTTTGAAGAAGTCGTGTCATTGATGATCATGACTGAAGTCGATGGGAATTTTTCGCTCCCGGTGGTGACTTTAGTTGATGGGATGTTATCATCGCAGCCGTTAAAATTTGTAGTAGCAGGGAATGGCGACGGCGTTGACAATGACGGAAGCATGCACCGGATCGACGTGCGATTTGAGAATCGGTCACGACTGATGTCGAATGATCCCGAGTGTTGTCTTGGACATTTTTGTGTTTTCTCATACGTGCATGAGCCACCAGAGAGATTAACATCGACCTTCTGTCCTAGATCATGGATTAGCGGTGTAAATGAACAGGTATACTCTTCACCTCTTTGTCCTGTGACGTTACATCTTACAGTATTCGATTGGTTTCTTTTGATTTCATCTGGGAAACACGTGCATCGAAAAACGCGAACGTAAAACGTCGTCATCTGAGTATAACTCCCGTCATTCACGGCCGTTGAACATGTATAGTTGTCGGAGTCAATGAATGATATATTGGTGAAAGAAAGCTGTAAAGAACTTGATTCTTTCGTATCGTTTACATACCTGCTGAAAATACGATCATTTATATTCTCATGTCCCTTTAGATTTTCATCTAATGTCGAGTAAAACGCAAAGTAATCGTGGTCTTCACTGGTCTCATTAGTTTGGTGTCCTTTTTTGGAAAACCGAAAGCTGCCGTTTTGTGCAGAGCCATTGCATTCCAGCGTTAAATTATCGCCTACGTTGACATATTTCACGACAAAATTTGATCCGTCAGAAGACACACAGACCTGCGAGAAAATCAAAGAAAACAGCAAACGACGGCAAACATTTCGTTGCAACCTGCAAACACTACGGGACTTCATCATGCACTTGGCGATTTGTTCAAAAAACAAAAGTCTTTAGCGTTGCGTGTTGTCGCTCATCAAATCATTCAAGTACGTCGTATATGTCACGGACGCAAGATTCATCAACTCAAAAACATTCACATTAGATGAATACAACAGGACTATAAGATGAGCTCTTGATTACAATTCGGGATTTTTCAGCGGCGAAAATTCGTTGAGACGAAGTTTGTACGTTATGTAATAAAAGTCTCTGTCACACATGCTGCTACTGCTGCATTATGGGGTTTTATCAACAGGTATCAAGAGGACGTGGAATCCAGATGGAGAATAAAGTTGGCACGTCCAAATCTTCTGAATACTGTTCGTTTGTTTATAGCTATCAATCAAGGAAGTGTAATGAAGGCACGATGAACTCCAGGTAGACATGGTAAGGATGGCACACTGAAGAAGGCGACAGCTTTCATTTTCGTTGGTGTCATCCACCCCCTCGAAACATTTGTAATTTCGTTATATACTACATATCCCTATGTAATGTAGACATTTCGATTATATTTTGTTTGTATGCTTGTATGAATAGGGCCTTGTACTGCATGCAAGGCCGTAAATGCTAAGAGATATTTGGTTGTGGTATCGACTCTCCTTCGTAAGTATACTACTTGTACTCTTAATTGGCGAGAACAAAAAAGATCCTCTGAACGAAACCGTAAATGGTTGCTGCCAGCGAACAATATTCTTCGCGTGTTAATTCAAGGGTCAAATCCCACGTCGTGGTCAATTTTGAGTACTTCACTACATGGAAAATGGAAGAGCTTATGGCGTCTAAGGGAAGTGCTTATGGTTAATTTCGGTCAAGGGTCAATCCCTCCCCCCCCCCAAAAAAAAAACACAACAACAACAGCAACAGCAAACAAACAAACAAACGGGTTGTCGTCCGTTTGCTGTTGGGGATTTTTTTTTGGGGGGGGGAGGGGAGGGGGAGTTGGTAGTTGCTTTTTTTATTATTGCTTTTTTTTCTTTCTTTTATTGCTGCTTTTTTACTATATTTTTAGGACCCACAAATTAGTTGAATTGATATCCTTGAATGTCCAGGTAAAACAAATGTACAGATATTTACGTAGTATGCCAAATAGATATTCACGGCATAATGATATGTATCTCCTGTCATGGAGTATACTTGAATCATCCTACCTTCTTGCTAATGTTCAGATAACAAAATAATGTACAAATTTTAAAATGTACGTACAGAGCATAATATCTCAAGTCAATAACTCCAAAAAACCAATTTGAATAAAATCTTTTGCATAAAAAAGTAACAGCCTCCCATCCCCCAACACATACAAAATTTTGTTTTCCCTCAACATTAATGATTTGATCTGTCCTTTATGTAAAGGTCCTGTCACACCTTTCCGGGTAAGCTACGCGGGCTTGTTGCGAGTAGGGATTTCTCTGCACAAGGGTGTTGGCGAGTTCCGTACTTGCGTCTTACCTGCTCGGCGCGTGCTACTTGCCTGCTTTGCATGTATTCCGTGTGACCTGCGTGAGAGCTTCGGAGCCGATCCGTTTTCCGTTACGAGCGACATACGGGGACTGCGAAGTACCTGCGTGGGAGTTTCCTGCGAGGTGCTGCCGCTAAGGGCTTCCTACCGGTGTTCTATGTGTACCTCTGCGGGCAAACCCCCGCGACTCATCCGGTACAAGCACAAAATGACAAGCTTCAAGTATGCTCAAGGCCTTGTCACACCGTGTCTGGGGAAGCCTTGCGGGTTGACTTGCGGGGAAATCTTTTTTTTTTTTTTTGCTACCCGGACCTCCCTCCAGTTGGCTCTCACCTGACTGGACCTAGCGCGTATCTCGCTTGTAGTTGCACGGAGGTGCGCACGTGAGTCCGATTTACCCGCAGCCAAGTTTTGAGCATGATCAAAACTTTCCCGGGTGAGTCGCAGGGGTTAACATGTTCTGAGCGTGCGCAGAAGCGCGCATCAAGTCGATCTATTTCTAGCTTGCGTCGCCTGAAGTTTTCCACTACGCGTACTGGCCTATTTTTACGTCCGCACAGTTTGCAACGTAGAGAACTAATTCATGCACTGATCATATGAGGGCGCGATTTTATTTTTCCCACGTTGCGTCCCAGCGTAATCCATAGCTACTTTTATACACGACGCAGGGGAGAGGTGAACGTCCAGCGCAAGCGTCGGCTCCAACGTCCGCGCGTCAAAATTTAAAGCTCCCTAATGACATTCTGTGGGACTTCTGCCATATCAGATTCCTTCAGAGGGATTCCGTCACCCAGTTGTCAGCCGTCACTTGCAACCCATGAACCTGACACGCCGGTCACACGGAATGCAGAAGTAGAATGTAAGTAGCACGAGTCCAGCTGGCGAAACTCGCCCAAATCCTTGTCCGCCAGCAAAAATTGTCCTGCGTGATGGAAGCCCGCGTAGCTTGCCCAGAAGGTGTGACAGGGGCTAAACTTGGCTGCGGGTAAATAGGACTTGCGTGCGCAACTTCGGGTAACTACGGGCGAGATACATGCTAGGTACTGTCATGTGCGGGTCATCTGCGGGGACCTCCGGGTAGCAAAAAAAAAAAAACAGAAAAGTGTGACAGGGCCATATGTAAGCCGCCGCCATAACGAACTAACATTAATCTTCTCTTTTCCCCCTAACCTATACCTACTAGTATGTCATAATCCTACTCTTCTTTCCACCCCGCACCCCCACCTCCCATACCCCGTGCACTCTCTCTCTCTCTCACACACACACACACACACACACACTCACACTCACACACACACACATCATAAAAACTTAGAGATAGTAACTGTTGCCGTCATCATCATCACTCTGTGGGTAAAACCGAAAAAAAAAGTGTCTTGAAACAGATTTACAACATATCTCACATGGTTCAGTAGTGAAAATCAGGAATAACATTAGATAAAAACTAATTTACCAAAATGCTTAAACTCAAACTGTCACCCACTCACACGCGCGCGCACACACACACACACACACACACACACATTTGTATTGCAAAGGAACTGTGAAGCTGCATTGTACTGCGCTTCAAGAGCTCCTCATTATACCTGATACATAAGTTGAAAATCGCTTCACAAACTTTATACAGATTGCATGTGTTCATCTTACCTGATCAAATAATAATCAAGTACATGACATCAATCAGTGAAATAAGGGGGAAAAGAATACAATAGTGAAATCTTGAATATCTCAGTCCAGTGATGCACTCTTATTTTGGGTTGAGATATTATATTTTCTCGATAAGTTGTCTCAAAACGGTAATGCTGCGTATAAAAACATGCGATTACCACAGACAAAAGATGAAAGATACTCATCAATATGTTATGCATCTATAACATATTTATTTATTTATTTATTTCTAATCTTTTGTCAGGGTAGTCCATTCACCAATAAATAGTGGTCTTCCATGGAGCCCTGAATAATATTGATGAACATATGTACATTAAATAGCAAAACGTATATACAGAAGATGACATAATACAGTGTAGATACATACCAGCATACTGTACATTGCAAAGTAACATAAAAAGTACATGCCACAGCAAGAGTTCACCAGAATGTCGAAATAACAATTAAAAACGCTATTATACAGGAATGATAAAGCCCGGAATGAATTTCGTGTGTTACTTACAAATAGCAACTTTGCTTAAACAATCTCTTAAATGAATATATGGAAGAAGCTGATCTAATTGAATGATCTAGCCTGTTCCATTCAAGTACAGAGGATACGATTGGGCTGCACTTGTGACAATCAGAGCGAAATCTTGGCACACATAGATTTCCACTGTCTATTAGCCTTGTATGATGTTCATGTACATCACTAGGCTTAACTAAGTGCACCTGAAGGTACGAAGGTGCTAAGTTATGGACGCATTTATATATCATCATAACGCGGCTGAAATCAAAACGTTTGTCTAGTGTCATCCATTTAAGACTTTTGAATAAATCAGCCGACGGTGTGTCATATGTTTTGTCCAAAATTATTCTTGCTGCCCTCTTTTGAATTTTTTCTAGCTTAGTTGTATGGTATTGAAATCTGTTTGACCAAACAACAGAACAGTAATCAAATTGTGGTAACACTAGACTATTATAAAGTAATTTTAGGGATTGTTGGGGCAAAAAGGCCTTCGCTCTCTTTATCATGCAGACACTTTTTTGGGTACGTTTACATACATTTTCGATTTGTTTAGACCATTTCAGTTCTTCATCTATTAAAACACCTAAACATTTAGTGAACTGAACTCTTTTAATCCGACAACCATCTAATGAAATACTGAAATTTTCAATTTTCCCGAGATTAGCACGGGAGCCGATAATCATGACAGAAGTTTTGTCAGTGTTAAGGACGAGCCGATTTTTCTTAATCCACCCCATTACTTTATTTAGTGCAACAGTTATCTTTTCTTCTAAAACTGTTGCGTCATTAGCACTGACAGTGAGGGTCGTATCGTCAGCGTACATATCTATAACACCTTCTGAAGTACACTCGGGTAGACTGTTTACATATATTGAAAATAAAAGGGGACCAAGAATTGACCCTTGAGGTACACCCAATTTAATAGTTGAAGGGTGGGACTTGGCTCCTTTGAATTGCGTCACTTGCTGTCTGTCACTTAAATAGGATTTAAACCAATCTACAGTCGTCTTACTACACCCTATACACTTTAATTTATGTAAAAGTAGGTCATGATCTACAGTGTCGAATGCCTTCCGAAGATCTATGAAGGCAACTCCAGAAATTTGATTATTATCTATATTCAAAGACCACTGATTCACAAGTTTTGCAAGAGCAGTTGATGTGGAATGAAATGGTCTAAAACCAGATTGATTAGGGTGTAGTAAATCATTCGCATTCATGAATTCGCTCAGTTGTTGATGTACGGCCCTTTCGATAATTTTACTCACTGTTGGTAAGATTGAGATGGGGCGGTAGTTATTCAACGAAGAAATATCTCCTGCTTTAAATATCGGTACTACCCGAGCCTTTTTCCATTCACGTGGAACAACTCCCGTAGACAGGGATTTGTTGATAATATCGCAAAGAGATTCTGCAATAACATTCTTTGTCATCTTTAAAAGTTTGCAGCCGATGTGATCTTCTCCGGTTGCTTTATCTATGCCAAGAAGCTCGATCTGTCTCAATACAAAATCTCTCGTTATCATACTTAAATTAAATTGAGAATGAGATGGAACAAAGCCTTTGTCCTCATCAAATATCATTTGCGAAGTATTCCTCTGCAGGTCTTTTGTAATTTTAGTAGCATTAGATATGAAAAAATTGTTGAATGCTTCAGCAATACTTATAACACAGTGTTAACATACCTCTCTCTCTCTGTATATAATTGTACATATGTTCAGTATATTATGATATATGAAGAGAGGGAGACGATACAAAAAACAGAGAGTTTGCATTTGGGGAAATATTTCTTTTTATTATCGTTTCTTACATTTGTTTCGATGCATGAAGAGTTGCTGAGTATTCACTGTACAGGCATGCTAACCTGGAAACATTGAACTGCACATTACTTGAATATGGGACCATTCTGAAGCAAATAATTTTCACATAACAATAGATATAATTATAATGTACTCTAAGATGAATCCCACAAGGATTGGAACAATCATCCATCAGCATTCCTACTGATTCCCACTGATCAGTTTACTTCCCATCCCCTTTAACAAGTTGAATTTCCAAGAAATTACAATTACAGTATAACGTGTACATAATGGACAATTATGCAAAAAATCAATGCAACATTATCATAAAGGGAAATGATATGAACGGAAATACAATTATATACCGCAAGTGACTTTTGTAACTGTACCCATAACACTTCAGAATTTAAACTTACAAACGGAACCTGGAATCAACAACTGGAATCGAGCAGATGACGAATCAGGAAACACATCCGATTCTATGTTAGATATTCAACGTGATTTGAGAAATATGTTTCGGAAAGAAAATGCGTTTCAAGTTTCCTATTTGACTCAAAACGAAGAATAACTCGATTAGTATGAAACACGATTCTAAACATCTTTTCAACCGAGTTCTATATGCCAGTCTATGCCTCATATACTCGTCATGGCTGTATCCATAATATTGGGCGATAAATCTTTGACACCATTTTTGCATATTCTGCTGTCACATTGTAGTGAGATCTCACACTCAGCCGCCTATAAATAGCAGGCCGTCAGCAGTCAGAGTTTAATGTGTCCACGTCGGTTTGTCCAACAATCAATTCAAATCAAAATCAATCAAAATCTTGGTCAATATCCAATAAGAGGTCAACATGATTGCTAACTTAGTATATTCATCAGATAGTGTTTTTTTTCTTCCTCATGAGACTGGGGCGCCCCCTAAAATTCGATGAAATTCAAATCGAATTCTATTTTCATATCAAATTTTTGTTTTCGATGCAATTTCAAGGAAAACAAACGAACAATGCATATTACAATATGAACGTAATATATTTTGTAAGGAATCCAACAAGCATTTCCAATGCTTCAATGCGCATCATGGTACCTATGGTGATTTCAGCCAACTAATTAAGACATGGAGAGCACCTTCAGAGTCGGAGATTATAGTGCGTATCTAGTGTATATATACATAAATGATATAATGATCCTCTTATTTCATTATGTTAATGCGATTTCCTCATAAAGCGAGATCAAGACTGTACATTAAGAGAGAGAACAGCATCGAATTAAAGCAATTTAAATCAAAACGTTAACAAAATGATTACATGATGATTTGAACAGGTATGATTTTATCATTATGACTGATAAAGCTTAAGACTAATATTTTACAATTCTATTGACATCTTAACGCGGTAGAGTTGCTGGCAATGATTACAAAGCATAAACTACTTTTTTTTTTCGAAGTGTGAAAATAACGCTATCGTGAGAATTGATCATCGCTTTTCTCAGGGTGCTGCAAAGGTATAAATGTATGTAATCTCTCTCTCTCTCTCTCTTATATGTATATAATATATATATATATATATATGTGTGTGTGTGTGTGTGTGTGTGTGTGTGAGTCTGTGTAACCATTCATTCATTTACTTATGGACATATGCACAGTAATGTTTTAACTATAATCTATTATGACGTAATGTTAATGTACAAACGCCGATACTAACTTCACTGTTACAGCTTTCATTAGGGAAAGCCTCACTTCTTGTATTCTTGAATTGCGCTTGTTTGGTTTGTCACTGATCATTCATCTCTGCCTCTTCCAAATGCCAAATAGATTTTAACAACAACAATAAAAACAACAACAATAGCGATAATAAGAATAGCTAATGCGAATTCCAATACCTCTACTATCACTACCAGTGCTACTATAACAAGTTGCTACTAGAACAAGTTCGTAGAGGTAAAAGTAAATATGGGGCCTGGTCCTAAGAAGTACTCCTGTTGGAAAAAGCTGTGAGAGAGCAATCAAGCAATCAAAAGTAACTCTACGTGACCCCTTTTTATTCCCCCCCCCCCGTATTTTTCGAATCTGCTTGCCATTTCT
Source organism: Diadema antillarum (assembly GCF_040938485.1). Lineage (NCBI taxonomy): Eukaryota > Metazoa > Echinodermata > Echinoidea > Diadematoida > Diadematidae > Diadema > Diadema antillarum. Next base: position 1,130,948 of record NW_027272201.1, read on the forward strand.
GCGTCCGCTATTTCTTTCAACTTAATTTTCTTTATTTCTCTTCCTTGTGTCAATGACTTCCCAACCTTCTCCTATCTCATCTCCTCCCTCCTTTAATTCACCCCCCCCCCCCCCGTTGTCTTCTAAACATTTACAACCGCCCCTATAGCTCTCTCCTATACCCTTCGAGTTCTCTCGGTTAAACCTCTTTAGTGGAATACTGTTGTCCATCGTTATGATTATTTACCCTCATTGTTGCCATGACAAAGTGTGTTGTTTTTTTTTTATGACATCATTAGTGCATATACTTTATATTGTATTTGAAAAAAAAATTGCCCTTATCATACGAATGAAAGACAAACCGACAACTTGTACCGCTTCGAATTATGTTCTCTTTTTCTTTTTGATGATGGAAATATATAAAGATATAAAAACTATTGAACTGAAGTGAAAAATAAAACTTAAAGGCTCATCGTTGCCCTTCACTCACTATTGGTCTCCTTGTATACACTCCCTATGTTTTCCCCTTTATTCCCTTTCCTCTTTCTCTGGCACGTCTGGTATTATGTTTCCTCCAAACAAAAGTCCTTTTAAAAACTACTATTTCCACATGGTGTTTTTATAAACCCTCTTCCTCAAGTATACTATTATGCAAACCTTTAAATAACACAACACAAAATCATAGTTCAGTTTTAACTATTTTACACGATGTAAGTAATATTCTCGTGACTACTAACACCATAAAAACCTATGGCATTGCTGAAGTGCAGGACATATTAGGATTTTATGACGAATCCACGATTTAGGAACGTACTCTGTTTAAAGCCAATCATTACTGACATGTCTGATAGGCAAGCCAAATATTTCTATGATGTTCTTGGCTATCTCCAATAGAGCTGTATTGTCCTTCTGCTCACCGTTGTATTTACATTTCATATCCACTGGTACATGGATGTTTCCGGCGTGAACCACGTGCTTGTCGAAGTCTCAGAATCTTTGCCGATCACCGAGCAGACCGCATGTTTCCTGCTCATCTCCAGACACATCTGACGACGCAAAGAGCACCGCCACTTTTTCGTCGGGTGTATGACGTCTGTATGTCCTAGGTTTTGTGATTTTCGTCATCAGCCTCTTCAGATCCTCGATCCATGTGGAGATACATGGGAAAAGCCAGCCGGCGTAGACTCATACAAGTCGTTCAAAACGACCTCTTCATCTTCAGAGAAGAACTCGCTGCGAATAACGTCGAACTTTCTTTTTGCGTCTACCCCGACCGTCCCAGGCGGTGACTGAGCCGCGGTTTCTTCGCAAGAGTGGGATCTCTCTTCGTTATGCTCACGCGTATCGCTAATCTGACCGCGTTCGCTTTCTCGTTTTGACCGCACGCATTTACGTCGATAAAACACTACTCCAATGTTTACGGCAACGAGTAGTATAACAACAACTACAGTAACGACTGGACAAGAGACCGGTGTCTTCGTTGATGGAGTACATGGGTTGGTTGGAAAACTAACAGGAGAGCTGCATCTTGCGGTAAAATTGCCTACATCTGACAAGAAACCTACGGTAAATTTATCGTTATGAGATTTATTTCCACTTATTGCTTGACCAATAAATGAAAAGGAGTTGTTTGGAATCATCTTTGCATTCCCGTCGTATCCAGATTGAAGTTCAACGCCTGCCAACTCAGGTAAAGTACAATTAAGAAGTACACTATTCCCCCTGGGCGATGGGTCTGGATGGGACTTCACTGAACAATTACACTCTATCAAGTAAACGAAGAATTGACGAATGACTGTGGTCATGTTGTTCGCAGTGCGTGAGCACGTGTACACGCCCGAATCTTTCTTCTTAAACCTATGTAACACGACCTCTAGTTTTTGTGATTGACGCATTACAACTGACATTCTAACATCATTCATAAGCACCTTTGGTTTACTCGGGAAATCCTTTTCATTGAGTAAGACCATGTCAGTTGATTCCTTAAAGTTGAACACTTCTCTGGAGAATGTGAGGAAATTACTTTTCTCTGGATCTCTTTCACAAGAAATCTTTAATTGGTCGCCTTCGTTTACAAACATATATCTTGTCTTTATTTTACCATACGACCCAGACAGTGTAGCCAGAAAATATAGCATTATAAAACCATAAGGTTTCACTCGATAAAGTGGAAATAATTTTCTGAGTAGTGCCATTTTCGTTGTCTCTTGAGTGTGCTGTTGCCTTTGAATTTTAAGTCAAAAAATACAATGAGTGAAATATGATATAGCACGAACTGAATCCTTCGACAATAGATAGTACGCTTTCACTATTCGTCGAGGGCATGTGCCAATGTATTGTCGAACACTTAACACCAGTCCAAAGGTCCTCGAACCCATGGGTAAATCCTTCGTCACCAGCACAATCTACCAACTCCAAAGAATTATTAACCGACGTTCCATGCAGTCTTAAATCTCTTGCTCATTAAAAGGGGGCAAAAACAACCTAGTGCTTCATCAACTATATAGGATAGTAGAAGGTTCATCAGTACTTTACGCGTTGGTCGAAAACAGAGATCAAATAATCATAGGCAGTAGTATCAGTCACGTAACCATAGATGACCCGTTGATCAACTTATGCCATCAGTGTTTGGCCTTTGCAGTTCAGCTACAGATTCTGCGTAACCAGGAGGTGGTTACGGTATTGCCTGCGAGGATTTAGTGTGTCAGATACGGTATCGCAGTCAACAGTCGTGGAGCTGACGTCTTAATGCACCATCCTGCAGTAAGAATCCAGTCTCGGCATCATACCGTGCTTATGTATATCGCTGGAAACTTAGCGGCCACATATTGGTCCTCTGTCACGTCATGTTCCGCCTTTCCTCGATGGCTTTCTGATTCCTTTTGCGAATAATCGCCGCGATATTAAATTCCACAACGGAAAGAGTTGCCTGGTAGGCCTGTTTCTTCGGATGCAACTGCGGATACAACTTTCATTTCAAAGGGCTCCAATAGAATATCTCATTGCTCTGTGTTCGACCATGTATAAACTACACATTAGATATACATTGTATATGCCTTTGAATTTCTTTCTGCCTCGCCCCACTTTGCTGGCAATAGACACTCAAGATACTATTATGCTTATTCCATATTTGGCATAATCTAAACTTCTAAACACTTTCATTTCTGGAGAGGATACGTTGTAAAATGATATCCATTCCGGGTTCCTTTGATCTTTTTTTAATTGTATATCATACATATTTTAGTTCCTGGGAAAACCGCGAAATCATAACAGCATATATTGGGTTACGGGTGAGTGGTTTGTCAACTCGTGTAGAGTTGCATTGGTATTTTATCAGAAACGTTGAAAGCTGAAGCAAGCGTCCAGGAAAAGGAGACATTTCAGAAGTGTGTCATGAGAGCGCACGAAAAACGATCAGAACTACCCGATCTTGAGTATGGATTCGTTTTGATTATCATAGTCACATCGATGAATATCTTTCCCACGAAGATACCCATTCAAAGAAGAATGGAACAATTCCCAACATATTGGATGAAATAATCTGGGTGTTTTGTCTTTGGTACGGAAGGAAACGAATTTATTTTCACTTTAATTGGTTAGAATATAATTTATCTTTAACCTTACAAACTTTAAAGGGGATATATGATTTTGGTTGAGACCTGGCTTCAGTTTTTTGTTTTTTGTTTTTTGTTTTTTTTTTCGGTGAGATAATGAGAAACCTCTTATGAGATATGAAAGAGCATATAATTCAAAGAAGAATCAATATTTATTGATAAAAATTGGTTTTGAAATAGCTGAGATGTCCAAAACATAGCGATACTAGCAAAAGGTAGGACCCACATTTTATCATGATCACTTTGTTTTACGTTATTTATGGATAACTCAGCCATCTCAAAACCAATTTTCATCAAATAAGCTAGGCCATGGGCTTGTAGGGGTCAACGTGCACCCCCTCTGCACCTAACATTCATTGGTGTTTCCATGTAGCCCTTGGTCTGGAGGGTCAGAAAAGTGATGTTAACAAAAAAATAGTTGGGTCCCAAGGCCCGCCCCGTGACGTTTTGTGACGTCACTTCCGGAACGACCTCTTTTCGAATATGGGGGGAATAGCATTTGGGTATTATCCTAATAAAGTGGTCCCCATGCCTTTATTTTTCATTGATAACCAAAGATTTTGGTATTTCTAGATTCCTCAGAAGATGGGAAATATGATGCAAAGCAAAGTTTGGCAATATAAGCCCTCAGTTTGTCGTCATCGACAACGAAATGGGCAACGATGTCGACAAAATTCAACAAAATTTTAAAAAATTTGTGCAATTTTTCAAGTTTCACCCTTTAAGTTTGTATATTTTTGTGAAAAATTTGTTGAATGACTTGAAATTTGGTCTGGATATTAAATGAATATCCCTTTTTACGAAAACAAAAGATTTTGGCCTAATTGTAATCCGATCTTCTTCTGTAGACATTCAAGTGCGCATGCGCGGTGTCTGGAAATCAGCCTCCAAAATGCCTTTTTTATGTCCAGTATCAAAAATGAATCTTTTTATCATGTAAATTCACAACCTTAATCAATTTTTGCAATCAGCAATCACCTGATTGAATAAAAGTTGCCTTAAAATGAGAAATCAAAGGTGGCCATGGTTCTTTTTGATGATGACATTGGTCACGACATCGAAGATGAAGACGACGTCAAATACTAGAATTACGACATAGCAGAGATTATTTAAGATATGTTTTAGTCTCTTTTAAAATTTCGTAAAATATTGTAAGTCATGTTTGTAATTGGGTCAGTCAAATATGTACATTTCCTCGTTGGTAATGATTTTATCAACCTCAATATCTGATTGTTTGTTTATTCCGTTGATTTCACGGAATTTATATTCATTTGATTAATACGCAGTATGACCTAAAATGTCTTAATTTTTTTATTATTTTCTTTTGAAAATTTGGCAATAGAGACTTACAGGTCATCAACAACAAAATGGGCATTAGTGCGGTCGACAAACTAAGTCAGCACAAGCTCTTCTGCTAATTTAGATATTCATTACTTTGTGGTTAATTCACTATATTAATTGGAATTTAGTCTGGATGTTAAAGGATAAGTCCAACTTCGGGTACATGTAGGTGAAGTAAATGCGGCAATCGTACGAATTCCACATCAGTAAAAGTTTGGGGAAAGCGGACAATCCATTCAAAAGTTTTGAATTTTTAAAGTATCTGCACTGTCACTGCTGGATGAGAAGACTACTACAGTGTGTGATGTCACACGCGTAGAACGATATATACAATGTAAGGAAAATATAAAGAGAATTCTACAAAATCTTGTTTTTATGAAAAACGTGCATATTTCTTCGACATGTCAGTGACTTATATTAAGGATATTATTCTTCCTGCCTTCTGACAGAGACAAGTTAAGTGTTCTTTATTTTGTAAGAAAAGTGAAAATATGTTGAATTTTCTCTTTATTTTCTTTATATCGTTCTACACATGACAGTGACATCACAAGCTGTATTAGTCTTCTCATCCAGCAGTGAGCGAGCAGAAACTTAAAAAATTCATAACTTTTGAACGGATTGTATGATTTTTCTCAAACTCTCACTGATGTGTTCTACTAATATTGGTGTCAATCCACATGTCACATGTCTGTCAAGTTGAACTTTTCCTTTAAATAAACAACCATCTTTCATTAAAAAAAGAACAAATGAGCCATTATTCTAATCCTGGCCTCTTCTGTAGATGTTGAAGAGGGCAGGAGGAGTGCGAAATAAGAACCAACAAATTGTCCCTTTTGGTGACTAGTAAATTGATATATTAACGCGTATACAGTGCACTCCCGTTATAACGAAATGCTCGAGACCAGCAGTTTTCTTTCGTTATAACGAAATTTCGTTATAACCGAACAAATGCCATATATAACGAAAACAAGGAAACCACGTTTATATATCATATTTTGTTTGCTAAATACTCATCATACACTGCAAAGCTATGTGAAATGTGATGGGATAATTGTATTACAATAATAAACGCAAGTTCCCCTCAGAAACTGTGCGTGACACAAGGAGCGAACACACAGTGGTGTGAAGCATTCACCCATGCAGAGACGCTATAAATGCTTGTTCCGCTACGTATCTTCGAAAGCAATTCGCATTTCGTTATAACGGAGCACATTCCTTTTGTTTTTCTTTGTCTGTGGCACTCGGAAAAGATTTCGTTATAACGGAAATTTCGCTATAACCGTGTTCGTTGTAAGCGAATTTTGTACCATAGACTTTAATGGTGATAATTTTGGGACCAGAAGACTTACTTCGTTATAACGAAATTTCGTTATAACCGTGTTCGTTGTAACGGGAGTGCACTGTATTTCAAGTAGAATCGGAACTTTAATCATTTTGTTTAAATCATCAAACACCTGCTGAAATACATTTGACTTCAGTGATGACGGCAAAGACAGCGGCATCGATGACAAAATTCACAGTGGAGTTTCATCTAAATACCAAATTCAACTGAATCTAGTAATTACTTTAAGACGACCCTTAAAGGTTAACACCATTAGCTATGAGGAAAAGAAGATTTTGATTACATCTGCATTTTGCCTTCTCAACAAACTCGAATCCTTTAAAGAGAATTTAGTATATATATATTTTTTTGATAATCCTGAAGTCTTTTAACTTGAGATGTCTAGTGTGCATGCAAGGTGTGTGACACAAGCCGCCGTAAGTTCTTTTCTGCTGTCTAGCAATCACTTTTCGTCAAAGATCAGAAACTTCAAGTATTTGCATTAAAGAAAATATAAAAGAAAATAACTAGGAGAAATTCAGCTTAAAATGAGAAATTGGAGACAACTACAGTTCTTTTGTCACCATTTCTATTGATCATAATGACAACATAATTCTATCATAATTTACCACGACAAATCATTTAATGTGACTATAAAATCATGTAAGCAATTCCCCATTTCATGGGACATTATCTGAAATGGTTATTAGACAATGATAGTTCAGTAATAAGAGTTTGATTTCATAGATCATATGAGGCATATAATACATTCATTCTTTGCTAAAAGTTGGTTGCTGTTAGATACTCAAATTCCAATAGCCTTTTTTTCAAGAGTATTTTTTGTTTAGTCAGGTTTCATAACTTATGCTTTGAAAATATTATTATCATTCATACATAGTCAACACTAACCAATTATATTTGTGATACCTCTTTTTAAATTTTTTGTATTCCATCTGAAAGTATAAAGAAACTTTGTAAATGTAACATTGTTCACAGGAGAATCGGTTATATGATGTTTCATAAAAATCATTTGCTAATTATTATGTATTTTTTCCAGCATGATTTATTTCCGATGAAATTATTGAGGGTCCAACATCGAAATGCTTCAAATGATAACCACTGGTTTAATACCGATAAGTTGAAATTGATGGAGTCATTTACCAGCTCTAAGTTATCCTTTCAAAGTCTGACACTCGTTTGCCCATGAGCACTGTTACAATTAAATTTCGATGTCACTATCATTGTAACTCTGTGATTCTGTTGGTTGAATGAATTCATTTTCACTACTTTCACTGTCACTATCAGTATCGGGCTCCGATTCATATATAGGTCATGGTGCCTAACAAGAAGTCCCCAAGCTGATGCGGAATCATCTCCCCATCCTGTCAGTGTCTGATATTCATTTGCGCTTGAGTTCTGAACCAAATCAAATTCCAATGTCCATAATGGTCATTTTCTGAGTGCGGTATATGTTGAATTAATCCATTTTTACTCATGTCACTGTTGCCATACCAGTATCGGCTCCGATTCATCAGCTACAGTGACTACCAGGATGCATGTCCCCAAGCTGACGCGGCAGCACCTCCCTTGAGGTCCGCAGAGGTCGCATTAGATCTTCATCCTTTGTCCATCCATGTCTTTCGTTTCGGTTTGTTGCTAGCTTTCATATTCTTGTTTGATAATTGCATAGGACATGCTGCTCTAAAACCTTTCAGCAGGGTGGTATCATAGCCAGATCAAAGTTTTTTTGCCTTTGTGACATTAGCCATTTCACCGCACTTGGACTGTAAAGAGTTTGGAGGGCATTCACCTTCTTCTGTTACCATACAAGGCACAGGTAAATCGTTCCAGTTCATCATCATCTCAGCTTTAACATTTCAAGATTCATCAAGCTTTGGAAATACAGCATGAAATGACTCATTAGCCTCGACATTGTTTTTCCCTTCCCCTTACCTATAAGGCACTAGTGGTATTGCAGCCAGTAAATGCGTGGAGTCCTAGAAATCATGTACATACAAGGGCTGAATCATGAAATGGGACAGCTGAGGTGATGGATGAACTGAAAATATTTTGCTGTGCTTTGCATGGTAACACAAGACTTTGGAAGTGAATGCTCTGCGATTCTTGACAATACAGTCTAAGTGCGGTAAAATGATTTATGTCACAAAGGCAAAAACTTTTGATCTGGCTTCTCTGAACAGCATGTCCTCCGTAGCAATTATCAAACTAAGAATATGGAAGCTAGCAACGGACCAAAATGAAGATCATGGATAGACGAAGGATGAAGATCTAATGCGACCTCTGTTGACTTCACCTCAGGGGAAGTGATGCCGCATCAGCTTGTGGACGTTCTGAAAGGCACCATGGCTGATGTATCAAAGCCCGATACTGGCATAGAAGCAGTGACAGGAGCAAAAATGAATTCATTAAACCTATATGCACTCATAAAATGACAATGATGGTGACATTGGAATTCGATTCAGAGCTCAAAAGAATTTCAGACTTTGAAACGATGGCAAAGCGATTCGTTGTCATCCCATGAGTTCGACATCCACGAATTATACAGCAAACAAGTCGTACAGCCCATGACTTCGACAGCAGGCAAATAAGGCCCATGAGTCCGACAGTATACAAACAAGGCCCGCAAGTATGACACCAGGCAGACAAGGTCCACGAGTATGACACTTTTCTAAGCAACAACCCCCCCCCCCCCAAAAAAAAAAAAAAAAAAAAAAAAAAAAACTCACAAGTTAAAAACGATCCACGAGTTCGATATTCCCATCGCAGGGCCGTAAATGAGTTTTTCTCGTGGGTCTTGTTTATTACGTGTCAAACTCGTGGGCCTGGCTTGCCTGGTGTAAGACTCAAGGGTGTCAAACTCATGGGCTGTAGGACTCACAGGCTGTATAACTCGCGGACTCTATGACTCGTGGGTTGTATGATTCGTGGGTAACTATGACGCGATACAGGATTCGAGAATCTTTATTCGTTGCCAGGACAACCTAGAACGGGTCTAGATTCTAGAGAGATTCTTTCCTGGTCTCGACAAAATAAAACAATTTAAACACACATTAAATAATGTGGCGTCACGCTGTCCTTTAATACGATGGCCTCATTGATAACATCAGCGTACAACATCCGAGTCAGAACTGACCCAGAACTGGGTCCGTTGGGGTCACACACCGTTCAGGGTCAGAAATGATAAGGAATGGGGTCAGATATGACCCATTCAGAGTAATGAATTGGGTCAGGGTGACCCCATTAGGGGTCTTCATGACCACATTCCAAGTCATTTTTTACCCGGAACGGTGTGTGACCCCAACGGACCCAGTTCCGGGTCAGTTCTGACTCGGATGTTTTAAGAGTGAAGAATCTGAACAGTTCCTTTATCGTATGTCCATCTCCGCTTACTTTTGGGGTAGCGTGGCTTAAACACCCATTCAATGTGGCGTCACGTTGTCCCTGAAATGACTTAAAGAATTACATCAAGCTTATGCGATCAGCATTAAACAGTTCTTTTATCGTGTGTCCATCTTCGCTCACTTTCGGGGTAGTGTGACGTCATGCATCCGTAACCTCGTTTCATTATACGTTTTCACTGTCATGACTGTGACGGCTATTGTTGTACCACGCGCAGTTTATTGAGTGTTCTTTATTTTGTCTGCCCAATTCCTCCCCTTCGTTACCATTGTGAAAAAGTAGGCAAACTGACTTTATTTCTTATATTTTTACACTGTCAGTGTGTCGGCACTAATTTTAGAAACATTGCAGTGAACGCCTTCAATAATTTTGGTGTGTATTACTATATAAATATAATGTGTGTATAGTATTATTTCTTTTTGCTAAATGTACACAAGACTTGATTATGTATAATTGAGTCTTTATGTTTGTTTTGTTTTCTTCTTTTTTTTCCTGGTGCAGGATCATCTTGCGATGACGACAAACCGGAACGAGGAGCCTCCAAAATACCGCCTTCGACCATCGAACAAAGTAAGAGTTAAAGATGATAATAAATAATAATTTTTACAGCAGGAATCAGCATAATTGCCTTTGCAGGCATTTATCGTCATTATTCGAGGACTTAGTGAGGTTTAGGAATCCATCATTGTTGTAATAATTCTTTGATATGATAATACATGTAATGATAGTAAAAATGAATAAGAACGAGAAATGGAAACGTTGAAATTTATAAAAGTGGTAATAATAATGATAATAACAAGGGGATATACAATTGTACTAATGCGAGAGTTCATAGCATTAATCAGTGGCGTATCTAGGGAAAACGGCGCCCGGGGCAAGCGCGAAAATTGCGCCCCTAATTTCTGAAAAAGACTAGTGTTCAACCCCAACCCCATCCCGGTAGAGACTTTAAGCAAAGTCCACATGATATGCTTTTCAAGCCCTTAAAAGGGGTCTTTTTGAGGGTGATTTAAATGTAATGAATTTTGATAAATTTTGGCGAGCGAGCGCAGCGAGCGAGCCGAAAATTTATGTATTTCAGCTGACAAAACATGGAATTCTTGTCATTTTTTGCTTATCAAATCGTACAATTCTAATCAAGATAGTGACGGCCTTATAGATAACGATTTATCTATACCAACAAACTGAGTACTTTAAAAAATATTCTAAACCAGAGGGGCATTTCATGAAGCATTTTGTCCGACAGCTTGTCGCACAAAATTTGCTTTCAGCCAATCAGAAGCAAGGATTTCAGTAGCTTTTTACAGTTTGTCGGACGAAATATCTGACAAATTGCTTCATGAAATGCCCCCCCCCCCCCATGTACGCGCGAGTGAGCCGAAATTTGTATATTTCCGCGTCATCATCACGTTTTGTTCTTATCTCCTTTTTAATTTTGATAAATTTTGGCGAGCGAGAGCAGCGAGCGAGCCGAAAATTTTTGTATTTCAGCTTACAAAACATGGAACTCTTGTCATTTTTGCTTATCAAATCTTACAATTCTAATCAAGATACAATGTATAGTGACGGCCTTATAGATAACGATTTTTACCAACAAACTGAAGACTTGAAAAAATTCTCTGAATTAGTACGAGCGAGTGAGCCGAAATTTGTATATTTCCGCATCATCATCACGTTTTGTTCTTATCTCCTTTTTATTTTGATAAATTTTGGCGAGCGAGAGCAGCGAGCGAGCCGAAAATTTTTGTATTTCAGCTTACAAAACATGGAACTCTTGTCATTTTTTGCTTATCAAATCTTACAATTCTAATCAAGACACAATGTATAGTGACGGCCTTATAGATAACGATTTTTACCAACAAACTAAGGAATTGAAGAAATACTCTAAATTAGTACGAGCGAGTGAGGCGAAATTTGTATATTTCCGCGTCATCATCATCACGTTTTGTTCTTATCTCCTTTTTGTTTTGATAAATTTTGGCGAGCGAGCGCAGCGAGCGAGCCGAAAATTTTTGTATTTCAGCTTACAAAACATGGAACTCTTGTCATTTTTTGCTTATCAAATCTTACAATTCCAATCAAGATATAGTGACGGCCTTATAGATAACGATTTTTACCAACAAACTGAGGGCTTGAAGAAATACTCTAAATTAGTACGAGCGAGTGAGCCGAAATTTGTATATTTCCACGTCATCATTACGTTTTGTTCTTATCTTGTTTGATTTTTTTGGCGCCCCCCCCCCCGTATGTTCGGAACCGTTGGCGCCTTCTTTTGATCCAATTGGCGATCGCTTCAGAACGAAAGAAATTGCAGCCGCTGCTCAGTGAAACATTTTGTCTGCTAAATATAAAATGACATGTGTGAACACAATAGACATTGTCATTTTGTCGGCTTCATCATCAAATTTTGTTCTTACCTTCTTCTTCTATTTAAAATTTAGAGAGCGAGCGCAGCGAGCGAGCCGAAAATTGTATTTCAGCTTACATAGAATTCTTGTGTGAACACAATAAACATTGTCATTTTGTCCGAGTCATCGTTATGTTTTGTTTTTATCTTTTTTTAATTTGGTTTTCTGCCCCCCCCCCCCCTTCCGGGTAGTTTCTTCTTCTTCTTCTTCTTCTTTTCTTTTTTCTTTTTTTTTTCTTTTTTTTTCTTCGTTTTTTCTTTTTTTTTCTTCTTCTTCGTTTTTTTTTTTGCGCCCCCAAGGAGTGGCGCCCGGGGCACGTGCCCCCCTTGCCCCCCCCCCCCCCCCCCTAGATACGCCACTGGCATTAATGGTATTCCATATATTGATGATATACATCTCTATATTATTCTTTTCTCGTGTTTTGTTTTGTACATTGACACTCTTTACTGAAAATGAAATGAATGGAAATGAAATGAATGAATAATGTTGATTTGAATGCATTAAATTGTTATCAACCATCATACTATGGCCAAAGCAAGAAATTTATTACACACACATGCTCAAATCCCAGCAAAAAAAAAAGAAAAAAAAAGGTGGTGCTACATGAGAGGAAGGCTTGAATTGAATGCCTGTCGGCAAATGTTGAAAAAACTTTTTAAAATCCCCGAAAGATTCAGTATGATGAATATTCTCATAACACTAAATAACAATGCTTTCAAGAACAATTTTGCTTTGGTTGGACACTGGTGAAGACAATATTAGGGGCTTCGTATTGCTGGCAAGTATAAGTTATATGAAAAAGAGAAAAGTTGTGTGTGTGTGTGTGTGTGTGTGTGTGTGTGTGTGTGTGTGTGTGTGCATGCATGTGTGTGCGTGTGAGCGCATGCCAGTGCGTGCGTATGTGCGAGTGTGTCTTCCGTTACCTTGAATTGAGGCAGTATAGTGCAGAGGTGGACATGCAGTATTAAAATAAAGTCGTAGTTTATGGATAAGCCACTATCTGTGAAAGACATTTTCAGCAGGTTACCCAATTTTCCTCGGACTCTGCACCAAGTTGCTAGCTAAATTGAATCCACATTTGTCATTATTCTTGAAGAGCTAACTTGAACGCAAGACAGGTCAGCCGCCATTTTTCAACATTTTACAGCAAGTCCATCATCATAAGAAAACCTTTCGTGTGATACCTTGCTTGTTACATAACAAGCAATATACTTTAAGTTATGATTAGAAATAATTCATGCTTTCCAACTTTTCCCGTTTTTAGCAACTTTAATCGCAAATAGTTTACTCGTTTTACGATTAAACTCTTCACTTCATTTTTCTCTAGCGATGCAGCGGGAAGATTCTTGCGTGTCGACTGCTTCACTACAAACTCGCATCTCCGGAAAAGGGCAACACGCTGGAATTCTACTAAACTGGTCATGCTGACGGAGATTACAACAACTTTCTTCATCAAGGGTGGTGATTTGGCTCAGTCGGCAGCACGTCTGTCTCCAGATCCAAAGGACCCGGGTTCGATTCCCGAGTCTACCAGAGCAACGTTGTGTGTAATCACCGTCGCCTTTGATATTAAAGAGGCAAAGCACTCTGTCCCTCGGCTAGGACATTTAAATGAAGGTCCCGTGTGTGAGAGAGTTACAACTCGCGCACGTACAAAGATCCTGCTTCATTTATTCATCGTAAAGAGCAAGGTGCATAACCCTGCGAAGTGGTCCCGCCTTACACCCAACTGGACCCCATGGAAGACAAGCTAGACCAGGTGCAGCTGAATATGGACAATAAAACCATCTTCTCTGGTCGAAAAAAAAATAACTCCAAAACAATATTGGAGACAAGCCCGTAGTTTACCGAGTGGCGCGATAAGACGGCGTAGATCCAAAGGATTAACTTTAAGTGTTATTAATGCGTGACTATTCAAACAAGATTCAATGTGGGTGGCACCATAGGTGACGAAATGTTTCATCTGTATATTACATATGGTGTATTCGATACATTTGCGTGCAAGGTACTGCAGATTGTCAATAGAGCGCGTACTTGGCGGGTGGTCGTGATGTAAATAGCAAGCTCTTCCAAACAAAGCAAAAAAAAAAAAAAAAAAAAAAAAAAAAAAAACCTCCGGTGTGTAAAATATCTAAAATTCAAGTTATAGCCGTATTTGAGTTCATAAACTATCTTTACCTAGTGATAAAAGAGTTAAACGGTACATGTGTCCCAATTCCTCCCAATTTCCCCCCCCCCCCCCTCCCTCTCACTATTCCTCTCTGCAGGCCCGTAGCCAGGGGGGTGCGTCGGGTGCGTACGCACCCCCCAAATTCTGAAAGGTCCACTTTTTCATAATAACGGTTTTTAGCAATTCTCAAGATAACAATCCAAATAAATATAAAGACACATTATATGCCACGTAAATGTGGAAGAGTACGTTTAACAATGTTAAAAATAATTGTACGAAACCCTTTTGTTGTATGAACCATCGGATCGTCCCCATGCACACAAACACAAATGTTATGTATCAATTTGTGCGAACTATTATTATATTGGCACTGCATGCCATTAATATAATGGCCCTTGGCGCGTGTGACCGGTGTTTTTTTTTTTTTCCACTGGCCGCCCGAGTACGTGCGATTCGTGGATGACATTGAGGTTGACACTTGCATTTTTTCACAGGAACAGAGGTAAGTGGATGGAAATCTAATAGCCTCAAGTTTACATATATGATAAAAATTAAAGAAATTTCCTCGAAATTACTATAATCGAAAACCTGAGACATTTTATATCTACGTCTCACAAAGATATAGTACATGTATATATAAGTACATGTTGGCATGATAATGCCTGGGGATAGATTATTATGTCAACTATTTTCCATTATGAATGCATGCTCCAATCAAATTGTGAAAAGGTGGTCATGAATTAGCATTTCTTACGAACGATCAGGAGAGACAAAACAAAATGAAAGGCCTGTCTTACTCCAGTTCTCTATTAGTTATACATTTCCTCATGTTGTGACAGTTCGATTGGTTCTCATTTTGAAGTGAGCCAAAACCTAAGAACATTCTCACTTATAATTTCCAAAGAGTATTATGCAGGCACGCAAACTCAATTTAGTTGTATTTCATTTAAATGTAATGGGTAAGAGGGTATGAGAGAGAATGCTGAGCTATGAAGTAAAATGGTAAAGTAAAAAGTTTGTCAGATAGTATTACAAAAACCTGAATATTGCAAGAGCTCCGGAGTAAAAACAGTCACGGAAAAACCCTATGTATGATAACATTGTGAGAGCGTTAGACTGCATTGTGACGCGTCGTTATTTAATTTACATTCATTATTCATATTTTTCATAAAAAACACAGGTAATGAGCCGGATTGGGTTAAAATTCTCACTTACAGCTTTGTAGAAGTCTGAGTCAACAGTATCACACAGTACTTAAAGACGTATTAGTACAAACGATTTCTTGAGCCTGCACCGTTTCAGGCTCTGTTCTGGATACGGCGGTAGAAACTCATTCTTTTTTGTTGTTTATTTTATCATTATTTACTAATCTCTTTTCTAATTTACAGGTAGCGGATTTCTTTGCAGGCCAAATTCGGAAATGCACTGTTGATTATTACTTATACATTTTCTCATGTTGTGACAGTTCTATTGGTTCTCATTTTAAAGTGAGCCAAAACCTAAGAACATTCTCACTTATAATTTCCAAAGAGTATTATGCAGGCACGCAAACTCATTTTAGTTGTATTTCATTTAAATGTAATGGGTAAGAGGGTATGAGAGAGAATGGAAAGTGCTGAGCTATGAAGTAAAATGGTAAAGTAAAAAGTTTGTCAGATAGTATTACAAAAGAAACTCATTCTTTTTTGTTTGTTTATTTTATCATTATTTACTTATCTCTCTTCTAACTTAAAGGTAGTGGATCTCTTTGCAGCCCAAATTCGAAAATGCCTAGAGACAGCTAGTAACCAAATATGCTACTATAATTTAATAAATAAGAAATAACCATTCCAGTATGTATCTTAGTGTGCACAGTAAGACAGATCAAATCAAATAGGAAAACATCTGAGCACTAAGCCTGAGGTCTGAATTTGCACTCAACTTCTTCCAATGGCTAACGGATGTTTAATTTTTGAATTTCACTGACCTCCAAATTTCACAAAGAAAACCTTCTTAGCATGATGGTTAATATGACATTTGACTGATATTGGAGATGTTTGCGAATCGGATCTACTACCTTTAATATTATTAAATCTAAAATGATTATTTGAAAGTTCGGAAATGCTGGAAATATCCTACCACAAGGAGGCAAAATATAAATGGTTCACATTCACAATTCATTTTGTTTTAAAAATTTTCTTATTTATTTTCGTTTTTGACAAACTCGCATACCAACGGCTGATAAACTGTGTAGTAAAGTGAATGTTTCATCTTCCAAACAGCATCCAATGGGATGGAAAACTCCAACTGAAAGGTGGATACCGTGACCATACTCGCTAAAGAAAACGCGTAATAGGGGTCGTTTTTTCTCACGGATTAGATGGAAAGTGTGATGTACGAGCGTATATAATCAAAGGGTATCAACAAGGCCGAAATTTGGGAAAATGGTATATTGTTCAATCATGATGAAGTACTTCTTTAGGGTGCAGGAAACATTTAAGGAATACTTGTTTTTAAGGCCCGAAAAAATCATATGATCATTACTCGTTTAGGGGCCATTTTGAAAGTCCATGTATGAGCATGGTGTCCACCTTTTAATTGTCGCTACCCCTCCCGGGACAGTATCAAAGGACCGTTTTGCTAATTAACGCAATCCCCCCTTCCTTTAAAAATCCTGGCTTCAGGCCTGCTAACGCGGGTATACAATAGAAAAAATAAAAGTTAAAACAACACCAGGAAAATCACTATTCTCAATTTTGCGGCGCGCTACGCGCGCAGAGTCTCGAACACAATTAAACTTTGCAACTTCCTGGCAAAATGAGTTTTTACCATTTCCTAGATGAAATACCGTAACGCGATTGTATGCAACAGACAAAAATACAAATTTCCTCGAGACTTTAAAACGTCATTAAAACAGTCAAAATTCACAATTTGCGGCGCGCTTTGCGCGCAAATTCTTATACAACTTTTGTAGTTCGGTCGTCCAAAGAATATATCATATATATATATATATATATATATATAATTGTGTGTGTGTGTGTGTGTGTGTGTGTGTGTGTGTGTGTGTGTGTCATCATTGGTATTGGTACCGAAGGTCCGTTTTTTTAGTGACCGCACCCCCCCTTGAAAAATCCTGGCTACGGGCCTGCTCTGCATGATTATATCAAGGCTTGTGACACAACCAACCTGTGTAACAAAGACCCAAACACAAACAACTACAATACATGATATTATAGTTGTATTTGACATATTTTATTTGGATTCTTTGGTCCGGCAAAGAAAACGTGACTCCGTGTGTAGGCTTAATACATACTACAGTATTTTTACTTTGTTTGACGATAGTTCCACGTTGTTATACAAACATTGTTCGAGACTGAAAGAGAGCAAATCAGTCCTTTCTCTTTTTGAGGGGCATTTATGACCGTGCATCACAAAACCAACAAAAAGTAGCACCCCTTGGTTTTACGTGAGGACTCAACAAAGGTGACATGGGTCAATTGAGTCAATCTTGAGTTTTTCATATACTCTGAAAGAGCTATCCTTCTACACTATTCTTCAGTTTGGAATCAGAACATGAATGGGAAAGTGTGTTTTCAGCATTTTTTCCTACAACCCTTTTTGGGGGAGAGTAGAATAATCACATATGTCTTAGAGGCCCCTTTTCATTTCTTGAAATCCTTTGCACACTTTTCAATTTCAAGTGTAATAACTTTCGAAAGGATAGTGCTATTGCTTTGAAAGTTTGCGTTAATCATGGACAGAATGTGTGAATAGAACATGCTCAATTTTAGCTTCATCTGATAATCTCTTCATTGTTGTTGCTCCCGTGGCTTACATCCTGTGTTTTGTCTCTTTCCTCGCACTGCTAGCACGGCTTGGTAAAGATTAAGTGCTTGAGTTGACCCTGTACTTCAGAGCCTCTTTTCTAAGTTCACACTTTTCCAGAGTGTGTGCTTTCTTTCCAGTATTTCAATTTCAATTGTCTTTAATATTTAGGTAGGTTATGGGGAGCCCATTTGAATTGATACATCATTTTAAAGCTTAGAGTCTGCTCTTTCAGAATCTGCCCTTAACTAAAAATCCATGTCTGGCGACTTTTTGTTGGTTTTGTGATGCAGGGTCACATTTTATCCAACATGTAAATGTATAATATATGCATAAAATATATATGACGTATTCAAGCTATATTTCATATATTATTGTACATATAAGAATAAATTCAATGTAAGTACGCGCAGAGATGTGAAATATTTCAGACACAGAACGCCGCCAAATGTGAAAACGTTATACTCCTCTGAATGTGGTACCGTTAAGCCTTTGACGGAGAACTTTTGGAACAAAGTGAAAGCTAAGTTCAGCCTCGTAAGTAAATCGATGTATGATCTGCTACTTAAAAAGGATCGTATAGTTTTGGTTGAGAGCTAACTTCAGGTTTCTAACATTTTGGGGCGAGATAATGAGAAACCTCTAATGAAATATAAAAGAGTGTGCAATTCCAAGAGAATTCAGCGTTTTGTTTGATAAAATTTGGTTTTGAAATGGCCGAGATATCCAAAACAGAGCAATCCTAACAAACGGTGGGACCCACCTTTTATTACAATCGCTTTGTTTTACTTTATTTTTTGATGTCTCATCCATTGCAAAACCGATTTTCATGAAATAAACTCTAAATTCCTCTTAAAATGGTATGCTCTGTACTATTTCATAAGTGGTTTCTTGATATCTCGCAAAAAGTTAAAAGCCCAATTCTTATCTTGACCAATACTATCCCTTTAACGTCCTTTTCTAACATCCCTAGTCGAATCACGTTAACACTAATCTCTCTTCTAGTCAATAATATTATACCTCGATCAGAATCCTCATTATTACTGCTGCTTGCATATTGAGAAACAAGATATAGAATAAGAGGGCTTTTGGAGAGTTTCCATACACCCCAGTCTGACGACACAGCACATATGTGTGTATAGGTGTGTGTGATTCCATGTAGGGCCTTTTGGGGGTACATAGAGTTGTCGAGGTTCGATACAAGCAATGCTGAAGATCACGTCTTCAAACTTTGGGGATGAAGAATTGTGTTATAGATCCTATCCCAGACGCCGACTGCAGGCACATGGGACTAAGCTTTCCTCTCAAAAGAATCTCACGTCTGTGGTTGCGTTACATTTTATGCAGGTTATGAGGATTATAAGGGTTGAAAATACGAGTGCTGTCTAATGAAGATTAAAAACACGCTTCAGCAGTATTGTCTTTCAAGAGATTGTTTTGAGATTAACATATGAAATAATTTGACAGATGATTCCACAACAATATGCATCATATTATCTTCATCAAAGTCAGGGGCTCATTTTCAACTGGTAATATGATGTTGTGGACGATGAAAAGCAACATAATCTGACAGAATGGATAGATCACGATCTATTTTATGACGTAGTAGTGTTTCTCTATGATGTCACATGTCTTTCCATGGCTTCCACGTTTGCATTACTGTTATCAAAGCAGCTGTAAATTGGAGCGGCGTGGTGGCTCAGTCTCCAGCGTATCTGCCCTTTTTTCTGACCGAATCGAATCCAAATGAGTCTTTAGAATACTGAGCAATGTTGTGCGTCATCGTGCTGTCCTCTCTAGTCATGCTAGTAGAAGCACAAAAAACTCCGTCCCTCTGATACGACATGAAACGGTGGCCCCGTGTAAGAGAGAGTCATAATCCATAATACTTGTCAAAGATCCCGCTTCATTCATCGCAAAGAGCAGGGTGCACGATCCGATAAAGTGGTCGGCCCCAGATACTTCACAACTGGATCCAATGGAAGATCAGCGACCGCAGGTTAACATGGGCTATGTAACCATCTTCATTTGTCAGATGGAAAATTGAAATTGAACATATAAATTATGACATCATAATACTCCATATCACGAAACTATTTCCTATGGCGGACAAAAGACTGGGAGGAGCTCGGATTAACCAGAGATCCCTCCTAGATCCTCCTCCCGGTTGCCATGGGCATAGGTCATCTCCATGGAGATTCAATGGGCGTGTCCAATACGGTCCACTGTTGGGCGGGACGAAAAGAACAGTCTTGCAGAACAAGGAACGATTTCATCACGGATCGATCAAGCTCCGTCGCTAGACCCATACACAGTCCGGTCAGTTGGTGTTCTATACTACGGGTCTGAAAAAATAGAAACATATACAGCAAACAAGATCAACAGACCATTTCAGTTTTATGCATATCTTCTTAAAATATTGTTGCATACTAAAAAAAAAAATGAAAAGGAAAAAAGCTGACCCGAATTTGTCTCACGTAGCAATGAGTAATATCGCACATACTACATTTAAAATAATTCAGATGAAAAGGTTCAAATGAACAGCCTAGCTTGTATTCGAATTCATGAATATGTTTTTTTTTTCTCTCTAGGGACCTTGTGGCAAAATCCAGCTACTATGAATTAGTTGTTGCTAAATCGAGTAAGTTTTGGGCAAGCTCGCCCGTTGCGAGACTAAACCATGTCCTGACAATGCCTTAGCTGTTACGGTTAGAATTATTTACTTATCCGGTCTTCTGCTCGCTATTAGGTTTCCAGATATAAAATGTCCACAAAATTTGCAAATATTAGTAAGTTTGATAACGCATTCTCAGTCACTACTTCACAGGAAGAAAGGAGTGTTAGAGTACCCCTAAACTATTTAGATATTGAACATTACACATTTTAAACAATCAACATTATACCACAAAACAAAATCAACAAAAATGATTGTGATGGAGATCTTCAGGACCTCAGAAATAGGTCATGGAAGATTTTGGCGGTTCTCGCCCCCCCCCCCCCCAAAAAAAAAAAAGAGAAGCAAAATAATCTTCTCTACGGGGGGGGGGGGGGTGGAATAAAAGAGGGTATTCTCACTTGATAAGGATTGGAAATAATAAATGGAGACACTAATTATTTTTGTTCGTTTGCTTTTCTACATTATACACTGTTTGCAAGTCGAACTTCAGTGTACGAAAAACAACGACACACATTAGTACACGGTAGCAGACACAAGCACACGTTAAAAACAACCAAATAGATAACACAAACAAACAAACAAACACAGGAAAATATGCCAGTGTTCGTGGACTGCCAAAGACACAATAAATAAAGCATGACTTGGACCACGTCATTCAAATGGAATGTACCAATCAGCTCGACCTGATACAAGTTTTGTACTAGTAACTCACTTCTTCATCATATCGCCACTGCTGATTGGTCAGCTGTCGATTGTTTCGCGCGTCGTGGCAGCCAACCAGCATAACGTGATTGTCGCCCTCTGCCGACGCCAGGCAGAAATGGTCGTGCTGTATCTGACTTCCCATGTTCAAGGAGAAGGTCTGGTTGAAGAAACAGAAGACGATAATTGTCAAAATAATAACACACTTCCGTTTTCATCGTTATAGTTTTTAATCCTTCATCTCTTCTTTCTCTTTCATCGACATTGTATCATTTGGTAACGATGTTTATCAATTTTGTCTTTATTGTTACTACACTAAGGAGAGAGGTTTCGTCACATAGATAACTTGTAATCAGCGAGTTCCGTTTAAAGTACAGGTAAGTATAGGATCTGAAGGAAGCATCATTCTCTCATTTGGAGGATTAGCATGCACCAGTGGCATGCACGCTGTAGTACCTGTGCTAGCGCCCCCTCTCGGCAGAGATTGAGAGCCAAGTGAGCACCAATTCGCCTTCCATTGCTGGCGTGTAGCACATCGATACAGAGATTGACGCCCTCGTTCATAATCTGGAAGAAAAAAGCACATCATATAACTCCATAAAATACACGGAATCATGACTGCATTTCCTCTTCAGATATCACGATATAGATTATGTTTCAAAACGCTATTTTTGTTTTACCAGGAAATGACACTATAAACACATAGCACGCAGTGACGTATTTTGTTGTCCTATTCAGTTTCATGTTATCCAAGACTAAGAAATTTAACTCGTTCCCTTCGAAATTCTGAAATTCCCAAAGACATACTCATGGCCTACCAGGATCCCATGCCAGAGGGTTGACATATTGAATTAGCTACGTATTGAAGGGATAAGGGAATTCATGAACAATCTGCATGTCTATGGTTGTTTCATTTAACTATGGATTGCAAGTAGGAAATGTTTATGATTGAACCAACTGCTTGAATTAGCTGCATGATAAAGAAATAAGGGGAATTTAGAAACAATCGGTCTTGTGTTATTTTAAATCTATGTATTAATTTCCAGTAAGAAAAGTTCACTATGAACAACGGGAAAGTAATGAAAACTTGTACGACAAGAAGACATCTTTTGAAGAGGTCGTGGACATAAGAGGAATTACATGTCACACGAAGTCAATGAGCTGACAGGATCAGAAATAAATATTACTATTCGTTTCTAAATGACATGGTAAATCTTTGGAAAGTTCCTCACACCATAATGGTATAGACTAGCCCTTAAAGTGACGTAAGGGACAAGAAACAGAACTCAGTCTCACTCTGCCTAGAAGCTGGAACTCGGTCGGTATGATGTGATGCGGATAAACCTTTTCGAGATACCACTTGAAGCTCTTGCATCTGAGGCGATCCCTGAGCTGCAACCTAGCCGAGATGTTTCCCGAATCCACAGTGGCGTACTCGGGCATCAAGCTGTAGAAGAGGTGTTTGTATTCATCCGCCCACACGTCCAGCACTCGTTTGTTGTTGCGCAGGAGCATCGTCTTTGGGTCGCCGGGAAAATCATACGGAGGCTTGGCGCGAAAGACGTGACCTACGCGGGAACACGGCACAACTTCCAGACTCCCGCCGCACTGCCAAACCTGCAGAAAGGTAATCCCGGAAAATAAAAAATCATGTCGGTCACCACAACTAGAAGCGCACCTCGCAGTCTCCTATATATAATTGAATGTAAGAATTAAGAGATAACCATGACATAGTAACCTACGGGTGTGATGTCTCCTTTCGTACTTTAAGACTATCATGTTCACTTTTATTCTAATCTCTCCTTCGTGATTCCTAAGAAATAGCTAGGGATAAGGGGAACAAAATTACAAGTAGGTTATTTGTCGAATTATACATTTTCCCCCATGTGTTTTTTCTGCTATCTATCCCCTCCCTCTCAAGAAACAGAACATAAACATATCATCAAACCAACCGAATGATGAAACGACATCTGCTGACAGGTTTTTGTAGTGCAGAATTTGACAAGTATGTCTTTTGATGGCGACGACGTCGTTGCTCACGTGACCCGCGAGCTTTCACCTACATGGCCAGTGTTTACATCTCGCGAACATAATCAAACGGAAATGGCCATCATTCATACGCCGGGGGAGACGTGTTTGTGAAGGAATCTCACGCCATTAACAAGTCTAGCTGGTATCCTCGCTAGTCTTGGGTTTACAGACGTCTTTTTAGCTGGACTATCCTAGGCCTATATCGTATGCTACAATGAGACGAAAAGGAGACGGATCGAACTACTGCTACTACTATGAGAAGTTATAGCAGTATAAAAAAGATATAGTAGTATAAGTAGTATTAGTGTAGCAATAATAGCAACTCACGTTGTAGCAGTAGTAGTAGTAGTAGTAGTATAGTAGCAGTAGTAGTAGCAGCAGCAGGTAGTAGTAGTATACTAGGATTACTGTCGTGGCAGTAGTAGTAGTATACTAGGATTACTAGTGTGGCAGTAGTAGTCGTATCAGGTTGCGTTGCTGTTGCTGTGGTTGTGGTCGTCTTAATGTTGATGGCGGTGGGGATTAATGTCTATACTATCAACAATAGTAGTAATAATGGGAGTAACAACAGGGTGAAGATGAGCATAACGTGATACATGTACTACAGTAGTTGTTTTGATTCCGATCGGTTTTGGAGAAAGCAAACTGCATTTTCTTTGATTCAGGACCTACAAGTCAAAACAAAATAAGTTTAGATGTACAGAATTGTTAGTATCATTAGCGTTTTAAACAATACGCGTAGAATTCATTACGTAAATGTTGCTAAGGTAAACACAATCACAATCAATTTTGTCGTCGGCGGCATACATAATACCGGCATTTTTTTCAATAGCAAATGACACTAAGTAAAATAAGATCAATTCACTTTCAACACCACAAGACATCGAGTTTAGAAGATATAGACTACACACCCAGATGAGCGGGAAAATAATGTCTGACACTCGGCACGTCTCTGTCTAATCTTAGAACAGGAACCTCATCCTCTAAATCATGGCAACAACAACTGGAACTGAATAATAACAGGAGATCGTTCCCGCTATAAATAACAATCAGATTACAATCACAGCGTGTTCATGTGACATTTTAGTTTATACCAGTTTGGTAGTGTAAAAGCTTGCACATGTACTCAGTTAAAAGTGATGGGCATCATTCACAAATTTTATAAGCCATGGAAAACGTTACGGTATTGGCGTGGAGTCAATGTGCACCCTACACACGATTTGAGTGAACATGGATCTACCACAACGCCCAGAGCTGCTTTAGCATCCTAGCACTGTATAGTATAATCCAGGGGGACATTTCATTTGCTTTCAGCCAATCAGATGCAAGAATTTCAGTAGATTATAACAGTTTGTCAGATGAAATATCTGACAAAACGCTTCATGAAATGCCCCCCCCCCCCATACCGCTACTTTCTATACCAAAAAAAAAAGAAAACTAGAGATTGTAATTTGTCATTACTGACAAATTAAGGTGATCCGATTTTTTTTTATCAATGATTCGAGTCCTGATCGCAATAGGCATGACCATACAAGTTTCATCTGTGTTTAGAGACATTGGCCGTGTGATGTTTGCATTCTCATTTAGAAAAGGGAGTCATATCTGCCATCTTTGGTACCAAATTCTGTATACACTGAATAACGAAGATACAGCAATGAATACATATGACCTTTGACCCACCTTTGCACTCCCAAGATTGCATCTGATGAAATAGTGGTTATTTTGTGAAATGATTCTCGCGACATCGTCTATACGTGTGAAAAATATGGGAAAGATAGGACAGGTATTCACTAAGATACAAGATGAAACATTTATGACCTTTGACCCTAATTTACATACCCAAGATGTTGTCCGATCTAGTAGTTGTTATTTTATGAAATAATGTACGAGACATGAACTAAACATGTGCAAAATATGGGGGTGATAGGGCGTGTTTTTCTTGAGTTATTGCAAAGAAAGTTGCAGAAAGAAAGAAATATCTCAATACATAGAAGATAAGCTTTAATTTCAACCAATTTTTTATCGTCATCCCGACATCGTATGAAAAAACAAAGGAAACAAAACGATAGCGCAAAGTGTCAGCTACAACATATTAAAATCTGGGAGAAATTCATCGAAGGGTAAGTGAGCTAGTGCTCGATAAAGACAATCATGTCAATTTTCACATTAAAGAAAATTCCCTCCCATAGAGATAACACGTCATAACGAAGATACAAAAAGAAGTACATATGACCTTTGACCTCAATTTGTACAGACAAGATGGCATCTGAGTAAAAAGTGGTTATTTTGTGAAATGATCCTTGTAACATGGTCTTTGCGTATGCAAAATATGGGAAAGATAGGACATCTATTCACTAAGATACAGGGTGAAACACGTATGACCTTTGACCCTAATTTACATACCCAAGATGGTGTCCGATCAAGTAGTTGTTATTTTATGAAATAATTCACGTGACATGAACTAAACATGTGCAAAATATAGAAGTGATAGAGGCCGTTTTTCTTGAGTTATTGCAAAGAAAGTTGCAGAAAGAAAGAAATATCTCAATACATCGAAGATAAGCCTGAATTTCAATCCAATTTTTTGACGTGATTCTGACATCGTATGAAAAAACAAAGGGCACACTTACGGTAGCGTAAAGTCTCAGCTACAACATATTAAAATCTGGGAGAAATTTACCGAAGCTTAAGTGAGCTAGTGCTCGATAAAGATAGTCATGTCAATTTTCATTTCCAGAAAAACTGCACTCCCATAGAGATAACACGTAAACTGGTCAAATTTGACAAGATTACTTTTAATCCATTTTTACGAGGTGATACCGTTATCCAATCAAAATATTGTAATTTTATGTTTGAAAGAACATTAAATAAGCTACATCATACTGAAATCTGGGTGAAAATTGACAAAGGACTAGTGAGATATGCTCGAATGAACTTGAAATTTGATGACGTCATTTTGAAAATTTACTTTTTTTACTTTATTAAGAAATTTGATATCTTTTAATCATTTTGTCAGCATTGCCACCCCATGAAATGACATGTACAACTCATCAGCTTTCAAAATATGTACAGAAAATGGGGGGTCACCGTCCATCCTGACGAGTAAAATCGGATTTAAAATTGGCAGTTTTTTGGCATAGTTGCACTGTATATCGCCATTGACGCGCGCGCGGAATTTCAACTTTGACGGGCCCGTATGACGTCATATTGAGTCGGATTGATTTGAAACTTGGTATAAATATTCCTTAACATTTCAGACATCCGATCAAAGTGAAAAAACTGGAAATTTCAATTGCACATGAGCTGTGCGTGCGTATATGCGCGCGCGCGTACGCGTCCGTCCGATTTTTTCAATTTTTCAAAAAATGCTCCAAATGGTCTGAAACGTGTGCAAAAAAAATTTGAGCTCGATTGGAGCATACAAATATTTCAACGCGCGCGTACGCGCACGTTTTAAGAGAAAATATGAACTTTGAGAACATGAGTAGAATGCGCATAATTTGAAATATATGTGACGTAAATTTCATTGAAAAATTTCATTCCATTAATGAGATATGATTGAGAATGTGTTTTCATATAATGACGTCATAGTGACGTCACGGTCGACTGATCACAATGATACATTAGATTTGTCGTCTTTTGGACATGATGCATACGTGGTATAATTTTGAAATTGATAGGCAGCGGACTTTCTGAGCTAACCTCTGCACAACTTTTGCGGAGAAATAAAGAAACAAAGAAGAAGAAAGAATCCGTACAGATACAGAAGGTGATCCGAAGGATACTCGGATCACCTAAAAAAAAGATTAGCTCCCCCCTGCTCACCTTGAAAGACAGTTCCAGATTTTCGCTCCCCCAGATTTTCAATTCCGGGTCATAATAGCCCAGCCTCTCGAAGAACTCTTTATCGATGGCAAACAGACCGCCAGCAATTGTCGGAGTCCTGTCGAAAAATCATAAAGAAAAGTTTCCAGATGAATTAAAGTAAAGGGTGAAGGACCTTGGTATAACAGCTTAATTCGATAATGTTCGTGCGCTTGTGTATTCTTTCCGCGTTTTATGTGAGATGAATACAATGACTCGGCTCTCAGATAATAAAAGCGATTTTACGGCACGACCTGAGGGGCGGTCTGCCTTCCACTTTCAGGCCACATTTCATGTCCACACATTGGTCGGACACCATCGACATTGCAATTCAGGGGGAGAGAACGAATTCTAATTTTTTTTAAAACGAACAAAAAACAAAACGCCAGATGCTCTTATACTTGAGATAATGTGTTAGACCTTCAGGAATTGTGAGCTAATAACAATAACCGTGTATAATTGCAATCATACCGCAAATACAGTCATAAAGACAGGATTATCTTCCACCAGGTCCTATGCTATAGCATCCAATTGGGTCTTACAAGATATTTCGAATAATCCATATTGCTAAATATGATGTTTATATAACGAATCTAAACATGGCTTAAGCGTTGGATTATCTGTGTAAACCCTCATACAATCAAAACGTGTTTCTCGGGGAGAAATCGTACGAAAAGACGCAAATATTTGAAGCGCGTGAATTGCGGGCATACCAAAAGAGGATCTAATATCGTGCGCGTCTCAAATGACAACGTTCTCTGATTTAGTTGTCGGCACCGAGTCGTGCAAGGTTTCACTTCGTGTTATCTTCTCCATCTTCCTTTTTACTCCTCCTCCTTCTCTCTCTTCATAATCCTCCTTCTTCTTACTTTGTATGAAGATTTATCTGTACATGTAGTGTGTATAGCATATCCATCGTGATGATTGCTGCTTCCAAAAGAAAAAAAAAACAACACTCGAAGCAAATACATTATTGTTGTTGTTTTTTTCAGAGATTGCACACAGTGCTCGTACATTGATAAAGCATAAGCACAGCGCGCCTAGTGAGGGCTTTGTCATTTTCCAGCTTACATTGTGTTTTGTATCTCATTTTTGTATTCTAAATCATCTGCATTAACCCCCCCACACACACACACACACACACAAAAGTAAGAAACGGTAGTAATTTCCTTTGAATACGAGGACGCCGCGTATTATCATTGTTTCTTCCTTGTCTTTCATTGCCCAATCGTGTCTGTCTAATACTCGTTTACTTTATTTGAAATCATTCGACACCATTTTCTACTTTACACCCTTCCTTTCTTTTCTTTTCTTTTCTTTAGGTATTTAATGGGTGTTTGATGTTGTTGTTTTAATTCCATTCTGTTTTGGAGCTATTTCTTCATTTTCGCTGATTGTGTACATAAATATAGGGATATGTGCTTGGATGACCTTAACACTTTTACAGGGCCACCACCTTCCAACGTGATGTGTCTCTCCCCTACCCCCTCTCTATCTATCTACCTAGGATGAATACACACATACATACATACATACATACATACAAACACACATACACACATATATTGAATACATACATACATATACATACATACATACATACATACATACATACATACATACACATGTACATCGTGTAAAGAAACACGATTATCTACCCGCCAGATGGGAAGGCTATAAGTATATCTGCTCTACACGCCGTCGTTTTGCAGAGCCGAGACAAACATGCCTGTGTTCTTCGCTCCTTGAAAGGAGGACGCTCATTATACATTGAGAGCGTGTTTCCTCCTCGTAACACTCGGCAGTCAAAATCATCCAAGTAGGTAAACAGGAAGTATCGACGTGTGTCACCACGGCAACGAGATGTGGGAGGCGCATCGACAACGGGGAAGTAGTGGAATGTGAAATAAAGAGCGGCTGACGAAGAAAATGCTTCTGTTGGTACCTATAATCCCCGTGGGGCAGCCAATCGGCTACCTTTTAACCAAAGAGAAAAGACAAGGGTGAAATATGAGTCGTAAAGAACTAAATCTGCGGTGCAAGCAGCTATTATAATGTAATGGAGTCATCTGTTGAAGTCTATAATAATCTTCTCTTGGACATTTTATCTCTTTGTGTGAAGCGCACTAAGCGATGTCTCTTGATATACCGACTGTTCACAAATATTTTGAGAGAGATATGTTACTTGGGAAAATACGAAAATGATAGCAGCATATGAAGTAAGACAGGGTTTCATACCTTCACATGACATTGTGTCTTCACTAGTGTAAAAAAAAAAATGTTATTCTTAGAGAATGTCGCGTATCAACGTTTCAGCCCTTTGGGATGTTTTTCTTGAGTCTAGGACGTGTGAGATCTATGGAAGCATGACCCAGTGTGTGGGAACATCACCGAATCTCTAATGTACCCATGCACCGGAGGGTCAGAGGGAGGTGGAAAGGACCCGCCTGATCGGAGGTATGTGCAGTCCTCTTTTCCGCCTCTTCCCTCGCGGCGCTGTCACATGCTATGCACATGTTTTCCAGCAGCCTCTGCGCGTAGGTGCATTATTGCGTCTGACACCGGCGAACGGATTACCTCTTTCCCCTCTTTCGTGACTTGACGTAAACGAGTTGGGACGGAAGATTTTTGAGGGAGAACCAATTCGGCAGGAGTTGTTGATTTGTCAGACTTTTCCCCCTTTTTTATGGCTGGTAAAGATAAGAGTACGAAGAGGGATTTACTGCAGACCCCTTGAGGATTGGCAACAGTTCACTGTGACGTTTTTTTCGAAATTGAAAATGATCATGAACTGGAAAAATAGGCGGGATTTTTCTTTTTCTTTCTCCCTCCAACTAACCTCATTCTGCCTCCGGAAGAAGGTAGAGAGAGAGAGAGAGAGACAGAAATAGAGGGGGTAGAAAGAGAAAGGTGGATGAAAATGGTCGTAATATCATCACGTACACTTTCTGACGCTTTCGATTATCCCACAGAAGTGGTGAGTAAGAATAAGGGCTTATACTGATACTGATGCCACGTAGATGTCATCAGCAAAAAACGAAGAGGTCCCCATTTTTTATTTCTCATCCAACGAATTATGATAAGGAAGTAAAACGTTCTATCTGTTGTTCAAAATGACAACTTAGATTAATTTTTCCAAATTCAGATTCAAATGAATTTATTCAGAATTGTCTTCATTGATATATCTTACAAAATGAAGTACAGTCATTTCTTTTCTTTTTAACAATTCGATCCCGTTTCTTTTATTTTACATACACTGTTTCATTTCATATTAACCTCCCCTTTTTTTTTTAACCTGACCATATATTCTCTCTCAATCATCTATTCATTTTCCCGAACATGCCACCGGATTAAAAAAAAATGGAAATGAACCTCTGTCGTACTTCCCGTTCGGTGTGCTTTTATTATCCTTTTATAGATACTGCGAAAGATCTGGCTTCCAGCGACAACATACGCGTCCATCGATCGTCCCAATAAAAGCACACCATGCGTAGTCCATCACTCCACATCATGTCCTAATGTTACACGCCATGACTCTCCGGTAAATATACATTCCTCGTGGGAGGGTCCACTGTTTGCCGTATTGGATCTCACTTACCACCCACGGACTGATTTTTTTTTAACCCCACCCCTTAAACTCCATTCCCTTTCCCCCCTTTTAAAGGGGTATCCAGACCGGTTAAAAGTTAGTCTGAAAGTAAGAGTGTATTATGGTACAAGCTGGCACAACGGCGAAAATTTGATCACAATTAGATGAATATTAGGGAAGTTCTGAAATCATAAACTTTGCTAATTTTTAGAAAACACTCTTTGAACAGTTTATATGAATATGCAAATGAGGAACTGATGATGTCATCACCTCACAATATTCCATCGTTCATGTACAAGTAACCAACGGAAATTCATGTTTTGCTTTTTCCTGCTATAGGAGTGTAAAACATAATGTTATTCTTGGTAATATAACTCTAAAATAATGATAAGTGTGGTATATCAGGATATGAGATTGGGACAGAATTGCGTTCGAATAACAAAGCTGGAAAATTTAAGATTTTGTTCACAAACTTTTTGACCAGTTGTGAGGCGATGACATTATCAACTCATTCACTTACATATTCATATTGACTGGTACATTTTCTGCAAGAGTAGCAACGTTCATAACATTTAACAACTTTCTTAATTTTCATAAAATTTTCAATCAAATTTTAACTTCTGTGCTTATAAAATTCTACCCTTTTTTATCAGACTAACTTTTCACTTTTTACTCTCTTTTTTTTATCAGACTACCTTATTAACTTTTCACGTCAGGAATTCCCCTTTAAAGGGTGATTCTACATCACGTTTACCTTGGAACAAATAAACATAGCATATTCAAACACAAGGAATGATAGATGTTTCGTCATTTATAATCACACGCAAAAGAAGTCCTTTGTAGGAAATGCTGTTTAATAGATAAAGTTATCTCTGTACCACAAAAAAAGACTGCTTGTTTAATAATATCCACACAAATGGCTGTGTGGTCTAACATCTAACTTGTGGTCTGAAAATTACTTGAAACCTTTGCACCTTGTACTCTGCAATGTTCCTTTTCGTCAAAGCATTTAACAACATTGCGACTGAATTATACATCACTTGATTAAAAAAGAAAGAAAGACAAACACCTATTAGTCATCAGGGCCACAACAACTTTCCAGCGGGTAGAACTGGATAAAGAATGTACTGGCGGAGGTACGTATAGGTAATAATCAGATGCCTACAGCTCTTCCACTGAAAAGAGGGAAATTGATGAAGTCACATGCTGCAGGCTGAAATTTACTTTCCCCGCCAATTCACCCTGATAACGAAGGATGGGTCAAAAACTGGACATGACATGCCCAAAGGACACATCTGTCCGAAAATCGCTCCCCGGACAAGAGCTGATTTGACACTCGGATCCTTGGTCAAATTGAATTGTCTGTCTTTTCGATCCGGTGTACACAGCGTCCAGCGCCTTGGCGATCAGAATGTGACCTGGGAAAACCCTTTAGTCTGTTAGTAGCCGCGGAAAGCTGAAAGTTTCAATTCTGATTTAAAGTAAAAGTTTGACATTTCTTTCGAGCCACACCTAGAAAGAATGACGTTATAATGAAACTGTGCGCAGTATGGGATGTGTGTGTTGTTGTTGGTGGTGGTGTTGTTGTTTTCGTTACATGAGACTAAGCCAGTCTTCAGGACACATCGTACATACTGACACAACCATGTTGAAAGTGTTTAGGTTTTGTATATCTCCGAGAATTTTGATAGAATGCAACTCCCAGACAGAAGACTTCATTAATATATCGAAATGATAAGCATTACTCTAAAGAGGAGACTCAAATTTTCACAAGCATCTAAGGAATAGTTTGCTTCCTATTTCACGGAGACGCTACACAAACTCTTTCCAGACAGTATGTCTGGGAGGTATTCCATGAAGCGTTTTGTCCGACAAATTCGTCAAATTTGCTCTCAGCCAATCAGATACACGAATTTCAGGAGCTTATAACAGTTTGTCAGAAAAAGAAAATCAGACAAAAGGCTTAATGAAATACCCCCCGGATCTTATCATTTTTAATTTGACCCAATCACAGAGCTTCTTGTGCTATACGATCTTGGTTGGTTCGAGCATATTGCGAGGTAAAATAGCGCAAACAACGTGTGGATCTGATCAATGACGAGTGTCATCAACGATAACACGAGTTGAAATGTAGGATATGAAATAATGACCAATGATGAAATCTTGGCCCAACCCTGGCCATCACTCTATTTATTATGACAGACCAAGGTCAATGTCGAAGTAGAAAAGAGGAAGGATGGTTGCAGGAAGCAAGCTTTTAAAGGGGAATGAAACCAAAATAAACATGTTGGTTGAGTAAATGCAGCAATCTCAGTAGAACACATCAGCGAAGGTAGAGGAAAATCGGACAATCGGTTCAAAAGTTATCGATTTTTAACGTTTCGGTGCCGCCACCGCTGGATGAGACAATTACTACAGTTTGTGACGTCAGGTAAAGTACAACGATAACGAAATTAATATTGCGGGAATTTCACAACATCTTATTCTTATAAACAGTGCACTTTCCCTCAACTTGTTACTGAAAGAGGTAAGTCAAGTACTCTTTCATCATGCTATAGAAAGTGAAAATATGTGGAATTTTCTGTATACTTTTTATATCATTGTACACACATGACGTGACGAATCGTTGTAGTCTTCTCATCTAGCGATGGCTGCAACGACACTTAAAAATGTACGGATTGCCCGATTTTCCTCAAACTTTCACCGATGTGTTCTACTAGAATATTGCTGCATTCCCTCAATTCATGTAATACATTTGGTTTGCATTCTCTTAAGTGAAAAAAGTGCACTGACCTGAGAGGGGTGCTGGGTTCATGCCACACCCTTCTGATCTCGGTAGCCGAGGCGTGGGTCCACATGAATTCAGGGAACCAGGTGAAGCCCCCGGTCCGCGCCATCCCCGCGATGGCGGTGTAGGCGAAGTCCGTGTCGCTGATGGAATCGATGGCCGGACTGACTACATGAGTACTTTGGGAGGGGGGGGGGGGGGGGGGGGGAGAGAGAGAGACGTGCGAAAGACTAGTGACTAAACTTCAATACGATCAAAGCATTTGATGCAAAAATTATTATACGGTGGCAAAAAGGAAAAGATCAGGAAGTTGGTCTCGGTAGAGAGCCCTCGATCTCTCAACTGAACTTAGTGTTTCCAGCAATTATGATGGTAAATGTTTAAAAACAAAATCAAACAAACGTCCTCGTATCTTGAGGTGATCGATATGTGAGGTAAGATACTGATAGAAAATGTACACAATGAAAAGAAAACAATCTTTACATTAACAGACTATGACTGATCGGAAAGTCACCCCTTTTCTACCCCTCACACCCTAAAATCGGCTATAAAACACATTTAGTCATCATTCTTTCCTTTAAAAGATACGCCATCATATACATTGTAAGTATACCCAGAAATGACCGTGAACAGATATATCGGATTTTTTTTTCTTCTTACCCCCGGAAAGGTTAACAAAAATAACAGAAGAAATATCTACAATACCTGTTTTTACTGATGATGTCGAGAAGTGGTTCTATCCAACCAGTGCCGCATTCGCAGTGAGAATCGAGGAATATCAGCACCTTTGAGTTGCGGCTAGCCGCTGACACTCCGGCTAGCCTGGCTCCCACCACCCCGCTCCTTCTCGGCATTCGAAGCAAGCGTGTGGGTACTGCCAGACCCGACACGTACTTCTCCAGCCAATCTTTGTACCAGCCTACAAAGTGAATAAAGTGGATGAAATCATCGCATTGTTAACCCTTTCTGTGCCAGGGACTTTAGAGAGTGTGTACAATCCTGAAATATGATAGTTTTCTGCGCCAATCGACACTCCAGGCACACAGAGAGTTAAGGCTTGATGGATCCTGTCAATCAGTGACACGTCAAGATCTGGGAGTTTCTAGAGAACAATCAAGGAGACACTTTTCTATTTCATGCATCTAATGAATGCCCTCTAAATCAGGGAGATTACTTTTCATCTCTTGTTACGATATAAAGAGATATTTGAGTGTTCACGGAGCCTGCTCCTCCGTCCAGTCAGGGAAATTCGACAACTCTGTAATAGTGTAATCATTGTCTGCAAGACTACTGAGTAACCGATTG
This sequence comes from Diadema antillarum, assembly GCF_040938485.1. Taxonomy (NCBI): domain Eukaryota; kingdom Metazoa; phylum Echinodermata; class Echinoidea; order Diadematoida; family Diadematidae; genus Diadema; species Diadema antillarum. The sequence continues at coordinate 1,165,961 of NW_027272201.1, forward strand.
CTTGAGCAAAGTCTCTGAAATTGCTTCTTTGTGTTACAGCTGCCAGTCTGTATTAATAATCTTTGTGTACTGCTCTAATCTATCCAAAATGTACTCGTGGGATGCATTCTAATTAGATTGAAGCTACCTGAAGCAATATTATTTACATTGTACAAAATTTTTAATATATAATTCTGTTATAAGAATTATATTCAATACATAATGACATCATGTTCATCCTTATTAAAGGACAAGTCCACCTTCATATACATAAGGATTGAGAGAATGCAGCAATATTAGTAGAACACATCAGTGAAAGTTTGAGGAAAATTGGACAATCCGTTCAAAAGTTATGAATATTTTAAGTATCTGCGCAGTCACTGCTGGAAGAGAAGACTACTACAGTGTATGATGTCACATGCGTACAACTATAATAAGGAAAATAAAAAGAGAATTTCACAAAACTTTACTCTTTGAATAAAGTGCAAATTTCTTCGACTTGCTACTGACGTATGTTAGGGGTAATATTATTCCCCCTGCCTTCTGAAAGAGAGAAGTCGAGTGTTCATTTGTTATGCGAGAAAAATGGAAATATGTTGAATTTTCTTTATTCTTTCTTTATATCGTTGTACTCATGTGACATCACAAGCTACAAACATTGTATAGTAGTCTTTTCATCCAGCCGTGACTGAGCAGAAACTTCAAAAATTCATAACGGATTGTCCGATTTTGCTCAAACTCTCACTAATGTGTTCTACTGATATTGCTGCATTCACTCAACTCACATGTATATGAAGGTGAACTTGTCCATTAAGTGAAAACAGTATCTTTCTATTGGCACCTCTTCTTCGCCAGGTAGAATTGCATGCCTATATTCTTAGTATACTTATTACTGCCTAGCCGATCTCAATTCTTTGATACCTCCATCGAGGTCGCTGGCGTCGTCGACGACGATGATTTCCTCCAGAAGATGTCGAGGTGAACGGGTGATCACACTCGTTATCGTCCGAAGCAGCACGCTACGGGCCTCGTTGTGGAAGACGATGACCACCGACGCGCGAGGGAGGTTGCGACGATATTGGAACAAACGGCATCTTTATAGACGGTGTTCATGGAAGATACAGATAGAGAGAGATGGAGAGATTGATATATCACAAATAAATTGGAAGATACAGATGGACAGGGAAATGAGATATGACAGATAGACAGGGAAAGGAAATATGACAGATTATAACAGGAAGATGACAGGTGCGGTATATGCGGAGAGAGATGGATCATTCAGATGCAGAGAGAGGGGAGAGAGAGAGAGGGCGAGGCTGACAGCGAGAGAACGAATGCGAGAGAAGAATACAGACAGACAGTGAGAGAGATACACAGGTACAGATGAATAGATAGAGAGTAACATAGAGAGATAAACAGATAGATAGATAGATATATACATAGAGAGATAGACAGATAAAAATAGACAGATAAATACATACATAGATACTAGACAGATAGAAAGATAGATAAAAATAATGATAGATGGATAGATGAAACAAGTGAATAGATAGATAGATAGATAAATAGATGGATATATAGATACACAGATAGACAGACAGATAGATAAAATAATGATAGATGGATAGATTAACAAATGAATAGATAGATAGATAGATAAATAAATAAATAGATAGATAGAGAGATAGATAGATTGATAGATAGATAGATAAATAAATAAATAGATAGATGGATGGATAGATGGATAGACAGACAGATAGATAGATCGGGTGAAACACATTGGAATGAACAAGAGTAAAACTGATGGCGGACTGAACCTATAACTTGCGCATATATCAACAACACCCAATTGCATGTATCTTTATCTCCAATAAACTACAAGAACATCTTGGCACACTGTTCGACTGATAATGCTGGTATGGTTTCGACCGGTTACATTTTGCAAAGGGACGAAGGCCATTGGTTTTATGGTCGTACAATTCATATCAGCAAGACCTGATCTACCTGAACAGAAATACCACAAAAGAAGTTGGAAATTTAATTATTTAGCTTTTTTTTTTTTTTTGGGGGGGGGGGGGGGCATTATATGTTGTGGCTGTTGCAACATTGGATTCATGACCGATGACACAGGGGTGTCATAAGCATTTTGTCCATAATGATCCACATTTCCTTAAAAACACCCACAACTTGACTTTAAGAAAAATGCGGCCGTTCTTATAGGATTGACTCGCCACATCTAAGGGTTACCTCGGCGGACGACCATCAGGTATCGATCGATTCAACGCGATCCGATCGCTGGCAAGAAGGTTGAATTGGTGTCTCGTGAAGAGAGCCTCAGACAGTCTCTTGTCTTTTGTCGGGGTGACGACACCTCGACCCATTTCTCCTGGTCCGTTTGGACTCCACACGTACCCCGGCTCCTCGAATGGTAGAGTCTCCTCCGGAATATCCTCTCGTCTCGGCGGGACGAGCCCATTCTCGCTTCCAAGGGTGTGAGCTGTTGCCGCGGAATACTTGGACGCAATGGCTCTCGTGCTGTTGATCTGGATGAAAACCTCGCTTCCTTCCTCGGCATATTGACCTGGTTTGGGCGAATACAAGAGACAATATAATAATAATATGAGCTGACGAATAATCCGAAATTCACCGGCTTGTTTGTACTGTATTAACCTGTCAGGCCTGTCATGACAAATTCTCCCCAAAGAGGCGGATCGCTGTCGATCAACTTTGGTAGTTCACCAAAGGTTATACTTGTACTCCACGACTTTTTTTTTTTCAAGAAGTTCAGATTCATCGCTCGAGCATGGAGGTTTGACAGAAATGCAACCCATGTACAGTACTTCCCGAGGGAAAATTATTGCAAACATAGAATGTGGATTCAGCTAACGCAGAATGATCGGTAAAAAGCTCAGGCAAAGTTTTAACAAAGTCGGGAAATCCGTGTTCGAGGGTTGTAATTTGTTATAAATTGTAGTTCATTTCACGTAAATGAACATCATCACATCTAAATGGGAAGTCCACAACAATTCGTAAAGTCACAGCAGTGAAATGATGTAACGTAAACGGATCTTAATACACAAATCTATACACACACACAAACACACACATGCAATCCTACACACATGCACAACATTTTACAGATACAAACACACGTAAGATTTTAAATGCATTGAATATCCGCAGAGAGCACCTCACCTGCTCTTCCGGAGAAAGTGTAGAGTAACAAGTGCCAATTCTGAAACCGCTCAACGGAATGAAAACTGTTCCTATACAAGCATACGGATTTTCAGTTAGAAAAGTGTGTACTAGTATTGCAATGGTTGACCATACACAAATAGAAAATAAAACACCCCAATAAGAGAGAGTCGTGGTTTCAAAAATTTGGAATTTGAACCACACAGTGCTATCATCCCAAGATCCCCGAGATTAGTATGATATGTAAACACATACATAACACGTATGTATACGCGTGAATATATCGATAGATACGGTGATATATAAACAGATATAAAGATGGACAGACAGTTAGATAAATCCATTGATATAGTAATATAGATGGATATTAGATAGGGGCCTATATTGGAAAGATAGATTAGATAGATAGCCAGAGCAGATTAACGATGCTTCGTGAAATACAGTATAACCCTTCAAACTTTAATCCATAGGCCTAAACAAGGCCTTTATTTTTACCCTATTGATCATTAAGCTGCCCCCGGTGCCCCCCCTTTTTTTTTTACAGTAGTGATCATTGTCGTCAAACATGTCCGTAGAATAACCAATAGGCCTACTCAATATCATCAATAGCAAGTATGTGAGCACAATGATTATTTTTGTTGCGTGTTGACCTTCATGTTTTGAGGTGCGTATCAGGGAAACATCACCAACCACAATAAATCGGAACTCATTAGGCATAGGCCTCTCAATGAACTTTCCGGAAAACAAAATTTAAGAGTAGGTGACTACCGAGATACCATTCAACGATATCATGAATTATCTGTTTCGGATTCTGTTTGTTTAGTTTCGTATTTCGCTCTTTGTTTAATCTCTGAGGACACAAAAACAAACGACAACATACATCAACTGGACAATATCCAATAAACATCAGCCTACATGCAATAGTGTCTCGTCGTTGTCACGAAAGGCCTCTCCGTGTCCTAAACGTATGCATACAATTTGAATACGTTAGCAAACTGTTTTATTACCATTTCGTATTTTCTGGTTATTTGATTCAAATTTTTTTTATTGAATAATGCGATTTAGTAATTAAATCTGGAAATGCCCAGGGTTGTTGTTTTTTCTTTCAAATACCAGTTACAGTCGTTAGGCCTTCTATGAGTGGATATGTTTATTTCAGGTTGCCCTTTTCAGGCATAATCTCTCCTCATTTTATTTCATTCAATTTCATTTTCATTCAATTTCATTTTCATTCAATTTCATTTTCTTTGTATACGTCTGTCGTTTACTTCCCCGCAGTGAGCCAGCACCCCTAATAATGTTGAAGAGGTCAAGGCAGCCCACTATACCGCCTGGCCCCTAGCTGGTAGAAGAATATTAGCCCGGGAACTTCCTGTCTGACACCAAACAGACAAACGTAGCTTTCTACAACTACAATATTTCCAAAAACACCGACGACTGTGCACGTTTAAATGTATACAGGATCAAGTAAATCCGGTAACCATCAGCAAGTTTCTCCAAAATGACCAAACAAGACATACGCCTACCACACACACACACACACACACACACACACACACACACACACACACATATATATATATATATATATATATATATATATATATATATATATATACATATATACACACACACACACACACACACACATACACTCACACAAACCGATATTCTCCTTCAATTTAACTACCAGTAAATGTAAACGAGGGAGAACGAGCAAGAAAGCTCTTAATAATATATTCTGTAAACTTATCTCTTATTGTGTGTTGTGATGTAATTCATATATCTAATTTCTGTAAAATTTTAATATGTTTCTGTTGAAAATGCAAAAATAGAATAAAAAAGCAAAAAAAAAACGAAGCAAAAACGACATTAGCACCCACGATTTTTTTAATGACCAGAAATTACTAGAATGATACATAATTTAGTATGCAATGTCTTCATGAAAATATACTGTTGTGCTATGGATTGAATGGTAATACAAGTACAGTACTCCCCGCGTAATCGGATATCGCTTAAACGGGTACTCCGTTTAATTGGGTAGTAATGTCAAAATCAGTTCCAATGCACGTTCAAATTACCTGATGATCGGATTGCCTCTCCGCATTAATGGGTAAATAATTTCTTCTAGTCTAATTTCTACCCACATCTTAAATATATTTAAATATATTTTCAAATATAAGACTTAAAGAAATCATGAATGTCAAATATTCCTCGGCTAATTGCAGTCTCTGCTTAATTTGCAAAGAAGACCGATCATTTGAGGAGTGATTAAACATGAAAACACAATAAGAGTCACGTACCATATATACAGTAGGCCTACCGACTTGCCACACGTAAACGAACATTGCACGTGTAGCTGGCACTCACAATTGATTATACAGACGGGAGTTGAACATACTTGCGCTCCTCCCTTAATTTCTCCCCAAAAACATTCACAATGCGGAAGTTTGCAACGAAAATCAGCTAAATAATTTTGCACCAGCTAAATAATTTTGCTTTTCCCCAGTCACTTCTTGAAAAGTAACCCGACGTTCTACGTGACTAGCGCACGCAAATAGACGTGTTCATTTCGGAAAACGTCTGCGTGTTAGCGAGAAGTCTCTAGACAATCGACAAAGTTTTCTGAAGACATATTTGTCAATAAAAAGGGTGTAAATCATTGCTCATGACTGAGCAATTGTAAGGTTTGTATAATGGGCCGTGCAAGCATGCGTGTTAAGCATACAGTGTAGGTGTCTGGTGCAGTGTACAATGCATGTACATACACATAGTTAATGTGCCAATTATGAATGAGACGTGTTCTTCTGTTAATCGGGTACTCCGCTAAATCGGGTAAGAAACGCTCTGCCCGAGCCCACCCGATTATGCGGAGAGTACTGTAATAAGAAATAGAGGGCATGTCGTCATTTCGTATCCCGCTCATCAAATCTCACCAGTAGGCCTACTCTGTGTTTGCCATCAACAGCTTGCTGTAAATTATTATATGGTTAAATCTGGCTATGGTCAAGGTCGGACGGTCAGTGAACTTTCTCAGAAATCTGTTGTACTTGTAAATCCCCTTTTTATTGAAAAGGGCAGCAGTACTGTACATCGCGGCAACAGATACTAAGTATGCTATGTAGAGAGGGAGCTTTTCGACTAATGTTTGAAGTTCTTATGTTTGCGGCATAATCGATAAATTCTCACTCGGCCCCTCCCCTCCCTCTTTCTCCCCTTCCCTTTATCTTTTAGACTCTTTCTGGAGATCTTTGCCCCCCCCCCCTCTTTCTCTCTCCCAATTTACACTGAGACTAGAAAATTAGGCATCTTTAAAGGGATGGTAAGTTTCGGTTGAGATGGGCCCTCAGGTTTCCGACGTCTTTTGATGAATTTTTTTTTTTTTTAAAGATAATAAGAAATCTCATACGAAATATGAAAGAGCATATAATTCTAGGAGTGAACACAGGTTTTGAAATGGCTGAGATATCTAAAAACAAAGAGATCCTGATAAAACTAAAAGGTGGGTGTCATTTTTATTAGGATTGCTTTGTTTTGGATATCTCAGCCATTTCAAAACCAATTTTCATCAATAATGAACTTTGAATTCCTCTAAGAACTATTATCCTCTTCAATATTCCATAAGAAATTTCTTATTGTCTTGAAAAATCATCATCAACACACGTTGGAAACCTGAGCCCCATCTCATTGGCCGAACCTGTACTATCCCTTTAAAGGTTTTAGACCAATTTACGAGCGTGAAGAAAGGAGAAGTCACGAATCATTAGCACGGTTAATGGAGTGCCGCCAACAAGACGTAAGAAACCGAATTAATGTCGATATATTTGCCCTTTTGTCTCTTTCTCTCCCTCCCTCCCTCTCTCCCTCTCTCTCTCTGTCAAATCATCCGCAACAAATACCATATTAGGTAAGTAGCGTAGATAAAAGGTGAGTGCGTTGTGCACTCTCACCATGTGCGAAAACTATTCAACATAATAAACCTTTTCCCCTAAGGGTCTCAATGACCTGATTTAACCTACTGCTGCAAATTGGCTGTCGATAGCGATCCTTTCTCCGAGAAATTATACTGATGACCTTTGACCTTTCCGGATGCTATCAAGGTTCAAGCCTGACTTATTCCAGGGAGGTAAACGAAGGTCAAGGGAAATGAACTTTTGAGAGAAAGAAAAGTTGACAAAAAGTTGTTTGTAAGCCCTGTCGATGCCATCCCTGCGATAAGAAAGTAATGAAATGAAAAACTCACACTATTCTCACAGAAATCAAGAGCATGGATAATCCACTGAACTAAAAAGAAAAAAAACGATACATATATTTCGCTCCGTTGGCTATAGACACATAATACTTTAATAGTCCTCTACGTGACGTCAACGCAGAATGCAACATGGCCCAAACCCTGCATGGTGACAATGCTCGTTTGTCTATCTATGTGACTGACCAATCAGGTTGAAGGATACACTAAGATACTGATAATGTCCATGTGCATCGTTATCAGCACACACACACACACACACACACACACACACACACACACACATACACACACACACACACACAACACACATACACATACACACACATACACACACACACATTTTCATACCACTGCGTCTGGGTGTGGATTATAAAAGGATTAGGTACCGGTAGTCTAACATCTTGCGTATTCATGTATTATATTATTATTATTATATTGTCTAGATAAAAATCCTTGACGCAATGTGAACAGGAAACGCAGTTGTCACGCAGTTGTCACGTGATGTCTGCGCCTTTCAAAATGACTCGAGATTAAACAGTGTAGTAACCATGTCTTCTGCAAACCTGGTAGATTTGACCTTCGTCTGAAATTTCTTCCCGTGCCTTTTTTATTTCACTTATATAAGGACATCAGAAAATGTTGAGTCGGGACGATAGAAATAAACGCTATACAGTCAGTGAATGAAAAATGGTATCCCAATGACATTCTTATTTTTCCCTATAAATTGGATGAGATTTCTGTTCTTAATACTAATGCTTGTCCTCTTGAATAAAATGGGACAAAGGAGAGTCAGAAACACAAAATGAAAGTGGATACTGCATGGTGATAAGACACATTTGCAAGTAGCTAGCTCATCGTTTTTGAGCCACCATGGGGGGTTGGTGCGATATCATAATGTGATAACGAGACCCATTGCCCTCCACGCCCCGAGGGCTAATGTTTCCTAATTCCACCACCCCTGATCTTCAGATTACAGAGGGAAGGGGAAAATTTTGGTGGCCCTGACGGAGTAGACGTAAAGTGTCAGGCGAAAATTGAAGAGAATTGGGGATCCCAATGGTAACCTATTAACCCAGTAAATATGCGTTTCCCCTATGCTGGAATTACAATCCGGAGGACCCGGCGAATGGGCCTCTACGGAACAAATGGAGGAATACGTAAACATCGTGGAGATCCGCGCACGACAAGAGGTACAACAATAGCAACGATGACAACAACCAGAAAACAATAACACCCTGACAATTGCTACCTCTACTTACGTCACTGATGACGGTCATGACAATCTATAAATATTACAGTTTGGGTGTTAATCACAGTATAATGACGAATTAATTTTGACATAAATCATCGGCATCATTTAATTGAACAGTACAACTGCTGTTATCATCACTCTAAATTCTTCTTCTCCTTCCTCATGTAATCATTATGGTTCATGATTAATGATACATATTAATCACAATTCCATTACCACTGCCATCATCGTCAAAATAGATTAGAAATGTGGGCCTACATGAAAAGAAAAAGAAAACAGCAATAGCTCCAATTGACAATACACTATACCACCTTAATTTGAGGTGCTGACTAAACATTATGTTCAATTCAGCTCTGACAAATAAAAGGTGTGAACCATCGGCTACACACAATTGGTGTCAAAATACTGTCTAATAGAGTAGGCCTATTTTATTCGAATGAAGCTGACTAAGTCATTAGTTGACTAGCAATATTGTCGTTTTCTGTCATCACTTGGATCGAAGGGACAGGCAGGAAAGATGAAGGTGTGACTTGAAGTGAATCGTATCGGAAACTAAGCAACCCAGCCACAACCACTCTCCTGCAACTTCAATGTAGATCGCTTATGACTCACTGCTTTTTTTTCACGTAGACATTATTTACCATTTGCAGATCAAACAAAGACCCAGCACTAGTGCTTCAAAATAGTCCTAAAATGTGAGTTAGGGAGAGAAACAACCAATGTCAAAATTGCAATCATTATAATCAATGTTAAGTGTTGTTGAAAATGCACAATTTTAACAATAATTCTGATAAAATTTTTTTACACTAAACCGTTTACAGTTATGGTTTTAATAGGAAGAAAATAGTGATATCTCCTTATAGTTTAGGGTTTATTGCAAATGTTTAATATAATACTAGGATGTTTTGTGATGCAACTGACCTACACAATGCATCAAATGTGATAACTACAACATTTTTTTTTAATCACTACCTAAACAATCGACCGATTAAATTTCCACCGAAAATTTTATTATCAAGTTCTTATCAGGCATGACGGAACTGTACTTTTCCGAGCCGGACGATACCAACACAACCAATTCAGAACGTGGGTCTGTGAGCGTGAATAGGGCTCTAGAAAGGAAAGGCAATAAAGTAAATACAAGCGTTACGACTTCATAATGAATAAAACATGCACATAAACACACACAAACACACACAGACACACACACACACACACACACACACACACACACACACACGCACACACACACATGCAGTGGAGCCTTGGGCTAGTCTATTGAACCAAGTGTTTCGGTGAATGTTTTGGAGAGGATTAAATCCGACACTCAGTAAAACCATTCAATTACGGGGAAGCCCATCGGTTGTGGTTTTTTTTTTCTCTTAATATAACTTTATCTGGTAGTGACAGAAGACATATTTACAATTCAGAATAAGAACAAAAAATATGCAGCAGTCTGAGTGGAAACTAACAGAGTGTGAAAAAAAAAGGTCGGGTGTAAGAGTTCTGTGGTATAGGATGAGGACGTGGGATGATGCGTTGTTAGGCTTGCGTCAGACAGACGTAACAATGCTGCGAATGTTCGAAAACTATCCCAGGCATTTCGCTCGGACAGCCCGCCAATTTATCTCTCGAATGATGGACCTGGTCAGGCTTATTTTCCATCTGTCACCGTCTGCCAATTATGCTTATCGTATCCAGAGGAAAATATATTAATATTAGTTGGGATTGGGGGGGGGGGGGGGTGGGGTGGGGATGGGGACAACATCAAGCTATTGGCTAGTCCATCGGCTTGACCTTCAAAGAGGCCATAGTCCGTCGCTTCCCTATTTGCATTACAGATTCCCGCTGGGAGATTAGTGTAGGCAAGGAGCTTCAACTTGGTATAGGCATGACAGGCGTTTGTATGAGTTTGCAAGTTCCCGTCTCGTCCGGAGGGAACGCGCATCGCAGCAAAAATACATGAATGAAAAGTTGTTGTTTGATTGTTTGTTTTTTAATGTAAGAAAATCGTATTGGTTGGTATGCGGGGATTTTTCTTTCTTTTTTTACACCAGCAACTTAATACAATGTATCTGTTATTATGTCTTTCATATAATTAATGGCGCTTAAGCTTTTGTGACAATTCTCAGGGACAAAAACACCCTATTCAGTCTTCAATCAACACATAGGGCCTACCCCATAATGACCCTTTCAAGTTATGTTGCGAAAAGAAAATACGCATTCCAATACAGATCATACGGGCCTGCAAGACCTCAAGCATGAGTCCTTAAATCCCGACATGGAGGTAGAAAGGTTTCTCTTTTCTACCTCCATGATCCCGATGATCTTTAAACGATAAGACGTAAGCCACGATAAGGCTCCTTATACGTCACAGTATGAAAATGCTCATAATGTCATGAGAACGTTCCCGAAGTCATGATAACGGTCCTTATAGGTTACGATAAGGCTCCGTAGGCCATGATAAGGCTCCCTTGGTTATGACAAGGCTTCCTCAAGTCACGATTATTTCCCTTTAGGCAATGAGAAAGCTCCATGGGCAAAGCTGTGGGTATTCCACAAAATGCTGTCTTTTTAAATACACACATATAAATTACACCAGTTAGCCCTGATGACGTCATGCTAGCACAGCATGGTGGTCTGGTGTAAGAACATCATTGTTGAAAATGGCTTGTTTCCTAGTTCAGGTGTACAAAATCGTACTGATAGCACAAATTGTGTAGCGAGAGTGTAATAAAAAATTCCATCATCATAATGTTGCATATCAAATATCCACTATGATGAATTTGCACATAGATACTGCACGTTGTCAAATTGTCGCGATAAAATCGTTGAGTTATGTTTATATGCTACATTGTCATTTCAGTTGAATATGTCATAATCAAAGCTAGTTTCCATTCTAGACCTCAGCAACATAATGCATACTTTGATTTCTAAAAGGAAGGCCTACAGGAAGTCTCTACAGGCGAGTTTCTACACAAAATGTAAGCTTACTTTAATATTTTGTACTCTAAGCGTGCTGTAGGATGCATTGTACAAATTGCTAAACCGTGATAAAAGGTTCAGTTCATTTGAGTAGCCTACCACGGCCATGCACCACTCTTGTACCAAGAAGTACATCGATTATTAATCATTTGCCGAGCTACGACAAGCGTACCTAATATTCCATATGAATATTTCTCATCCATAGGGGACGTTGCAAGAAAGTTGCAATCAATTGCAAATCCCCCAAACCAATTAAAAGTCTTGGAACTGATTGCAAGCTTGCCCTTCTTGCAACGGAAAGTTGAAAATGATTGCAAGTTGCTTTTGGTCGAGATATCAATTTCGAAATTTGGAGTTGATATTTGCAAGTAGATCGATTGCAGCTCGACTTTCTGGCAACGCCCACTGAAAATGTTAAACCATGGTAGGCCTACGCGTTTCAACGCACAGTATACATACGATAACTGCTTCGTCAGTATCTATTTGTATAAAGTGAAAACACTAAATCTACAATTTTCAATGTGAATGTGGGATTATAAAACACTACTTTGCTCGTCCGAGCAAGGTTTACACGTCTAGAGATCAGTATGTGGGTGATTTACTGTGGATCGTTGACATGAGACATGACCTTCCGTGACAATATACATGTCTATCATTGGTTGTAAGTGAAATCGTGGCACACACACACACGCATTATATATACATTACCAAAGGGGGGGGGGGGGAGTATCTTTCATACAACATATCGCTTCCAGCATTGCGAGTTCCTGGCATATTTTTGAACTTGTTGCACACACAAAAAGGAGGTCATGAAACATGTGATTGTCATTCCTTTCTTCCGAAAGTAATTCACACTCAATTTCCGTCTAACCTTTCCTGTAGTCAGTCAGTATGAATGACCTACCTCGTTTCATATTCAATCTATTGCCACAGAGTTGAATGTCTGACTAAACTTGTTTTTTTCCAAACTTTTCCAAACTTTTTAGCCTTATTTTCTCCAGGTCAACATAATTACACATTCAAAACCTTCAACCATAGTCTCCTTTCTTTCTTAACATTAAACTTTTGACATTGACATTGGAAGTGACACTCAAAGAGACATTTGCATCAGGAACACAATGGTTATGTACAGACGATGATAAACCAACTTCCAGGATAAGCTCTCGGTGGGCCGCCAAGTGTCGCACGGTCCATTAAACAAAATGACTGATTTCGTTACGAAATCGACCGTGCAATACTTGGCGCCCCATGTAGCTTATCCTTGAAGTTGATGATTACCGTCTGAACGTAGCCTTGCTGGCCATGGCCTTGGAAAATATGAAGAAGGCAAATTCAAAAGGTTGGGTAATGATTATGCTGCCGACAATACGGGCAGTGTAAATGCTTACAGTTGTAGTGAAAGATCAAAATCATTACCGTCACTGAATTCAGTTCTGCCTCAATGCTACACGGTATGACCAAGGAGGTTTGAGAAATGGAGTAACAATAGTCTCATTTCCTTTGATCCCACGTTTCATGCCGCCACTCAGAAATATTTGAAGTTTGTGCTAAACTGGAGCTGTCTCACAAATAGGAAGACAATTGATTCATGTGGCATAGCATCATGACTCGTTGCTCTCAAAGAAGAATATGTCTTTATGATGGCAATTGCTTTTTGCCGTCCCTTCTTTGAAAACAAGCGGTACATTAATAGTACAGGCAAGGGGATGTGCGAATGAAAATTGTACAAAAATTGATGAAATGAAAATCAAAATTACTCGTTTTTACAAGACTTTACACTAATCTAACATATAAGTGAATAAAGAACTATACTCGAAAATTATACCATATCAGTTTCATTTGCCGGGAGCTATCGGAAAGATGATAAAATCGGCTTTGTAGTGAGAGTACAGTTTCAAATATTTTCATACAAACAGCTCAGGTTTACATTTTTGCACATAATCTCGGACGGGATTTACTTTTGTTTCATATGCTTTATCATTAGGAGAACATTCATTTTATTTGACAAATAAACAAGCAGAATATATAGACGATATGGGCAATTCCATGGGAATGTGGACATGGCACTAAAATTTCAACTTTATCATATTGCAAAAGAATTACTCATTATGTATTACCCATATATTGAAGTTAAAGAAACTCAAAGAATTATATCAATCGGTCAAATATTTCCCGAGAAACAGCTAAAAATGTTGAAGACAATTTTTCAGTCATCCAAATTGCTAAAATGCATGCTTAACTTGATATAATTTTTTTAATAGAAAAATTCTGCTAGCACTTCAATTAATTTATTTTAAAGAAGCAAATTGGTTCTACTTCAGTCTCCCATGAGGAAATTTTTATGCCACCTTCAAAAAATTCTAATCACCACATGGAAGTTCAGCCCTTGAGACATGTAACGCGAGTTACCGAAACAAGAAATATTTTTCATTCTGAAGGAAGCAGTGGAGGTAATTTGTTGGGAATCATAATTTTCTAAATTCATCACAGCCTGATACTGTACACAGGATGTTGACTTGAATAAACACTGTTATCACATTAAAAAATGTCAATGAAAAGTGTAACGCGAGTTACCATGTAACGCGAGTTACCGGCATGTAACGCGAGTTACCGGCATGTAACGCGAGTTACCAACTATAAACACAAGTTTCCCCCAACATAAGCAAATTTTAGCACTTAATTGAGCTAGATTGTGGTGAAAACAATCAAATGCAGTGCTATACACACTATGCTGGACTGAAACAAAGGAGGGCAGCCTAATAAACTGTGATTAGCATCAAGGCCACTGATCACATGCCACATTGAAGAGTCTAGCCTGGCTTTCACTGCATACTGTACATGTATCCAGCAGTGAATGAGACCATTAGATTTATCTTTTGAATTTCCTGCATCAGTATTACAGAATTTTTATTTCAGAATGCTATAAAGCACAGCAAGTGTTGGTTCTAATCCTTGTTCGGTGGTCTACTGAAGATGACACCTGTCCGGAGATCAGGAGGTTGTGGGTTCGAATCCTGCTCAAGTATGTATGCCCATGATCATGATCATGGCTACTAATAAAACACTGATCAATTCAGTGAGCTTATTGACATTGATGTAGGGCAATTTGTCAATCAGTTGCAATGAAAACATCTCAACGGAAGAATTTCATGAATTTGAATAATTACGCAGTACCCACTGCATGTTATAAGGATTAGAACCAGCACTTGCTGTCGGGCGAAAGCACGGTGGTCTAGTGGAGATGACACCTGTCCGGTGATCAGGAGGTCGCAAGTTTGAATACTGCTTGAGTATGTACGCCCATGACTTTTTTATCATGGCTACTACTAAAACACTGATCAATTCAGTGCTTATTTACGTCGATGTAGGGTAATAAGCTAGTTCGTATACACTGTAGCTCATGTACACATTGGTACAAATGACCTTTCTTTTTTCTCAGTTGGTTCGGCACTTCACTTGTTTTCAAAGCAGCATAATGCATAAGCTTGCATGACATAACAATTTATGGAACTTCTGTTCAAAAAAAGAATGAACTTGCATTTAGATCAGGGGATCAGAATACTCCCATCAGTTTATAATTTAGCAGGCATCCATTTCATTGTTTTGTATTGAATGCAGTAACAGCTTATTTCCGTTTATATTGCAAAATACCATTCTTGCTGTCAGGTGGATGTGCTGGCAAGCATCATTTAGATAAGGATCGCATGAATAATCATCGCATCACAGATGCTTATGTCAGTGAATTTACAAACCAAAATGCCTGTTCATACAAACGATCTTTTTTTTGTTCATGCACAAAGTGGAATTACGAACTGGTCTTTTTGTCAATCAGTTGCAAAGAAATGTACTAGTTTTCACTCCTCACAAAGATAGGATTTGAATTTTTGAAAGATTGTAAGCTGTTTCGTAAACTTGTATATAGGGTTTGATACTTTTATGTTTTGTTTTAAAAACACTTTCAACATTTTTCATCTTTACACTCTGAAACTTACAATGTAATAATACACCTATATCATCTAGTATATATTCAAACATATTCAAGGTCTCTATGAGGAGTGAAGCTCTTATTAGTCTTAAACACACTCTTCTATTGGGTTTATTAGTAAAATATTTGTTTAACATTTATTCGTTTTACTATCTACACAAATAAGCATCTCTCAGATTATTCAACACAGGATTCAGTGCCATCAGAACAATTGTATGTCATCAATCTGTGTCACCCTGTGTTAGTGGACATAATGTAACGCGAGTTACCGACATAAAGGCTCCCTACATTTTTCCAGGTCATTGTTACTCAACTTTGATATTGTTAATTTATGAGTCCTAACCCACTATCAATTCAAGGTAGGAAAACTTTTATCAAGATTGTCTAGTATGAGGAGACTTTCCAAAAAGAGGTCTTCATAGAATTGACCATGTCCTTTTTGTGTAACGCGAGTTACCGAAATCAAATGATTCAAGAATCCCAACATGTTTGTCCTTTATTTTTCTTTTTGGATTTATTTAGTTGGTGTATGTCTACTTAACCCATGATGAAAAAAGTAACTTGTAGATCCTACCAATTACAAAGATATTGGCACATTATCCCAAAAATGTACCCATTATTTGTAACGCGAGTTACCGTGGAATTGCCCATATAATGTTAGAGTTTAAGATGAATCTTCAGACTGCTCAAAAAGACGGCGGCATGGAAGCCTGATCATCAAAGGCACAAGTGCACCTGTGGAATTCTTTTGTGCATCAATAGAAAAATGGCAGCTGTTTGAATAATTACAGCCAGTTGGAACTCCATCTCTTAAAGGGGCCCTTGGTATGACATTAGTAGCAACAGATACATTGTGCGCTCGACAAGGCTATTAAATGCTTCTGACTGCAATAATCATGGTGACAAAAAAATAATAATTATATTTCGACGTCTCAACTGTGCTCTAGGAGCCTCTTCGACAATCTTTAGTCACCGCAGGCGGGCATGTGCAACAGTTTGCTCCTCCTTCAATGCCCCCGCACGGGTCTCGTGACTATCTCTCTCTCTCTCTCTCTCCCTCTCCCCC
Organism: Diadema antillarum; assembly: GCF_040938485.1. Lineage (NCBI taxonomy): Eukaryota > Metazoa > Echinodermata > Echinoidea > Diadematoida > Diadematidae > Diadema > Diadema antillarum. The sequence goes on from NW_027272201.1 coordinate 1,182,675, forward strand.
TCTCTATCTATCTATCCATCTATCTATCTATCTATCTATCTATGTATTGTTTATGTCTATCTATCTATGTACAGTATCTATCTATCTATCTATCTATCCATCTATCTATCTATCTATCTATCTATCTATCTACAGTATCTATCTATAATCTATCTATCTATCTATCTATCTATCTATCTATCTATCTCCTTCTCTCGTGTATATCCCTCTTACGTAATCTATCTTGGGGAAAATCATTTGAATAGGTTCAAGCCACTGGCAGAGCAGGCCAGGGAGGTAGCAAGATAATATCTGTGTCATGTATGAAAAATATTTGTAGCAAACTAGCAATAATTTCCTTGAAGGTGAAGTAGAAATCAGCTTGAGTATAAATCAGGAGTTAATTCGTCGATATGTTGGTCTGGTTTCGTGGAAAGAACACGGTTCTCCGTGTACACAATCACATACAAGAGCAAAATCAGTAGGCCTATATACATCATACAGATTAAACAATCTTGTTCGTCGGATTCTCATTTACTCAACGGACTGGACGAAATTTTGTTCTGTTATTGTTTTTTAGCACAACTTTAGGCCTACCTTCTGAATCTGCACAACTGTTCGTAGATTATAGGGCAAATTTAGGTAACCACCAAGAGAATATGAAACCATTTCTCATTTATCCATGAGTATTGTGGAAATTTGATTCTCAAACCGTTCTCCGCCGTGTCCTATAACGTTGACTGCCTACTGACTGGTTGTATTGTTCTTCCTAGCTTTCTGTATCGGTTCACAAGTTCACTCCAAAGTAAATTTGCACTAACAGTCACGCATTTTTATTCTACCCCTGCATACCTGGCAAAAAAAAACCCCTGGTAATACAGTAAAGGGCACGCACCTTTGTTGTTCGTGGCGGCTGGCCGTTCGCGTTGATGCCCGGGTGATTCTGCCGGACTCTGCACCTGAGCGCCGATCTCGGGCCGGGAGTGGAGATGCAGAGCTGAAGACTCGAACTCGTAGTCCGTAACGTCTGCTTTCTTCCTCAGCGTCCCCTTCGCAGCGACATCATTCCGAGACTCGCGGGGACTCCCGGGAATGAGGAGGAGCTCGACGAGACAGAGGAGCAAAGTTGCGAAAAATCCCGTTTTGCAAGCCAGGCGAACCGTCGTCAGGCGACCACCAAGACTATTCCGCGTCATATCCGAATCTAAATCTCCAGGTGTATTCCCGACGTCTACAGGCGGGTACCGGCGGCAGACTCCGCACCATCAACTCCACGGTTTGCAGGGGTTATGATCCTGTGTACGGCGCAGCGAAGCTCGCATCATTCATTCATATACCGATCTCAAAATATGTACCGCTCTCCACGACAGTGAGCACCGAAATTTCCGTTTGGTCCCTGGCCAGGAATCAATAGATAGACGCGTCTTCCTCACGAGTTCGTGCAAATCACTGGTGTCATGCTGAGCAGACTTTTAATGACCGTGTACCAACTCCTTTTAATGACCGTGTACCAACGTCCTACAAGTACAACGCCACCCCAAATCGTTCGTGATTAAATGCGCCAACTCAAAACAAGTACATTCTTTTTTAGCGACAACCAACTTCTGCAACACTTCAATCTCCGTGACCAACACTAATACCCCCCTCACCTTAACAAAGGGAGTAATAAAGCGCGTTCCAGTTGATTTATCAGACGACTCAATTCATCAAGAACTACGGGATCAGGGAGTCACCGATGTACGCCGTATTTACAAAAAGATCAATAATACTCGCTCTGCCACATCTGTTGTCATTGTCACTTTCAATCTCAAATCTCTTCCTTCAGCTGTATCATTAGGGTACGAACGTTTCGAAGTATCGACGTACATTCCCCCTATCACGCGATGCTTCAGATGCCAACGATTTGGGCATGGCATCGACACCTGCCGGTTCAAGCTGCGATGTGTCAGGTGTGGTGAGCCCCACCAACTTGACCAGTGTCCCATCAAAGGTACCCCTCGATGCTTGCGATGTGGAGGGCCCCACAGTGCCGCTTATGCAGGTTGCCCTGAATACAAACAGGCAAGGAAAATACAGTCAGTTAAAGTACTAAACAAGTTATCTTATGCAGATGCAGTCCAGCAAGTACGGAACTCAACACAACCTGCCCATACCTCTCCGCCCGAAAACCCAACAGCTTCTCAAGTCATCTCAGACCCCGTCGCTCTCCCCACGCCGATTAACCAACCCTCTTCTTCCCATACGAACCCATCCCTTACTGTTACATCGTCTGCCACCCCTCATTATCAACATCCTCCCGCTACAGCCAAACACTCATCTCAAGTCCTCCCAACCCCTAATCTTCCCCCCACAAGACCCTCGACTTCAGACGCTTCAACACAGGTAGACAAGATCAACCAGTCTTCGCAATGCTCTCCTGGTTCTCCACTTACAGTCGAAAACCTGGTCACCTTCCTTGTTTTTGTTATCAACAACCTAGAGACTGCCAACTCGAAGAGCAACAGAATAAAGCTAACAGTACAGGCCGCCAACACCTGTTTCGGCACAATAATACCTCCTGAAAAAATTCATGAGCTGTTAACATCCATTTCTCAATAATGGATATACAGCTGCTCTGCATACTGTTTTCCCTTCCCCTGTTCAGTATGCAGTTCACGCTCTGGCAGTGGAACGCCCGTGGAATATCGTCCAACGGACACGAATTAGTTTACCACATTAACACCTCAAACGTTCCCCCACACATCATTTTGATTCAAGAGACTTGGGGTCATATACACACTGATTTTTCTATTCCTCATTATGTACCCATCTGGCGTCACCGTCCCAACTCCCGTAGAGGAGGATGCGCCATTTTCTTACGCTCCGGTATCGCACACGACATCATTAACTGCGCCCCCTCGCTCGAGGCGCAACAAGTTAATGTTTTGTTAGGCACCGCTAAATTGTCTGTTGTTAATTTTTATAATCCATTAAAAAAACTTACGTTAGATAATCTCAAAGCATTAACCTCCAATTGCCTCCCAAATTTTATATTAGCAGGTGATTTTAACGCTCACCATCCTATGTGGGGCGGAACCACGGAAGATCATAACGGGAGACTGATAGCTGATTATATATTATCCAACAACATATCTATATTGAATGATTCCTCCCCCACACGAATCGATATTTCACGCGGGACATCGTCTTCCATAGATTTAACTCTCTCAAGTCCCTCTCTAGCCGCACGATGCAACTGGTCTGTCTCTACTACCACTATGGGAAGTGATCACTTCCTGATCAAATGTGATATAGCACTTAATACACCTGTACCCAACATCACTCCCACTGATTTCAGATTACCTAAACCATCCCTATCCTTCCACAGGGCCAACTGGGAGCTGTTTGAAAAGGAATTACACAATACTTACAAGATGAAAAATGTTGACATTGAAAACATTTATGATTTCTACAACTTTTTTATTCTGTGCATCCAGAAAGCAGCGGAAACCGCCATTCCAACTAATAAAATAAAAAAACTTCCTCCTAATCCGTGGTGGAATTCAACATGCACCCAGGTTATCAAGGCTAAACACAGAGCTAAAAGAAGATTGGAAAGCTCATATTTATATTCTGATCTCTGTGATTATCTCAAAGCCTCCGCTCTGGCGAGGAAAACGATTAAATCTGCCAAACGTGCTCATTTTGAACAGTTCTGTAATACATTAAACCGTTTTACTCCTCTCTCTACCATATGGCGTAAGATTAAAATACTTTCCAATAACCGCCAGCATGGCACGACTTTTCCTCCTCTCCATATCAATGGTTCTCTTTCTTCTGACCCTCTAACTATAGCCAACGCTTTAGCAGCCTCATTCTGTGAGAAGTCCGCCTCTTCACATTTCTCAACACGTGAACTACCCACTACGGCCACACCGAACATCATTCATGATAACAACACCCCATTAAATTCCCCCTTTACACTTAGGGAACTAAAAAGAGCCATCCGCATAGCCAAAAACTCCTCACCTGGAGCTGACGGGATCAACAAAGCTCTCATATCCCACCTGACTGATAGCATGATTCATTCGCTGTTACGAATAATAAATCACATATGGGACACTTCCACCCTACCACCCCAATGGAAACACTCTATCGTTATACCCATTCTAAAACCCGGCAAGGATAAGCACGACATACGTTCTTATCGTCCCATCTCTCTGACTCCATTCCTGTGCAAGATCATGGAACGAATGATATCCAGCAGGTTAACCTATGTCATAAACAAACACCATCTGGTATCTCACACTCAATCCGCTTTCTTACCTCATCGCAGAATAACCAACAACCTTCTTCTTCTTGAATCAGATGTCCGTAAATCCTTAATCACTAAACATTACACCGCAGCTATTTTTCTAGATCTCAGCCAAGCATTCGACACCGTCGACCACAACGCTCTCATTGCCAAACTCCAATCCATCGGACTACAAGGTAGATTTCTTGAGTGGATTCGCAACTTTTTAGACTCGCGGACCATACAAGTACGCATTGATTCCTTTCTGTCCGACACTTATCACCAAAATATCGGTCTTCCTCAAGGAAGCGTTATTAGTCCAGTTCTCTTTACTCTTTTCATCAACGACATCTCTTACTGCAGCAGATCCAATATATCTCTTTACGCAGATGATATAGCGATTTGGCGCACTTCCACCAACCTACGATACATCAATTTCAAATTACAGGTGGACATCGACAACATCGCCTCTTGGCTGAAACAATGGGGCCTTTCTTTATCAAGCAATAAATCCAAAGTAATGATTTTTTATCCGCGATCAGTTGCCGCCAGTAATTTCAATATACATGTATCTGATGCTCCTTTAGAAATTGTGCAAAACTACAAATACCTCGGCGTCATTTTTGACTCCTCGCTATCGTGGTCATCTCATGTAAACTATATACTGAATAAATGTAATAGACGCCTTAACCTTCTTCGGTCTGTATCCGGCACGTCCTGGGGCGCTGATACTAAAACCTTGTTATTATTATATCGTTCATTAGTTCGCCCCCACCTTGATTATTCATGTGAAATCTACAATTCCATTTCCCCAACACTTGCCAAGAAGCTGGACTCAGTTCAAGGCCACGCCCTACGTATAGCCACTGGTGCTCTCCCCTCCACCCCACTACACTCTCTCCAAGTGGAATGCCACGAAGCTCCCTTAGATATACGCCGTGAGAGGGCCGCTTTCAACTACTGTGCTTATCTGTTTTCTCTCTCCACCACTCACCAAGCCCGGGCCGCCATCTCGGACTGCTGGCAGTTTGCCACTGTCAAATGGCCTGAACACAAAAAACCGTTTGCCCTCCGCACTTCACATTTATTTCCCACTTTCAGCAAACTCATCCCGCTATCTGACTGCCCGTGTCCGCCATGGTCAATATTATTTCCTACAATCGACCTCTCCATTCATGACCACTGCACAAAGACGTCCCACCCTGAAATGCAAAGACAAACTGCTCTCCAGATTATCAACACTACCTATGCTAAACACCTTCATCTCTACACAGACGGCTCTCACGACCCCACCAGCAACAGGGTTGGCATTGGGATTTATATTCCCCGCCACGAAATAAAAATCTACGAAAGAATCTCCCGCATTTCCATATGCCGTGCTGAACTCACTGCAATTTTAGAAGCTCTAACCTGGCTAGAAACTTCTTCTCCACAGAAAGCTGCAATATTTTCAGACTCCCTCAGCGCTCTGTCTTTATTAGAAAACTATTCCTCAAATAAACACGACCTAACTTGCGATATTTTATTGAAATGTTCACATTTATTATCTAATGGATTTTCTCTTTCCCTAGTCTGGATCCCCTCACATTGTGGTCTAAAAGGTAATGATTGTGCAGACTCTCTCGCGAAGAAAAGTCTAAAAAAAGATTACATAACCATCATGATCCCTCCTACCGTTTCTGAGATTAGACATTTAATCTCGACAAAATGTCTGGACGCCTGGAACGAGACCTGGCGCACATCCACCCATGGTCGTCATCTATACTTCATTCATAGTAATGTCAAACAGCTTTTCTCCATCGATTGTATTTGCCGCCGAGACGAAATTATCATTCACAGACTCAGAATGGGTCGTGCTCGACTCCCTGCTTTCTTACACTTAATTCACAAACACCCTAATGGCCTTTGTCACACCTGCAACTCCCCGGAAACTGTAGGACACTACCTGTTATACTGCACACGATTCCTAAAACAACGTACAGCATTAGCACAAAGATTACATAAATCTACCCTGCAGCTGTCTGATCTTTTCTCCAACCAGCAGTCCATGGACCACCTGCTTCAATATGTAAAGGACACAAACCAGTATTTCACAATTTGATATCTCTTCCCTTTTATCTCTATGCCACTACCTACATTAATTATACCAAGGTATGTTTGTAGAGGTCAAACGACTGCAAGGGAGAACTCCACACGCATACATGTACCATCGATATACTCAATACGCCTTTGTTTTATTCCGATACCACCGTCATATTCAACGCCATCCTTAGTTCTATATCTCTATTCTTTCTCTTCTTCTACACTTATCTACATTTTTCTCTAAGGTTAGCATTATCAATGGCTCGTGACCGACGGTAACGCTTCTTTCAATTGTGATCCATTTTTATATCCCATGCATGTAATCTTGGTAACGGGCTGACCCTATGTCAGAGAGAGGAGCTCAGCACCCTCCACCCCCCTAGCTGTCTGTCTTCTCGTTCTGTCTTCACCCTTTCCGCTATTCTTCTATCAACACTTCTCTTCCACGATGTCTCTGCCTACTAGGCTAATAATAATTAACACCTAGGCCGATAAGGCAACTAGAGGCGCCTGACCCCGGGAAAGGCCAAGACATCACCGGCGTCGGCGGGCGGGTCCTATACCTGCTTTGCCGACGGGAACGGCGTAACCCTGCATTTCTCTCGATGCAGGAGTAGGCAGATGACATCATTTCCGGAACCCTGTCCCCTTCCTTCCGTTGTATATATATCATTGTAAATATGAAAATAAATGTAATTTGCTTTTTTGTAAATAATTTAAAGTAGTTTAGGTTTTTATAATTAAATTTCAGGCATATCTGAATAATTATATTTTTTGGAGCAAATTGCCCACCCGGCAGAGAGCTCCACAATCTAAAACAACAACAACAACAACATCCTTTGGCCTTTTGTCATATCGCTGCATCGCACATCGTGAGGGCCTTATCCCTCCTCTTCCTTTTCAAAATGAAATAGCTGAAATCTCGTGTGCTCGAAAGAGAACCAACTACTAGTAGTTTATCCCGCCCTCTGTGGGTGGTTGACCACTCGATGTCGGCAATTAAAATCCACTGATCTCTCAAGATTATCTTTCACCCGAGTTATCCCCTCGAAAGATGTGTTTTGCTCTGCGGGATCAGGAGCGCAATCCTCTTGGCTTGAGCGCACATGAACATTCTACGCTAGCCCCAGCCACTTGAAGTTGAACCATTGAGGTGCACCTACAGCAAGCAGGACGAGCTCTTTAACCACTCGCAAGCCGAAAGTACGCGTTTCGCTTGACACACACTTTACATCATTACCATATCTCTTTTTTTTCCTGTTCCGATATTCTCACTGACTGGCCCCTTGACAATAATATTCTTCCAACAATTATATTTCCAAATAACTGACTCAACACAACTTGATCGCTCTTGTCTGAACTCGTGTTGCAAAGATTCAGCTATCTTGTTGCAAACAAGATTAAAAAACTGGTTCACCCCAAAAGTGCTCGCGAAATGAAAGGCGGGATGAACTTGTGACGTGCAGAACTTGAGAAAATAAAAAAAAAATAAATAAAAGAGTAGCAGTTGTAGTAGCATTCCACAGAAGATAAAGCTAAACAACGAAATATCCCAACCCACTTCGAGTTCGGTGAAATGTCACGGTTAGTCCCGAGTCGTCTGCGAAGGACTAAATTCTGGTGTCATTTTTAATCGGATATTTTTGGTTCCACTGCAAGGTCATGATAATGAATTTCCCAGTTGTTTCTCCGACGAAATGTGTCCCACACAAAAAATGCATGCACATTCCATAAACAGCGCGCCCACTCGAGTTGCTAACTTTTGACACAACTTATGTATGTGAGAGCTAACTGGCTTTGCTTTTAGCTAGCGCGAGGCGATTTTGTTCACCCACACCGTTCACCGAACTGTCAGTTCCTTTATCAGCGTTCTGCTTTCTACCCTGATCTCACGAAGTGTTCCCGAAGTATAAACCCAAACAGTTTGTCATCTCAGGTTAAACAACCGCGTTTGCTTTTCTCCCGCCGGTTTCTCATGCGTTCAATCAGTTGCGCAAATGGTGTTTGCTGTGTGGTGTGGCCTCAACTCGCGTTCGGTGATTACCCTCAAACAATATCTCCCGAGACCTGGTTTTCAGTGGAGAGAGAGAGAGAGAGAGGGGGGGGGGGGAGGTGTAGAGGGGAGAAGTGAGAGGCGAAAAAGTAAGAGAGATGATATGCATGCAAAATTCACATGTACATGTGTATACGTTACATGCAATAGGAGCGACAGGGTTAAACTGAGGAGGTGTGAGAGAACCCCTGAACAAACGGAACAAATACCACAATCTGAAACCTCTGATTACGTAATGAACGGTAAAGGAATAACACATGTCTGTAAAGAATGCGAAAAAAAAAATAGCGTACTTGCTCACTTTCACAGCAAAACTGTCCAAAAGCCAGATGATATCCCACTCTTATGTCTCACCAACGAGGTATAGGCCTATAAGCCAATGCCTAGTTCCCTCTCGGACTCACCATAATCCCCTTTTACACTTGTGTTTCTTAACCCCGTACTTTCTCTGACCCAGGACTATCGTTAGTCCCGTACCAATTTTTTTCAGCTTTTTACGCTTGCCAATTGATCCCGTACTAAGCTCTTGTCCGGGGCTAAGGAGAAAATTGACCTGTTTACACTCGTATTTCTTAGTCCGGTACTTTCCAAACCACATGAATATTCATGATTACGCTGTGCACTGTACACGTACACGCACGCACCGGCAGTACTTGATCACCTCGTTTCCGATTGGTCAGTGGGGGTCGGACTTCGTCTCCGTCGCTTAGCCCCGGATTACTTTTTCGTTCTGTTTACACTCGCTTACTTGGCACCGCAATTGCGGTGCTAACCCTGCTATTTTGCAGGGCCAGATAGTACGGGACTATCGGTGGGGCTAGCCCACTTTGGCCAAAACAAGTGTAAACAGAAAGTGGGCTAAGGAAAGTCCCGTACCAACGGTGGGGCTAATAAAGCCCCCCCCCCCCCTTAGCCCCACCGTTGGTACGGGACTAAGCAAAAATTTACAAGTGTAAAAAGCCCTATATTGATCTCACATACAAACTCCTGACGATGCTATTTTCGAATGCCGGGGAAAAGCATGGTAAAGATTCGTACCATGAGGACCCCCTAACGTAAATGACGTTCACGCTAAATCATAAGGATCGTGAAGTCAATTTCTATCAATAGCTCTGTTGTGTTCCCCCCCCCCAAAAAAAAAAAAAAAAAAAAAAAAAAATCTTTGCGCATCATATTCACCAGGTCACACATACATCTACATGAAGATATCATGAGTACCACCTGACTACTCTCCACGATGTTTCGTCAGTGATAAAAGGAGTTCCCTTGAAACCAACAATTAATTGAGGAACCCCGTAATCACAATAACAACAACTACATTGTACCACAAAAAAAACCCAACAACAGGCTGATATGACTGTCAAGTTGGCTGGTAGGCCTACATTATTTTCCAGTCGTTTAAAAAGACAATGACAGTATGACTTCTGAAAGGTAAATGACTCGTTTCAAGGTTGAACCGTCATGTTATGGATGTGAAAGAAAAGAAAAGAGAAATAAATGTCTCCCTGGAGAATACATGGCATTAAATAAACAAAAAGTAGTACTGGAAGATTTGAAAGGGAAACATACTGTAAAACCCTGGTGCATTTAACAGCTTCAAATCTGTCCGAAGTCTCGTCTAAAAATGTCCTTTCTTTAACCCATGCAGGAAGTGTTATCGCTTGAGAAAGGGCTAAAGCGTCAGATACATTGTACTCTAGTAAACAAGGCCACCAATTTATCTTAGATAAAATCTTCACTACATGATATTCCTCAAATCTGTTTGGTATTTCCAGAAGTCGAAGAGATTATCACAGACAAGGTGTTTGCGGTAAAACGCTCTTCAAATCACAGTGTAGAATGGTGAGGAGCGGGCAACGACGATTAATAGTACATGTTCTTAGCCATGGTCACTCAAAAGCTATTGTTCACAACTAAGTGGCCTCGGTTCCGTAGACTTCGGGGTTTTTATGACGTTGTTTGTATTTTTTTTAAAGTTATATGTAAGTTAAATTACCTAGTCTTCTTTCCCTGTACAGAAAACCTTAGCCAACTCATTAGTTATGGGATGGTATTAAACATAGGATCATCTTATCCTCTTAAAGGGAAGATAAACCCCAAGAGCAATGTGGATTGAGTGAAAGCAGCAACAATAGTAGAACACATCAGTGAAAGTTTGAAGAAAATCGGACAATCGATGCAAAAGTTATGAATTTTTAAAGTTTTGGTGTTGGAACCGCTGGATGAGGAGACTACTAGAGGTTATGACGTATGAGTGGACAACAATACCAAGAAAATATAAAGAAAATTCTACAAAAATCCATTTTTCATGAAAATTACAAATTCCATCAACTTGATATTGACATATGTTAAGGGTAGTAATTATTCCCTCTGGTTTCTGAAAGCGGTTGGTCCATTGCTCTTTCATAATTCTAGAAAAGTGAATTTTTGTTGAATTTCCTTTATATTTTCTTTGTATTGTTGTCCACTCATACGTCATATCCTGTAGTAGTCTTCTCATCCAGCCGTTCCAACATCAAAACTTTAAAAATTCATAACTTTTGCATCGATTGTCCGATTTTCCTCAAACTTTCAGTGATGTGTTCTACTAATGTTGCTGCTTTCACACAATCCACATTGCTCTTTGGGTTTACCTTCCCTTTAATGAAAGACACCGCCACCGCACTGATCTAATATAGCAAAACATCAAACAACTTTATGTTTTATAGATTCAAGGGATGTAGCATTGAAAGTTCGACTTACCCGATGAAACTTTTGTCTTTTTTTCAGGAGAAATGCAAAAGCAAACCCTAAATCTACAATATAGAAGTATGATTATGATTATGATTATGATTATGATTACGATTATGATTATGATTATGATTATGATAATATCTCGAATTATTTTCTTAATCCTAATTTGGTTACCGCTTGTAAAATATGTTTAAAATGTCGGCATGCCATATGTAATGAGATTATTTCTTTCCGAATCCCCCACGATGCCACGGAGAAGAAAAAATCATGAGCTGGTATTTTCAGAACGATTTCCTCTTGTCATGTCCCGTTTACAAAAAGGAGCAATGTCGAGGTCGTTGGGGTGAGCTCAGCTGACTCGGGCTGACCCCTAAAAAACGCTGCTACTGAAATGTCAAACTCATGTTGATGCGATGTAACCCAAGCTCTAGAAAACCGAGACGTTCTCTGAAATGATTCCGTCGACGCCAGAACGAGAAAGAAGCATGAAGACACAGGAGAAATATCTATCGAAACAGCATAAGGGTCACACGACTACGTCGTTCATACGACAAGACTTTTGATTTACAGGCGTCTAAACGTCAAGAAGAAGTACTTGGGTGTTGAGATGAATAAATTTGGCCAGCCGCCGAGTCCCCCATTCCGTGACCTCAAGTTCGTCTCTTTCCTTCCAAGTGGTTTTTAATGTAAATACAAGTGAAAGTCCACAGCACCTTCGTGTCGACACAATTTACAGACAAACTGAACGGTATAAGAAGTTTCATCACAATCGGACCTAAATACAATGTAACGAGAAAGTTACGTATTTCAAAGTATGACACGTTTTCGTGCGACAAGAGGACGCAAATTTGCCAAGGCGATGTCATCACCTCACATGCATCTCTCCTCACGCTCTTAGTCAATAATTCAACACCAGACATATCCGCGCCCCCTAAAGGTCATCCACTAGGCCATTGCAAAACTATCAAGATTTGATTCTATCAAGGATGCAACGTTTTCCTATTAGTTTCGCATCAAAACATGAAGTTTCGTCAAGATTTTGTGAGCAGGCCATTGAGAGAATTGAGAGATGAAGAGATCACACCCACTTCCAAGTTTGAGAGGATGATTACTAAAAATGATTCAACCTTGCGAGCGAGCTACAGGATATCTTGCTCTGTACAAATATAGATAGACTTCATACTCCAAGGTTAGCTGTCATGGCAGAAAATAGAAATCACGACATATCCAGGGAGGTGGAAAGAGATATTTCTATCTTCCTGGTCTATAATTATATTCCTTGACCTGGTACTCTCCAGCGAACGGTAAAGTGATCGATACTCCTGATTCCTCAGTGACCCGCCCTGGATATCGCGATCTAAACAAAAACTGCTCTTCTTGAGGAGATTGATGACAGCATATACCGAGCAGTTTTCGTTGTCTTTGTTTTGGTTTTTTGTTTGTTTGTTTGTTTGTTTGTTTGTTTGTTTGTTTTTGTTTTTGTTTTGCCCAATGTACAGTTTTTAATGGTCTGTGTTTCTCTTATAGACATGTGTATTGTATGTAGCAGTAAAACATCAAACCTATCTTCATAATTAAGCAATGAATTGTGGTCACCCGTTGTCCTTTGTATCATTTCATGTATAATCTCACCAGACACGTCATAACTTTTCTTCATGCTTATAGATGTTCTTAATTACAGTAAATTGAGATGTTATTGAATTTACCACCTTGAAAGTCAACTGCATGTCGATTTTGATACACGAGTCCTCCGAACTGACAATTATGCTAGTTTTTACTTGACCTACATACGAACCCTGCTGCATTCTTGAAAACTTGGAATATATCCTATAACCCAAGGGACTTTGGACAGTGCGTTTCACGCTATAGGTTTTTATGTGCCTCAAAACACACAAAGGGCGTGTCTGTCTGGTTCCGTGCATGAGGCAGGAAAGCCATGAACATATACCTGGTCTGTGTTGTTTCAGTAAAGCCTACTCATTCAAAACACTTATCATTTTCCTTTAGGGGAAGCTTTATCATTATTTTGCTGTTATTGTTGGTGGTGGTGTGTTGTTGTTTTTTCTGGATTCTTCCTTGTGATCTGCTGAATGTCCTGTCGACATAAATCCCCATGAATTTCCTGCCGGGATCTGAGTGACAGACAGCCTCACGCAGCTCGCAGCGCTTCAAAAAGAAAAAAAAAATTACGCTTGTGACAAAATGGTTAATTGTTAAGCGGATATCGAGTATTAAAATCAAAAGCACCACGAAAGATAGACGGAAGTAGCGCAGCAACCGTTAGATAAGTTGCTATGACAGCACATGGATACAAACAGAGAGATGTTGACAATATGAATACCCTGACAACTATAAGCATAAGATCAGATAAATGCATGATGGCGTACTGAAATTAAAGGGGAAGGCTAGTAACTGATCAGTGGGAATCAGTGGAAATGCTGAGAGATGATTGTTCCAATCCTTATGGGATTCATTCAAGAGTTCATTGTATATCTATTGTTGTGTGAAAATGATTTGCTTCAGAACGGTCTCATATTCAAGTAATGTGCAGATTAATGCTCCGTCACTGACCAGGGACGCTAACCTGGAAGCATTAATCTGCACATTACTTGAATATGAGACCGTTCTGAAGCAAATCATTTTCACACAACAATAGATATACAATGAACTCTTGAATGAATCCCATAAGGATTGGAACAATCATCCCTCAGCATTTCCACTGATTCCCACTGATCAGTTACTAGCCTTCCCCTTTAAGCATGCTCACGCTTTCACATGTAGTCGTCAAATCCGCTGTTTGTCTCTCTTTTGTTTTGTTTTGTTTTTGTCAAGTTGGCCAACGTGAGCTTCAGGTTAATCAATTTCATTAGTGCTATGATTATGGCTTTAACCGCGTCTGTTCCTGTTTTTCCACCAAGACACCGACTTTCAGAGTAAATCTTATCGCAAATAATATCATACTGTGCATCCATATAACGCTAGCCCTCATTTTGCGTTGCTGAACGCCTCAGTTTTCGATGTGTCAGAATTAAGATTTTTCTTCCTGAACAAGATTTTTTTTCTTTACTTGCAAATGAGACTGTGACTTTTAAATGTGAGTAAAAGGTGATGCATGATAAGGTGGGAGGGAGGTCTTTTCATTGAAGCAAAAACAAAAATCAAGTCGGTAAAGATGTGGACCCAATCTTTACCAACAGTGACAGACAATGCATGGTAAACCTGGGCAGTGTGAGCTAAAAGTCCAGCTTTCGTATGTAGCTGAGTGTGGGCAAAACAAATTGTGTTTACTACAGGCATCTCTCTGGTATAGATCCATGGTGAGACCAGGGAGGTGCTCTTCCACCTCCCCAGTAAGACCACGGAGCTACACTACAACTCCACGGTAACACGATTTATATGGAGCTTCGATGTAGCTCCATGTGATAGTAAGATCAGTGGCTCCATGGTAAGATCATGGAGGTGGACCACCTCCCTGGTATTAGAAAGACAAAAGGGTGAGGCTTGAAAGGGGTGGTAAAGTATTGGTGGAGATGAGAATTGGGCTTTTAACTTTTTGCGAGATACCAAAAAAAAAAAACACAAACACTTATGATATAGTACAGAGCATACCATTTTAAGAGGGATGCAACGTTTATTTGATGAAAATCGGGTTTGGAATGACTGAAACATCAAAAAATAAAGTAAAACAAAGCTATCGTAATAAAGTGTGGGTCCCACACTCTATTAGAATCGCTCTTTTTTTGGTTATCTCAGCCATTTCAAAACCAATTTTCATCAAATAAACGTTGAATGCCTCATATAATTACATGCTCTTTTATATTTCATAAGAGTTTTCTCATTATCTCACTAAAAATGTTAGAAACCTGAAATTAGGTCTCAACCAAAACTATATGATTCCTGTACATAACAGGCGAGCACGGGAAGTATCACTTTGGTTATAGGTGTCTTTTTATATGTGTGTGTTTGGTTAATGTTTGTCTGTTCGCTTTAGTTTTTTGTTCGTGCATCTGTGTGAGTGCTTTAGTAAAAGAAGCACGACCAGCGATTTTTTTTCTATTATGTAACCTTCTAAACCCAAATCGGTGTGTACAGTATAACTTTTCTCTATAAACGTGTAAAGTTGTTTTGCATAGTGATGTCATAGAACTAAACTTTAATTCTTGCATTCCTCACATTTTCCAGTAATTTTCACACAGGTTGTCCCCTTGGCTTGAACGCATGAACTATAGGCATACTCGAAGCAAAATCACGAAAGCGTTACGGCATTAGACGAAAGCGTTACGGCATTAATAATTACATAGTCGATTTTCCCTGAATGATCTAAAGCCTCTAATTGCTTCACCTACTTCTGGTAAAGCGATTCTATTCAGTCTGTTGACCAGACCCTCAGACTCGGGGACTTATGGCTGTCAACTTATCATTCGGGTGTAAAAGTGTTTAAAACCTCCAAAGAATGCCAGATCCTTTAGGTAGTTTCGAGTTTGAAGAGCGGTAATTTCAATGTTCTTTGTCCAAAGACGGTTTTAAAGCTCTGCGAAATCTGGCGACCATTATACTTCACAGGGCTCATGTCAACAGAGAAAAATAGGATTGGATTTAGTATCAAAGATCGAATCAGTGGCATGTATTTTGTATGTTTACTTGTTTGTATGCGAGTGAGAGGTTTTTGTTTGTTTGGTTTTTTAACTATCTTCTTTTTTTTCAACCTACTCTCAGGTTAAAAGGAAATTACAGTGATGAAGATGGTATTCATTGACAACGCTCTGTATTAACTTACATCACATCAAACGCTTTCCGGGTAGGCCTATAGGTTTGCTATATGAGCATATAAACAAGAGTTGTTGTTGTTTTTTTTTCGATATGACGTTTTTCTCATGAAGTTTATCATCAATGACAGTAGATATGTTACTCGTAATAAATGACCACCTCCAAGGTTACAACACTTTTTGTCATCCTTTCAAACCATGTCTGTATAACTGGGCCAGTGTAAAGCCAACAACATTTCACCTCGTCACTCAGCCACTCTTGATTTTCCCCAATTTGTATTAGTGAATAATGTGCTCTACAACGTAACAGTCCCTTGAAGAATGGGGCAACAATACGAGGCATCCCTATATTCACGTACATTGTGATCTCGTGTTTTCATGACATTATCCGTGAGTAGAGAAAGGTGAAGATTGCAGTGTAGTCGGCTCCACTGCCTGTAACAACAGAAGTCGCAGTAAATAATAAAAAGACATCCCCGACGATCTGGCGGAAAGAATACTTAGTATATAGAGGATTAGGGGAGGACGGACCATGCAGCTGCGTTTAATGGGCAATGTTTTGTGCGATGTTGAAATAAGGGTACATGATTGTCTGGGGTGGTCGAGAAATGAAAACATGTTCGCACCGGAAGACACATAGCGGGAAATGACGTCATAGGCGTAAAAGTTGTAAGTGGTTCAACCTCGGCACCGAATTAAAGTGACAAGGAACACTGGTAGGATGTGGTCATCTTTTTTTCTTTTTTTTTGTGCTGAGATCTAACAAAGGGTTATTTCAGGCGGAGCTAATTTTGCTCGGTGCTCCAGAAGGTCCCGACTCATCGCGAAAATAATGTTATATACTCAATTGCAGTGGATGCAGAGTGACATTTAACATGGCTACACGAAACAGCAGCTTCCCTTATTACAAGCTGCTTTAAACATTAAAGAGAAGAAATAGAATGGCCAAATTGTTACGTGGCGATCAGTGAATAAGCTTTGAGAAAAAGAAAAGGCAAATACTGAGGAAGAAAAAATTAAATCACACCGCCTCAGAACAAAAAGAAAAAGGGGAAAAGATTCGGCGGGAAAAGAAAAGAGAAAGTATGAGGAAGGAGGAAAGGGGACAGAGGAATGAGAAGGAATGTGTGAAAGGAGAGAAGGAAAGCCAAGAAAAAAAAAAGAACGCGGGAAAAGGGAAGAGGAAAAAGGGAAAGAACATACATATAAGAAGATGCCAGGATGGTGAAAAGATAACAGAATTTGTTGGCATGGTCATTGGCCGTGATGGTGAGTAACTTGAAACGACATACAACAAACAAGCAGAGAAAAAAAGAAGCCAGAGAAGAGCTGGAAGAAAAGAGAAAAGTAAAGACAAAATCTTTTCATTCTCTCCATTATCCCGCTACTTGCTGTGCTAATACAAAGCAACGACAGGTAAGCTTCTTTGCAAATGAACGCCCGTCTCAGACTATACATTGAGTCCATTAGTTATATGCGTATGGTGCTTACAAAGCAAACACCTTAAAGGGATAGTATAGTTTGGTTGAGATGAAGAAACAAAGCAAAACAAATTGGTTCATTAGGACCCCTTTGTTTTTACTTTATTTTGGATCTCTCAGCCATTTTAAAACTGATTTTAATCAACCAAACTTTTAATTCCTCTTAGAATTGTATGCTAGCCTGTAATATTTCAGACAAGCGGTTTCTGATTATCTCACAAAAAAGTTGAATCTGAATCCCCTTCTCGACCAAAACTCTACCATCCCTTTAAACAAAAGAAAGCAAACTTTAAAGTGTGCTCTTCGATGCTTTTCGAATATGGAAGCTTCTTAACTTTCCCATATAAAAGCATGTCCTGAACAAGCGAGCTAGGTGATTTGCAGGAAGTCGCTTATTTGTCTCAAACTGCAATGCGCCGTGGCGAGCTCTAACAATTCGCTTTATATGAAGCAGTTACATTTTATCTTCCTAATCTCCAAATTTACCAAAAATTATCTTCTCTTCCAAGGTGTCAATCTTCCGATTTAGGTCATTTGGTATTCCGCTCCACAAAGGTCTCTGCTCAGCCCTTCAGACTCCAGAGTAGAGGGGACCGTCTAATTATGAAAATGAATCCTTCTTTTTTAGTTTCTATTCAACATATTCATGATATTTCGGACTGAGAATTGCTTAAATGACGTTATTAAAAAAAAAAACAAATTTACATACTACCTGTAAAACGAGGAATTTTCGCGTGCATTTTAATTTCGCGAATTTCGCGAGCGCCAAAATTCGCGAAATTAAAATGCACGCGAAAGCTTTTGTCTACACTACACGCATTGAATGCCAGTAGCAATTCGCGAAAATTTCATGCCACGAAAAAGGCTGTCGGCTCCAATTCGCGAAAATTTCATGCCGCGAATATATCATGTTTTACAGCAGTTATGATTACATCAATTCGTAGAATACTGCGCAATCTTTTTGTAAATCACACGTCTGATAATATTTCTCGAAGAACTTTGAATAATAACATTTACTTTATACGTCAAGAATCTGAGTCTACCTGACCCAAGTATAGTGAAAGGACTATCTTCTACATCAGGGGAATATATTACAGCTGTATTAATCACCTATACCCAATAAAATTCTAAATGCATCAAGTTGAAGATCCTTCAAACACTATTTTCTGATTATCTATATACACTGTACATTGTAGGAAGAAAATCATAGACAATACGCACCGAACGCAACATCACATATTTCTAATTCCCTTGTTGTTCGGGTTATTTTTTTTTCTTGTCTCTAACTATTGTAAAATTTCTCACTGTTTCTGTAAATGTTTCCATTTAACATTTTTATTTTTTTTTTCATGTTTGCAATCTATTACCTTGTATGGTAATGTGGGAGTCCAGGGGGAAACAGCTGAATTTCGTAAATATACGGCTGACTTGGCAATCAAGTTCGTTTCTTCGTATTGCATGTATTGGGTACATATTCTGTTGTATAGATATACTGCATATTTTATTCGAATACGGAAATAAAAGCAACAACAACATAGTTCCTTCCTATGAAAATGTCGAGTGCCCTGATTTGCCCTATATTTCTTTCGAGTGTGTCATTGCAGTGAGGACTTCCTTATCAGCCTCAGGTCACGTCTCGAGTAATTTACCTTATCCTATATTCCACAACATCCAAATCAAGGCTGTACTCAGTACAGCCTGTCAGGTGTATTCTGCCATTGAATGGGGGCGGTATAGAGGAAGCTATCCAGTTTGACTTTTTTTTTTCAGCCGGAAAAATGAGGATATCATGGATGACCACATTCGCACGCAGCAAAACAAAACAAAACTAAACTAAGCTAAACAAAAATAGCCTAAACTAAACTAAACAAAAACAAAAACATGACCGAATATAGGCCTTATACCTGAACTGAAATTACCCTGAAGAATAACACCTTCATTAGGAAAGGCCGCTGTATAAGATTTAGACAAAACACAATAACAACTATAATTTGGGAAACATAGAAAGATGCTTTGACATTTTTATATTATTTTTTTTTACATTATCATAATTCATGACAAAGTGGGAATATCAAAGACATATTGATAGACAGTATGTGCGTAATAGAAAGAAAAAATGAGAGAAGTCAATACAGTTCCATGTTTAAAGTAATGGATCAATAATAATGAATGTAAATAAAGAAAGCATAAGCAAAAAGGCATAGACAGATAAATAGATATATTGAGGTAAGTAGACTACCCTCCCCTCTCCCTCCCCCCCCCCCAAAAAAAAAAGAGGAAAAAATAAGAAAGCGGCAAGCTTACAACGGTGTTGTTATTTTTTTTCTCAGTTTCCGTAAGGATGAAATATAATTACAGTAAATAATTATGTTGAAGCAAGACTGCCGACCTCAATAAAAAAAAAAGGGAGATAAAGAAACAAAACAGAAAAAATTGACCTTCGGTGTAACGACAACAAATTAAGAGCTGTAACTACGCAGACACAATATTATGGAAGTTTGGAGAAAATTACTCACAGTCACGTGATTAAGTTCAATGCCGACGATCTCCTAAACAGGAAACGTTTCCACGAGCCCTGATGTGTTAATGAATGTGTGTCGACAGGCAAAAGGGTACCCTTCCCAGCGTGGGTGCGTATGATGGATGACAATCATGACACTGTCTTTCTTGTTCATGCTGTTCAACTCCAAGGTAAAATATCTCCTGTACACCACTGATAAAACTTGTGTTGTTGTGTGCTATGGTGTGCATACAAGTATGTGTGTGTGTGTGTGCGTGTCTATGTGTGTTTTTGTGTCAGTCAAAATGTGCACGCTTGATAATCATAATAAATTTGCATATCATACACGTATTTTTCAACACGAGTCATGTACACAGGCAATGGACAAGAAAATACTTGTATATATTATTATATTTATGTTTGTACATGAATGTGTATATGTACAATGATGATACAGAAACCAATAAATCAAATCAAATCAAATCAAATCAAATCATGTGAAATGACGCGTCACCTTAAAAAAAGGTATGAATATGTATAAACTTCATGATCATGAATATGCATGATTCTCGTGGCTCGCGTGACAAGAGAATCGCGTGAGAAATAGTTATGACACGGTTGAACACCAGGCAACGTTTATGACGTGTAAATTGTTTACCTGGGTCATGCTCTTCTTCAGTGGGTGACCACGTGTCAAATGAAGTGATGCGGGGATGGTTTGTCATAACATTTGTTCTGTGTCCTGACTAAGAGCCTCATTGGTAAACTTGGTCGTGTCAGATGGTTGTTTCATAATGGACTGCATAAGTTGACATATCAATAAGCGCGGCCACAAAGGAAAAAAGAATATATTGTATATCACAAGAATTTCAAGAGTACATTCTAAACCAGAGCGTTTGAATGTCTAGATACTAACCCACATTTGAGAAGTGTTATTTGATCACAAGAGGTAATACCAAAACCTACTAACAGTGTTTCGGATCATGGGCAAAACGTACAAATAAATTGAAATAAAACATAACAAGAGACTGAAATGAAGGCTATCAAAAACTATGGATAAGTTCTTTTTTTTTCGTCCATCCTGACACAATAATTGACTTATCAATCTAGCTTCATAAAAGTTTGACAACACACATGTCTGCATTACAGCACTAACAAATCCAAGATTATAAAAGACTGCGGGAGCAGTTTTATTAGAAAAGTAGCGCGGAGTAGCTTTCTCGATATATTTTTATCTTTTAGTTGATATAGATTCGCTGGCAGCAAAAGAATGTATACATAATAATAATTAATAATAGGTAAATAAATAAATAAGTTGCTTTACGTGTTAAATCAGTGCTCCCAGCATGATCTGAATACAGCAATAACATGTCGTGAATACAGCAATAACATGTCTCAAAAAGTTTATAAATTTTAAAGGTTTTGGTACAGCAATCGTTGAGTAAGAAGACTATCACAGTTCGTGATGTCACAGTAGTGGAAAGATTTCGGAAAGACAAAGATAATTCAATATATTCTTATTTTCTAGTATGATGGAGCAGGACTTGACTTACCTTCTTTAGAAGATTGAGGATGTTTCTGTAGCAAGTTTCCATTCCCATTCCCATCTTTAATTTGCTTGTACTATATATAATTATGCATATGTATATATTTGGAAAAAAAATGTGTTTTTTTCATTGTTACTCATTTTCAAACGTATTTTGTCAATTTACGTTTTTGCAATTATTAAAAAGATGTTCTGTTTATAGGCCTACATTATATATAATTTCTCTGTTTATTTTATGGAAATGAAAATAAATTTGAATCTAGAATCAAGTCAATTGAATGTGCACTTTCATTATCTTATCTAAAAAATGTGGATATCTCTTTATGTTTTTTTTTTTGTATTATGATTTCACTAGTGAGGCATAGCTACTCAAAATTATGTGAATTCATTACTTGGATTGTCAGTTTTTCAAACTTCACTGATGTGTGCATTCACTTAATCTGCACATACATAATTATGTTTGGAGCATATTTCCCTTTAACGAGTCGAAAAACTGGTGTATTGCGTAGATAGCTCCAGAAAAAGAAACCTATAGTGCATATGACACAAACAATTTCTTTGCGCTCGTGGAGTTATTCGCTGCTTCAGCGACGAAAACAAATAGTAACAGACGGTATATTATTTTTTTTTTATCCCCTGGACCACCGCCATACCGGTAAACATATACGAGTCAATTTTATGCCTGAATTACGAGCTAATTTGTGGCACAATTCTTCAGCGACGGGTGAGCGATTTCTTAAATCATGATCGTTCAAGTCCATGGACCAACATGAATTGAGGGGGGGGCGAATCGAAGAGTAGAGATCAGAGGCTGAGGCAAAGGAAAATAAACCTCTGTGGGCAACGATGAGTTATTTGCTTGCAAAAGCAACTTCTGCCTCCCACTCATTCAGTAAATTGTCATGCAGTGATAGAAGAGGAAGAAGATCTATGGCTATTATTAGGCGTGCAGGACCCGTGTTGTTTGTGTCGATCCAGGAGGTGAGACAATCACCCCCTGGTCGATCACAGACCCAGGAGTTGCAGTACGCTGTATTTGGAATCAACATATTTGTAATCATTGTCATGCGGGTCTGTTAACTTTGGTTAAAGTGGTCGTATACTAACTTTAGCAGTGAGGAATTTCGACGAAAGTTGTTATTTTCATGAGGATTGTTGTTAGACATAACCGTCTTGCGTCTGTATTGACATACACTGTACAATGGACATTAAGGAGGAAAATAATTGTATGAGAAAATAGCAGCAGCAGCACAAAATTAAAAAAAGGAATGAATCTTTAAAAACGTGATATATTATATTTGATTTGATTTGATTTGATTCAATTTCTTTTCTGTATGGGATGGTTTACAACTACATCGACTTCAATACTTTCATTACCCTTGTATCCGACTAAATAGTATTATGACATTACACAGTAATATTGCTGTTTTTAATAATAATTTCAACAATTTTCGTTATATATTTTCGTTGCATGTTGTGAAGGTCATCAACAATTGGACGAAAGAAGCAAATCATCAAATTGGCAACCTTATCTGTAATTCCACATATCAGTTTTGTCCCATGACAGTTCCGTTGCTCGTGTGTTACCCTCTAAAGCCAGTACAGGACTTTTTTTTCACTTCTTTCACAATATTCAAGTATTCAAAGGTATTCAATGACTTAGTTTGGACTAATACGTCAAAAATTTAAATATTCCAAAGCACAATACATTCCTCCCACTAGTAATAACCAAGAAAGAAATCGCTGTTTAGTGCTAATTACTTCATTTCCTGTGCCTCTGAGTTTGTACAAACCAAATACAAAATGTACATGCAAGTGACTCTCTGAAAGCCATTCTCCACGTGCGGGTCTCATAACCACCACACTACCTACCTTCGGGCAATATTCTTTCAGTTTGGGCAATATTTTCTGGTATCTCCCTCGAGGCCAGTCAATATCATATAAATATTCTGAAGGTCATGAGACGCTCATTAATACTTATCCCATATTTTGCTCGGTCTTCTGCACATTCTTAAGCTCATATGTTACTGATTTCCTGTTGCTTTTGCTCGAGATTATGGAGCATATCTTTCAGAAAAGGATTTAACTGTACGCCAGTAACAAGTTATTATCATAGAAGAAAACTTGAAAAGTCGAAAACAACTTGAAAACTTGGAGACAACTTGTAAATCTCGACATCCTTCGAGCACGCACTTCTTGTAAATGTGCTGATTTGTGTTTGTATATAAAAAAAGACAGAACTGCCATCAGGGACCACTTGGAATTCTTTCCCAACGCCTCCCCTTGAGTGCAATCTGCCAAACGATTTGCAAGTGTTTTGCCATCGAGGTACCCGACTCACAATGTATCAGGACAGAATAGAGATTAAAGAATCGAATAATGTACGATCAGGGAGGTACTATATAGAGATTCTCTATAATATTACCGCCATGGTACTATCAAGGAGTCGTGGGGTACCTCCTTGGTAGAACTGCGAAGAAAGGAAGGGGTAAGACCTTTAGGAATTATTGTTCTACGAGTCTATATCGACAGGAGTTCGTGAAAAATAAAGGGTCAGTGGAACTTGTGATCATCTTTCATGGGTGAATAAGTGGACATAACGATTGATACCACAACAGCAGCTCCTATAATAGCCCTATATAGTGAATGATTTTACGTTGCTGTTTACATCTTGCCTCTTTTTATTTCTCAGAGTCTGCTAGAATCGCTTTGAAGTAAGACTCCACTACTAAATAGATACAGCAAACAGAAATGCGGAAACCTCCACAAAAACACCATAAATAAAAAAAGGAGAATGTCTTCAACTTGGAAGTTTGCCTGATATCGGGAAGACGGTGTTTATTTCACAGTAATTAGGCTTATCACTTCAAACGAGTTGATGTCGATCATCAACTCAAAGTTTACCACAAACTTTTCTGAAATCAACATTCTTTTCAAACTTTATCGTAATTTGTTCTGCAGAGTGTAATTGGGTTTGTTGTTTAAATGCATTCTTAGACTTCGTAAGAATTCCATAGGGCTTATGCATGGTCTCTTCGAATCGTCAAAGTAATGAATTATTCCAGTATATTACACTTCAAGGTTCATAAAAAAAGATATCATAAAAATGTGCCGTGGAGCAAATTTAAACGGTTTGGGTACCGTCTTATGACTATGTTCAACGGAAAAAGAAAAGCCAGCCAAAACTGTACTAAGCGCAGCCAAGTAAAGTCACGTACTTGCAACCAAGGAGCCATTGATCGAACGTGTCACCATATCCCACTGAAAACATGGAGTTATTCGGGTTGCTCCATCTTCAATCGTTCACCCCTGCTCTCATATGTATATACGAAACTCCATCTTCAGCCGTCGTTCATTTAAAGATAACAGTCCCTCGTCTTCGACTCCTAAAAGTCTATGTGTCATCGTTGAGTTATAAACATTCGAGTTACCGTGGTTTCGCGTTTTCCCTTTTTCATTTCTAGTTTGAAGAGGAGATAGGGGAAAGAGAGTATATGTTTAATCGAGGACACTTTTTGAGAGTTTGGGGGGGGGGGAGGGGGGAATGGGCCTATTTTGCCCGGCTACATGCTGACATCACCACTGATTCGTTCTTTGACTTCATGAACCCAAACCTGACCTTCCAATCAGCTCACTCGACAGATCTGTTAACCTTCATTTAACGAGAGTAAACAAACACCCGACAATCATCGTAGGACCGATGTCCCTTTCCCATCTTAAAATCGGTGGAAATGCTCCTGAACTCTCACTGTCTACAATGTTTCTCGTCTAGTCGCTGTACCCCCAAGCTTCACTCGGCGACCTCGCTTGCTGTTGAACCTGGGGCATCTTTCGACATGCCACAAAAGGTCCTCTCAAACTCAAGGACTACATCCTTACTCCAGCAATTTGTACACGCGGTTCATCTCTCGCCCATCAACGTTCGATGTATCTCTCCGTCCAGACACGACAGAGATGGACTAAACCTTGATGTGTTTCTACAACCGGGAATTGCACTTTTTGTGACCAGCGATCTATTCTCCACTTGTCGTGTCGACAATCAGTCGTGTGAGCGAGTGAACCATTATACAGCTAATAGCTTGCTTTACTTATTAACGACCACTGCACATTTCGGAGTAGAGAAGCCCAGACAATTGCACTTAAAATACTGGAGAGTAAATCGGGCTGTTGTGGGGCTTTCGCTATTCAGTTTTGCTCCCCGAAGGAGCGTCTGATTGTCAGTTGATCCTCTAATGACAACGGGTGCAAGAATTGGAGTATACATGTTGTATTTCTTTGGATAATTGCTCCCTCGGGAAACTCCTTTGTGTCAAGAGGATAACGATGAGAGATGCTCAACCCTCTCAGAACCACATACATAAAGTCCTACTGAGATTGTATATACATAATTATGTTGCCCAGGGAATGAAGAAGTTAAAGGGATAGCATAGTTTAGGTTGAGATTGGGATTCAGGTGAGATAATTGGAGGCAAGTTATATGAAATATTAAAGAGCATACAATTCTAAGAGGTATTCAAAGTTAATTTGATGAAAATCGGTGTGACCCACCTTTTGTTAGGACCACTTTGTTTTGATTTGTACTAGAATGTCTCAACCATTTCAAATCGGCTTTTCATCAAATAAACTTTGAATACCTCTTAGAATTGTATGCTCTTTAATATTTCTTAATAAGTGGTTGCTAATTATCTCGCAAAAATTTAAAATTTGAAACCCCATCTCAACCAAAATTATATCATCTCTTTAAATGGTCATCATCATCTCCCTATACGCACTTTGTCAAGCTTGTGATTCTTGCCTCCTATTGTTTTATTGCAGCAAAAATGGAAATAATTGTTAATCGAGTTGCAATCTCGACACAAAAATCATTTGTTAAAATGATTATGCAGTAGGTATACCCGCTCCTTTAAAGAGGAGATCCACCCCAAGGATGAGTAAACTTCAAAAGAAAGAGAAAAATATTCCCTACATAACGATACAAAAAAATGACAAAAATCGGATACGAAATAAGGAAGATATGGGCATATGGCATTTTGAAATTTCACATTTTTTCGGAAAACACTTCTTGACCACTCGTTATGAATATTCAAATCAGCAAGTTGACAGTGTCACGCTCTCACAATTTCTTATTCATTTCATTTACAGAAATGATATATCTTGGTATGGAAACACGCTTTTACTGGAATGAGCTAAAAATAACAATTTTTCCGAATTCCATATATAACATACATGAAAAATTGTGAGGGAATGACATCATCAGCTCGCTCATTTGAATAGGCACATTCCTAAGGACTGGTCAAGAAATACTTTCCGAAAAAATGTGAAATCTAAAAATGTCATATCTTCCTTATTTCTTCCGATTTTTGTCATTTTTGTATCATTCTGTAGGGAACATTTTTCTCTTTCTTTTGAAGTTTATCTATTTTGGGGTGGATTTCTTCTTTAAGGGATACGCACCATCACTGGCTATCGGACGGAAGCTTGGTAGTCTAGTGGATGTGACGCCTGTCTGGCAATCCGAAGGTCATGGGTTCGAATATCCTACGTAATTATGTATGTCGACGGACGGGTGTTCGTTGTAGCTATTCTTTAATCACTGTATAATCAGGGGGCATTTACGTCGATGAATGCAACTTTGTCAACCAATTTCAAAGGTATGATCTTATCGGTTTGTTGGGTTTTTTTTAATCAGTACTGATCTTTCTGCCAACTAAAAGAAGAGGTGCACATAGAGAGCATAGAAATCAGTTTATATACGTGTGAGATGTGAAAGGACGAGTAGGGCCTACATACCGAGTAAAATTCAAACCCCTTTGACATGGCTACTCCCCAGAGAATTAAAGGCGTGATACAGCCTGTTTCCCTGGTAGTCATTGTGTTAAGAGGTTTAGTTATAACCCTTGCAGATTTAAACTCCATTGCTCATGTTTAACTCGAAATGCAGAACCGACCCTAACAAAAAAGTCCTGTGGTACTCCCTGTGGTACTTGTCGGTACCACACAATGTACCACACACTTGCAATGTTACCACAGGAACTGTGTGGTACTGTACCACAGGCTTGTAGGGTACTCCCTGTAGTACTTGTCAGTACCACACAATGTACCACATAAATAAATGTTACCACAGGAACTGTGTGGTACTGTACCACAGGCTCATGTGGTACTCCCTGTGGTACTGGTTGGTACCACACAATGTACCACACAAATATATTTTAACACAGGAACTGTGTGGTACTAGGTCACAGGCTCGTGTGGTACTCTGGGATGTACCACAGGGCAGTACCACAGGACATTTCCACAGGAAAGTACCACAGGACAGTATCACAAGACAGTATACACACAAATTGTCTTGTGGTATTTTGGGACGTATACCACACGACAGTACCACAGGACAGTACCGCATGAATTGTCCTGTGGTATTTTGGGACGTACCACAGGAGAGTACAACAGGAAAGTACCACAGGATAGTACCACAGGACAGTACCACACGACTTGTTCTGTGGTATTTTAGGACGAACCACAGGACAGTACCACAGGACAGCACCACAGGAAAGTACCACAGGATAGTACCACAGGACAATACCACAGGAATTGTCCTGTGGTATTTTGGGACATACCACAGGACAGTACCACAGGACAGTACCACAGGATAGTACCACAGGACAGTACCTCACGACTTGTCCTGTGGTATTTTGGGACGTACCACAGGACAGTACCACAGGACAGTACCACAGAGCAGTACCACAGGGCAGTACCACAGGAAAGTACCACAGGATAGTACCACAGGACAGTACCACACGACTTGTCCTGTGGTATTTTGGGACATACCACAGGGCAGTACCACAGGACAGTACCACAGGAAAGTACCACAGGATAGTACTACAGGACACTACCACACGACTTGTCCTGTGGTATTTTGGGACGTACCACAGGACAGTACCACAGGGCAGTACCACAGGAAAGTACCACTGGAAAGTACCACAGGATAGTACCACAGGACAGTACCACACGACTTGTCCAGTGGTATTTTGGGACATACCACAGGACAGTAGACGTACCACAGGACAGTACCACAGGGCAGTACCACAGGAAAGTACCACAGGAAAGTACCACAGGAGAGTACCACAGGACAGTACCACACGACTTGTCCTGTGGTATTTTGGGACATACCACAGGACAGTACCACAGGAATTGTCCTGTGGTATTTTGGGACGTACCACAGGACAGTACCACAGGATATTACCACTGGACAATACCTCACGACTTGTCCTGTGGTATTTTGGGACGTACCACAGGACAGTACCACAGGATATTACCACAGGACAGTACCTCACGACTTGTCTTGAGGTATTTTGGGACGTACCACAGGACAGTACCACAGAGCAGTACCACAGGACAATACCACAGGGCAGTACCACAGGACAGTAGGCCTACCACAGGAAAGTACCACAGGATAGTACCACAGGACAGTACCACACGACTTGTCCTGTGGTATTTTGGGACGTACCACAGGGCAGTACCACAGGACAGTACCACAGGATAGTACCACAGGACAGTACCACACGACTTGTCCTGTGGTATTTTGGGACATACCACAGGACAGTACCACAGGAATTGTCCTGTGGTATTTTGGGACATACCACAGGACAGTACCACAGGGCAGTACCACAGGACAGTACCACAGGATAGTACCACAGGACAGTACCACACAACTTGTCCTGTGGTATTTTGGGACGTACCACAGGACAGTACCACAGGGCAGTACCACAGGACAGTACCACAGGAAAGTACCACAGGATAGTACCACAGGACAGTACCACATGACTTGTCCTGTGGTATTTTGGGACGTACCACAGGACAGTACGACAGGAATTCCTGTGGTAATTTTCGATGTATACCACAGGAGAGTACCACAGGAATTGTCCAAAATCCCACAGGAAAATCATAATGTGCTATTCCACACAGAAGTACCACACAGCAAATTAAATTCGTAAGAACCACAGAAAAATGCTACAGGATATTCTTTTTTTTTCTTAACATTTTATACCAGAGGACTATTACATCAGGAGAATATCAAACAGCAGTACCACACAGGAGTACCACACAGGAAAATTGTAAGGCAGAATCAACTGAAATTTATAACAAAAATACAAACAAAAAAAGCACATATTAATATTCCTCAATTAATTGATAGATAAGTTATGCTGTGAATTATAGCAATTGATTTGCCATTACTTATTCTGTCCTATACTCCTACAGTATTACCTATTTAGTGAAAGTGCTGATGTAAAGCATGAGAAATTTCATAAGGACTTCTGTGGTAGGCCCTACTCCTGTGGTACTCCTGTGGTACTCCTGTGGTACAAATTTTTACATAGCTCATGAATATTCATAAAAAGCACTCTAGATTTTAGAAAATACATATATGATTTAAGAAGTCAAAGTATTAATGATGGAACTTACTTTGAACTTTATGAAAGATTGTCTAATTATGTTATGTTATTCCCAATATCATAGATATTGTTATGAAAGTGTAATTTCATATCTTGATAATAAAGCATAATCGAGTTAGTAACCATGCCTTAATGCTTTACGGAGAGACGGCTATATATATATGTACTGATACGGTCGATGGCTACCTAGGAATAGAATATGACTATATAGATCTATTATAGGCCTAGATTGGCACTTGGCCATTAGACTCTCGTTTGAGGTTATATGTTAGGAGTAGGACAGGTTATTAAATAGGGCCATGTTTGTCCTGAAATCCATCACTCACCTATCAGGAATATTCCTTGATATGTGGCTAAAATTCTCCCAGAATTTTTTTTTTCGATCTATCCTGTGTGGTACTCTCCTGTGGTACCATGGAAATGCTGTGTGGTACTGCCCTGTGGTAATGCTGTGTGGTAGTGATCAACCTGTGGTACTGTCCTGTGGTACTGTCCCAAAACACCACAGGACAGTTCCTGTGGTAGGCCCTACTGTTCTGTGGTACTAGTCCTGTGGTACTGCTCTGTGGTACGTCCCAAAATACCACAGGAATTCCTGTGGTACTGCCCTGTGGTACGTCCCAAAATACCACAGGAATTCCTGTGGTACTGTCCTGTGGTACTGTTCTGTGGTACCGGTCCTGTGGTACTTTTCTGTGGTACTGCCCTGTGGTACGTCCCAAAATACCACAGGAATTCCTGTGGTACTGTCCTGTGGTATGTCCCAAAATACCACAGGACAATTCCTGTGGTACTGTCCTGTGGTACTTTCCTGTGGTACTGTCCTGTGGTACCGTCCTGTGGTAATTACCACAGGAGTACCACAGGACTTTTTCGTAAGGGGAAGTAATTCATTATCCGTCAGTTGTGGAATTCTATTAGTTCCAGATATGTTCGTGATGGTAAAATTGATAATGATGCTGTCTGGAAGGAAGGCTACGGAGTAAAGCGCCCTGAAGATGAGAAATATCAGACTTGCAGAAATGGTTTGAAGAGCAAAAAGCACGTACACAGTCATCCTCCAAATTCCACTTCGTCCGTCGACATGTCACGTGCTTCCCTGTGATGCGGCTTTTATAGGCTTACCATGACACGTTTTGTGGTGTTGTTGAACGATTTATTAAGCCGTTCATTCAAAAGGGGAACGGCAATACAGCAATCAACCTTGGGCCAAGAAGGTATCATACACTACCATAGCCTGTGACTAGAGCACAATATACGTGATACATAATATGATTTAGTCACCACCACATACACACAGACAACAAGGCAAGTGCCAAATTGTGTCTCGCCCATTCGCGTACAAGAAATTAATATTTTCTAACTCCCAGAAGTTCATTGACCCGCCTATGACCTTTTGTGAGCCATAATCGAAACGCGCCATAAAAACTTAACATTGGGCCGTAAAAGTTTTTTGACCCCTTTCTGTGACCTTTGACCTAGTGATGACCTTCAACTCCCCGAGGGACATCTACCATCCAAGTTTGGTCACAAACGGACAAAGGGATCAAAAGTTATGAGCCACAATCGAAACGCGCCCTTAAAACTTAACATTGCGCCCTAAAAGTTCGTTGACCCCTGTCTGTGACCTTGGACCTTGTGGTAACCTTCAACTTCCCAAGGGACATCTACCATTTAAGTTTGGTCACAAACAGACAGATACATCAAAAGTTACGAGCCATAAACGAAACGCGCCCTAAAAACTTAACATTGGGCCCTAAAGTTCATTGACCTCTGCCTGTGACCTTTGACGTTGAGGTGCCCTTCAAGTTTGGTAAAATGTGTAACTTTGTATAACCACTCTTCCCTCCAAGTTTGATTGAAATTGAAATCCTCAGTAGAGAGTTATGCAAGTTTTTGTAGCGTTACGAACAGACGACGGACGGACGGACGGACGGACGACGGACGGACAGACGCCGCAGGCGATCCCTTATTAAGGGCTTTTTACACTTGTAAATTTTTGCTTAGCCCCGGACCAACGGTGGGGCTAAGGGGGGGGGGGGGGGCCTTAGCCCCACCGTTGGTACGGGACTATCCTTAACCCACTTTCTGTTTACACTCGTTTTTGCCAAAGTGGGCTAGCCCCACCGATAGTACGGTACTATCTGGCCCTGCAAAATAGCAGGGGTTAGCACCGCAATTGCGGTGCCAAGCAAGTGAGTGTAAACAGAACGAAAAAATAATCC
Source organism: Diadema antillarum (assembly GCF_040938485.1). Classification (NCBI taxonomy): domain Eukaryota; kingdom Metazoa; phylum Echinodermata; class Echinoidea; order Diadematoida; family Diadematidae; genus Diadema; species Diadema antillarum. Next base: position 1,214,763 of record NW_027272201.1, read on the forward strand.
TGGGCTAAGCGACGGAGACGAAGTGCGACCCTCACTGACCAATCAGAAACGAGGTTATCAAGTGCTGCCGGTGCGTGCGTGTATACGCATACAGTACACAGCGTAATTATGAATATTCATGTGGTTTGGAAAGTCCGGGGCTAAGAAATATGAGTGTAAAAAGGTTAGTTTTCTCCTTAGCCCCGGACAAGAGATAGTACGGGACTAATTGGCGAGTGTAAAAAGCTGAAAAAATTGGTACGGGACTAATGATAGTCCTGGGTCAGAGAAAGTCCGGGGTTAAGAAACACAAGTGTAAAAAGCCCTTTAGTCTCCCCACACCTCCGATGGGCTCGACAAAAACATGAAATACACTAAAAACAAAAACCAAGGGATCAAATTGCAATCAAAGCTCAACTGTCCGATTCGAAGCCGACAAACCGGTTTTGCCAGATCCAGTATCTCCTTCTCTTAATCCTCCTTCTATAATTTCTTCTTCAATTCCATCTGTTTCTCAATATTTTTTTTCCTTGAAATCAATTCTACGTCCCCTTATTTCACAACGAATGAAATCACATTCTACAATACACCAGCCTTGCACCAACGTGGATTTGGACATCTTCGCGCAAACACACCAAATGTCCATGTTGTAATATCAAACACGACAAAGTCATAACAGGAGTTCTCACCGTGAAACCATGCTTACTTTCCTGTCTATACTGTTTTCCGTTACTTGACCATGTTTTGTTTTGCAGATAAAAGTGCCGTTTGTGTTGATTCTTAAACGCCTGCGCTTTGTAAGTTAAAGGTGAACCCCGCAATACCGAGGTACTGGCAGTCTGAACTACGAGAATTCTCTGATTATAAGGAAAACGGACAAACTAAATGACAATTTTATCAGTAAAATTTTCCCTGTAAAGGTTATGGAAAATTAATGTCCTTGTATTCGTGTTTGTGATCGTTATAAAGGGATTCGCCTCATAATTATGACTGATCAATATCAAGACCTGATATCTCCAGAATGTTTGATCTTGTTCCGTGACAAATTAAAGATAATAAAAAGTTTTGGTACCTCAAAAGTGTCCTTGAATTTCCTTGCCTTAGTTTGTGTTTCAGGTTAAAGTACCTTTCATATAAGTAACACTGTGAGACTTACTCGCCCCAAAGTGCTCTCATGTCTTAGTAATCATGCAATTAACTGCGACCAGCAGCCCCATACGCATAGCGACCAGCAGTCCCATACGCATAGCGTAATCGGGCTTCGCATTGTAGCATTCAGGATCATGACAGATTTAGTATCGCAGGGTAAATGTCAACTTCAAATCCCAAAAATTCTTCAATTTGAAGACTTACCAATTAAGTTGAAGTATTGAAAACAGGCTTCGGGCAACGTTTGGTTCGGCCTATAGTCCCTTTCTGTTCGAATTGATGTGACTCGGTCGACAGGACCTTAGGAGAGCTACATACAGTACACCGAATACTACAGCCAGTGCCTGCGAACACATCATATGCAGTCCGCACACAAATTTCAAATCCATGAACGGATAAGATGTTTGTGTGCGCATGCGCTCGCCATAGTATCCAGTGTATGTAGCTCTCCCAAGGTCCTCTCGACCGAGTCACATTCAGTCATCAATTCGAACAGAAAGGGACTATTGGCAGAACCAAACGTTGTTCGAAGCCTGTTTTCAATACTTCAACTTAATTGGTAAGTCTTCAAATAGAAGAAATTTTTGGATTTTAAGTTGACATTTACCCGCGATACTAAATCTGTCATGATCCTGAATGCTACAATGCGAAGCCCCATTACGCTCTGCGTATGGGGCTGCTGGTCGCAGTTAGCTATGCGTACAATGGGCTGCACGCTGCTGGTCGCAGTCAGTGGTTTCGTACAATATTAATATCGACGCTGGTCAGCGTCGGCTCTGGTACGAAACCATTATTGCATGATTACTAAGACATGAGAGCACTTTGGGGCGAGTAATTCTCACAGACAACGTACTTTAACCCGAAACACAAACCAAGACAAGGAAATTCAGGGAAGCTTCGTTCTTCCCAAGAACTGTAAGGAACTGGAATTCCCTGTCGTCAGAAATTGTTTCAGCGCCATCTGTGGGATCATTTCGAAACCGTCTAACGGTTGATCACAGTGGCTAGTATTTTTGTCAAATTTTCTATGTGCTTGTAAATATCTGTAAATAAATTGTATTATAATGCAAATAGCACCAGTCTGCAAGAATCTTCAGTCTATTGAAGGAGGCAGACTTAATCAGAAGAAGAAGAAGAAGAAGCTTTTTGAGGTACCAAAACCTTTTATTATCTTTAAGAAACAAATTGATTAACAAAAAGCAACAACAATACAGCCAGACATGCGTTGATGTCTAAAAGAAACCCATGGCAATTCACATTTTTACGACGAAACAGACACCAGCTTTAAGCAAAGTCTCAGCAAAGTCTATGATTGCATTCAGAGGCATTATCATTTGCAAAAAGGTGGAACAGACTGAACAATGGGCAGGAATAAGAAGTTACACAAAACTGGTGGGAGAAAATTATATTTTGAAGATGTTATGACTGACAGCATTGGGTGGCGATAATCTCCATACGAGCAGAAATGTTGGCAAACATGGAGGTACCAATCTTTTGAAAGGGACATAAATGTGAAAGATTTGGCAAGTCGAGTATACAAGCTATCATAGTACACTAGGGTGCAACATTCAAGATTCGACATCGGTAAAATCCATACTAGGAGTGTTATCGGCCAAAGAACAGCCAGATTTTCCGGTCTTGAGTCAATTATTGGAGTAGAGTTTCCCCTGATGTCACGGGGAGCCAGAGTGCGCCGCTGTCGGCCGTACGTCACAAAGCTCCACACTGATTTGCGGAGCCCAGTTATTGATATGTAAAGTAAACCATCTGGATTGGGACGTGATCTTTCGACAAACTTGTTACGCTGGTATCCGGACAGCGTAATGAGATTTGATTTCTTTCCTCCACTTATTCATTGATTGAAGCCACACGAGAGCTCGCCCGCTTCCGTCGTCCAAGGACAGGACTGGTGAAAGATGCCTCATACACACACGTGACTCATATTACCCTGGCTGACATTCATGTTTTCAATGTCATTTATTTATTCCCACCCCCCCCCCCGTGTTTTGTCAACCCCTGTGGCTTAGTCCAAACCTAGTTTGTGATGGGGGAGAATGACGCGTCTACCCCTCGCTGTTAGCCTCGAATAAGATGCCGGGTGGGGAATATATAAAAGTTCAAGCCCTGTTTTTACAGACCTTACCGCAACAACGTCCGGAGAACAATATTCCTCGCCTCGGGCAATATCATAATACAACCGCGGAAGAGAGAGAAGGGTACCATTTTAACAAATCGAAAACCTTCTCCGGGTAGGTTTCTGCGAAGAGGGTAGGTCCACTGATGCGACTATACCCTGCCCACCAGGGCCAGCGTCGCCTATACTTGTACTTATACTAGATGGCTTGTGCACGTTGCATAGAAATTAGAGGTTAGCCTACAATCCATACTGTGATGCAAGTGTCAATCCTTCTATGTCTGCAATGTTGCGCATGCGTGTTAAGTGTATCAAAGGGATGTTACCGCGGTTTCGTTCTAATAGAAGGGCTGTCGGGGTAATGTCGCGGTAACTTCAGGGTAATGTCGGGGTAATTATACCCTTGCTGGCTAGGGTAGAATTTGGCAAAGGTTACTGCCACAACGTCGAGCAACATTTTGCTGGGACCGTTTTAACAGGCAGGGTAAAATAAGATTACCCGGACGCTACCCGTACGTTGTCGCGGTGAAAGGCTCTGTTAAAAGCGGGGCTTGACCAACGAGGCCTCGATCACCCCATCTGCATTCGCCCCGTTACGACTAAGCATCACCAAAGTATATCAAGACAGAAGTATTCTAAGCTAGGCAAACACTTCTAATGCAAGGCATTTTTGAGATGAAAGGATTTAGACCTGAACTGAATAATAATGGAGTATAATGCACAGACAACAGCTCCCATTATTAAATGAACGATTATCTCTCAGTATTATAGCTTGTGTTTGTGACTGCACAATCTAGTTTTGAGCGAGGTAGCGAGCTCTTTTTACTTCCTTTTACTATGTCATGCATTCTTCTTCATGCGCATAACTGGTCCACCCACGGGAATGGGAAGGAATTAGGCCCTAAACTCAAGAGTCCTAACGTCGACTTCGACTGTAGAGTGGCGGACGATAACAAGAGAACAAGGTATTATGTGCACGCGGGGGCACCCAGGGGCACCCAGGTGTTGTTGAAGTCGGTGTTGACTGCGCAGCGTGGAGGCGATCATGCCATCGGATCGTCTGCCTAAATCAGTCGCGACAGGCCGACTGACAGTATCGACAGTCCCAGGTTGACAGGCTGATCAGCCTCATTCAATTAAGTTTTCTCGAGCGCGCCGCGGTCTAAAAACAGCAACAACAACAACTAATCAGTGTGAGCTTGATAATCGTGACTTTGCCTTTCACGGGGTTTCTTGGAAGCCCTTCAGACTTGTCATGTTGAAGCCAAGACCTAAGTCGATATGGTGTTTTCTTGATCCTGCACCCCTGCAGGGGTGTCAGTTTGGCAGCCGTGAAAGTGTTAATTATAGTTGGAGGACAAATCATGCTAAACCACCGGGTCCCTGGGCGGGATTAACAACTTCCTGTTATACAATGAATTCGATGATGCCTTTAGGGCATGAGTTCATATTTTGACCAGATTAAGGGGTACACAGAGTTTGTCTTATTGTTATTTACACGCTCTGACGGACCAATAAGGTACTAAAAGAAACTGATCAGGCGCAAGTAAAAGGAGAATTAGAGGTTTATTTCGTTTGTATAGACGTGTGAAGAAACCAGCATGAGGCTGTTGAAAGCTACATTCATGAAAAGAAGTGATAAAAGGATCCATTAGACGTAATTTGATAGTTATATATAGTTATGCTAAATCAGTCATAATCAGTTAAAAACAAGTATTAAAAAGGCCAAAAATTCTCAATACTACAGAGACGTATTCAACGGCAGGGCCTGGCTTGAAGTTACAGTTCGTATGCATTTAGGGTAGGCTGTTTGCCCAGTCTTCACATTCTGTGGGATGTAATGAGCGTTATAGGGCTCACACGGGTAAATAACTCCCCATAGAGACGTGTGTTAAAATTCAAAATTAAAACAATAAATCTGTAAAATAGCTGGGAGAAATGAGGTGTTTCATCTTCACTAACCTGGATAAGTGAGCTATACCCTGTCATCCATCAAATTTCCGAGGCGGCCGGGTTCTTCAGCTCAAACTCTGTCCAAGGGTCCGCAAAGCCAGACTACGTGTTCTTTTCACTAAAAAAAAAAAATCACCTATTTTCTGTACATGCACCCAATGAAATATAGTCCCTTCAAATTCCATGAGAAAAGCTTTCATCTTCAAACCAGAATGCAATTTGTAGAGGAATTCATACTCAGTATCTGCAGCTATTCAGTTTTTAGATATGCCAAACTGCATTATTGATTTTTAATTATTATTTTCTTCATTTATTTTGGTATCTTTGGTACGAATTTGTGAAGGGGTCTGGGACATTCCATTTTATTTACAGGTGTGAGCCCTATAGACATTCGAGAAACAAACGCATGAACAAGGTACGCATGGATTATAGATCTCACTCCTCATTTCAAAGTGGGAGAAAAAGAACCCACAGAGACAACATGGGTAATTCGAGACAAAATTGGTGCATGGTTGTGTTTGATACAAGAGGGCATCTTACGGTTAGAGGGATCGAACTCGGACGGTACGCCAAAGAAGGCTAGTATAAATGACTTGCTTTCGAATAGATCCAACAAAACTTGAGGGGGAATTCAAAGAATGCATGTACATATTCAATCTCCTCACAGCGACAGCGAGTTGGAATTGACGAGGAAAAAAAAGATGAAACTTGAAAAATGGAGCTACATGCTTGAACTTAGCTTAGGGACACAATACATTTTTTTTTTCAGTCTAGACATAGATAATGGAGGGGTTAGTAGAAAAGAGCAAGTCGAACTTTTAAAGCTTCAAAGCGATTAGGATTCGGTCCACTTGTTGTCATGTATAGTTAAATCACAAGTCATTAGAGTCCGTCGGCAACTCAAAGCACATTAGATCATTAAAAGCACCTCCCCGTCAAAAGTGAGGGGATGTGAGGTGAGGGCATCATCTATTGTGATGATTATTCGTATAAATTCTCGCCTCGCGGTTAAAGCCACCTCATCAACGGTTGAAAAGGGGGTAATAATCGACATTGCCGGAAGGGTGATGCGACTTAACGACCCTCCAATTCTCACTTCGTGACTTCACGATTCATTCATTTTCTCTTTTCTTTTCTTTTTTCTTTTTTTTTTTGGGGGGGGGGGAATCTAGATTCTGCACGTCGTTTCCATATCAGCCGCAAGCATCAAATAATGTTCGGACGCAAAGACTCACAGAACGTGCAGAAATTTTGGGAGGCAAAGCACGATTCCCTCTTCGTCCGACATCATGCTCACTGGGTACGCTGCATTCTCTGGCGTCTGGGGCCTTTCGTTCATAGTGTAGATTTATATGAATATCTCATAAACGGCTGGCGATGAATAAATGACAAGATGACATCTTTCCGACGGCAAAGATGTAACTTCTTGAATAAATTCTTCCACTCTAGCTGCGATAGCCATAAGATGATACACGTACAATACTATTTTTAGAATATCATCTATGGTGAAGATAATGATACATTATAATGATAATGATTGCTCATAGCTTTAATCCTATAAATAACCGTTTTCATCACTACTTCTAACGTTACCAGTATAGTAACACCTTTAATTTTTATCATCATCTCATGTGTGCATAACGGATTCATTTTTGAATTGATATAAACCAGAGTAAATCAATAGAATTACAATGTCAAGGATTTTGACGTGGTGCACAAAGCCATAGCCACCGAAGTCTGCCTTAAGAAACCCGACTTCACTCCATGCATTTTCTTTCTTTCTTTCTTTTTTTCTCTCCTCAGGCAAAAGGGAGAGAGAGAGAAAAAAAATGAAATAATTGAATTCTTCCACCTGACATGGAATGAGGTCTAACTCGGCGGGAGAAATCTTTCATGTTCATGTTTACCCCGCATTGTTGGTGGCACGGAAACTTCGGAACGGCACTGGCAAAGCAAACAGCGAAGCTGAAACCAGAAAATACGAAAAATCTTTCGCAAACAGTCGACTGATCTTTCCTTCTTTCTTTCTTTCTCTCTGTCTCTCTTTCTTTCCCTCTCTCTTGTTGTGCCGTTGATTCATCCTCTAAGCTTCTTGACAGAGTGCCTTGAACTTTCGAGACGCGACTCCAGAAAACTGACCCCTTGTTACGAGTGTCCTCCTTTGAGGTAACGTCTTGGAATTGACAGTTGCGGGGCGCAGACAGTCATGTCCAGCATACAACACTGTATTCAACATTATCAGTTTTTTACGATCCTGGGAAGTCTACAGTTGTCAAGGCTGAGGAAGAAGCAAGCAATAAACCATGCAGACATGAGTGATACTTTTAAAAGGAACATTAGATTGCAATTTTCCTTTTCCCCCTTTTCTCTATAATTACATACTAGATACAAATTATACCAATGTTTCTTTGTGTAGATATTAACTTCTACGTCTTTGTGTACATGTAAACTTAGTACGTCACATAAAGATAGACTAATGGCATAAAAGAGTAAGAGAATGGTGTGGGAGGGGACAATGTTGACAGAGCAAAATAGACGAGAACTAGTGTTTCTACAGAAAGTAATGCGTATAGCTTCACTGCATATACACATGTCGAGTTTTGAGCTGGTTGCTTTTTAATGATCAAATTTCGTTTCCCCTACGCTAGTCACGAGTTTATTCCCTTTAAAGGGATCGTATAGTTTCGGTTGAGACCTAATTTCAGGTTTCTAACCTTTTTTGGTGAGATAATGAGAAACCACTTATGAAATATGAACGAGCATGTAATTCCATGACGAATCACCGTTTATTTGTTGAAAATTGGTTTTGAAATGGCTGAGATAGCCAAAACAGAGCGATTCTAATAAGTGTGGGACCCACACTTAATAACGATCGCTTTGTCTTATTTTGTTTTTGGATGTTTCAGTCATTCCAAACCCGATTTTCATCAAATAAACTTTGAAATTCCTCTTAAAATGGCATGCTCTGTACTATTTCATAAGTGTTTTCTTGGCATCTCGCAAAAAGTTGAAAGCCCAATTCTCATCTCCACCAATACTGTCCTATCCCTTTAATGATCTCAAAGTATGTAATTAATAAGCAAACCTTTTGTTACCATTCTTTTTCACTACAGCTACTGTGGACCATCATTAATGTGGATACTCTGCTATGTGTATGATTGTTAGGCAGCAGTTTGCACACTTCCGATGAAATGTAAATTCGAGTGACTTTAGTGATGTATATGGAGAACTCCGCAATAGTGTTTTCTCGTACAACACAATGTAAAGTAAAATGTTTTCTAAATTTGAGGCAGCCTATTTTGTCTCTTGCCAACATTAAAAGGACAACAACTTAATCTCACTTTAGCTATTTACCTGAAATCAGGGAGGTGTCACCTCCCTGCTGAAATCCAGAGCAGCCCCGTAGCAGGGAGGTCTCACCTCCCTGCCCGTAGTTAATGCAGTACGATACAAATAAAAATTAGTGATATTCATAATGTCCTTTACTACTCAGACTGAGCAACTATTCAAATGACATGAAAAAAACCTAGGTATTCAAAAAAGGGGAGCAATGGATATACAGTATTAGATATGCATACACAACATTGATAGTTCCTGTATAGGAGTCCGAGATTTCACTTACCAACACGTTACGAGGGTTGGGGTTGCTCTCTAGATGACTGAACAAAGCCCGTAAACATCCGAAGCATATCAAAATCGAAAACAAAATTTGCTTAAATCGCGATTAAAAAAAGACACACAAAACAAAAGTAGACTCTTTGTTCCAAATCGCTCTTCCAGTGTTACTACAGTGATCTACTAGTTTAGACCAGTAGAGCGATCTATCTCTCGCAAACGCCGAGATCTAAATGGTTATTTGAAAGAGATGATTCCCGAGGCACCTCTTTTCACTCCAATTTTGTGTATGGACGTGCTGGCGACGCGTCGGAGCGTGTTCTTAATGTACACAGCTCACACCACAGAGATTTTATGCTAGATTCTCTTTGGCTCACACTTCTTTATACTCTATTCCCAGGTGATCAGACGGAAAATCATAGCATTTCGTCTGCAATGAGTGAGACCAAACTTCTTGGCGCGCCCACAGAAAATATTCTAGATTTCTTTTCAATTTCTGAAGAATACCAAAATTTGCGATATGGTGTGAAAGAGAGACGCAGACAAAATGTATGCGTGTGTGTGTGTGAGAGAGGGAGAGAGAGAGAGAAAGAAAGAAAGCAAGAAAGAGAGAGAGAGAGAGAGAGAGAGAGAGAGAGAAGAGAAAGAAAGTAAACATGTTTCCTAGATTTTTTTTTCTGTCATTCAGTAGAATGAAGGTGAGTGCACTTTGATTTCGATTTGTGAGTGAAAGAGAGCTGTGTTATCCATTGTGAGGACAAGGGTCGGCGGGAGTATCAGAGTTCATGGTAGGTTGACGTCATACAGGATGAACTTTGTGAAGTACTTCGGTTATTTTTCGATGTCCTGATATCCCAAGTCACTTTTTAATCAAAGAAATCCAAGATGCAGTATATACCTACACACCAGCTAAACAAAAACAAGCACCTGTTATATATGTGCAGTGTTGTCAAGTTCAAGTTTTATTTAGTATTTCCACTTTCTCAGTGATGGGATTACAAAATGATTGACAGTAAAACAAGAGTACAAAATATATACAACCATATCTTTTGATTGGAGAAGAAAGAAAAAAAAAAACATACTTAACACAAATGTAAATGGTCATTATCATCTGAGGATATCACAAGTAAATGTCAGAAATATGATGGGGCCTACATACAAGCAATGATGCTTGTAATACTGTAGGTTCCCGAATTCATAGGCGAGGAATTATACGGAGAACGGATATGTTCATCTTGCCCAACTAAAATTATGCCAGCGCAAAAATCAGTCGCTATGTACCCAAATCGCCTGATGAAACGTAAACTCGTAACTTCAGACAAAAGTGCAAAAGTGTGATACTGCGTATGCCATTGAATTGTGATACGCTTTAGCCAGTCAAAATGACTCAAAACCGAGAAAACATGAGCAATATCATTTTAGTGTGCTTTCTTGAAATTATTAAACTAAAACATTATCACTTATAGTATATTTTCACCCTTTCATAATTGAATATAACCTATGGTAGTATTCAGCTTATGTAAGATAGTCAGGGGAATGTTACGATATCATTCATCCCATATATTCTATATAAAGTCTATAAAGTCTATAAAGTCTATATTCTCCTTCGCTGGACCTAAATTTTGGAACTCCCTTGACAGCAGCATAAAAGAATCTCTAAGTTTTAACACTTTTACTTTGAAATTAAAGAAAATGTTTATCAATTCTTATATCACTGGGGATTTGCATTTCGAAAGTTGCTAACTGACTTCTTTGTTGTTAATGTCTTTACTTTGTTTAATCTATTTCATAACTGTTATATATATTACTTATAGATAGTCCACTTCTTGGTAAGACCAAAGTCTCATGTGCCCTGGCATTGGCCCTTGAACTCTTCCTCCTTTGCCCTTTTCTCTCTCTTCCTCTGTCTTCCTGTCCCCCTCTGGCCTTTGACCTCCTATTTATTCTTTCCTCGCGTATGTAAGAGAGCAGCTTTGTTTTTGTCTGTGTGTGCGTTTTGTGTGCGTATACTTGTTTTATTTTCTGTTTCCCGAGGACTATGTCAAATTGTCTTGTTACATTATTACTATAATTTTCACGACTCACGAGGGGACTGCATTCTACAAGCTTGGCTTTTTAGCAGTCCCCTCCATTTCCGACCTTTTCTTTCTTATGATTCAGTCACATTTTGCCCATGTATTTTTTCAGCTAGTATATTTATTGAGTCATGTAAACAAATGACGTGCATCTAAATTTCATTTGGAAATGTAATAGTTACATTGTACTTAATTTGTTTATATGAAATTGTCATATTATATGTTTTGGCCGGAAATGAAATAAAATGAAATGAAATGAAATATCAATGTAAAAGCCAAAATCATAACAACCGCCTTTATGCCTTTAATACCCAGCGACACAGGATGAAGGACTCACTACCAAACTCCTCACTCTCATAATATGCTTTAGTTTCGGTACACCTGTACTCTACTTAAATAGATCATTGTTAATGTGGAGAGTACTGTCATTTACTGCAAATCAAACCATTTCAATGTTAATTTGGTGCTTTGTCCTGGGAAGCGGCGATTTCTTTCTGTTCAGTTTGTTCAATCACTTTGCCTTGATGTAATGGTCCATTGTCCGAATCTGGAAGAGGTGATTTCTTTCTGTTCAGTTTTTCAATCTCTTTGCCATGATGTTATTGTCCATTGTCCAGATCTTAAAGGGATAGTACAGTATTGGTGGAGATGAGAATTGGACTTTTAACTTTTTGTGAGATACCAAGAAAACACTCATGAATTAGTATAGAGCATACCATTGTAAGAGGAATTCAAAGTTTATTTGATGAAAATCGGGTTTGGAATGACTGAAACATCCAAAAAACAAAGTAAAACAAAGCGATCGTGATAAAGTGTGGTCCCAAACTTATTAGAATCACTCTGTTTTGGATATCTCGGCCATTTCAAAACCAATTTTCATCAAATTAACCTTGAATTCCTCATGGAATTACATGCTCTTTCACATTTCATAAGAGGTTTTTCATTATCTCACCAAAAAATGTTAGAAACCTGAAATTAGGTCTCAACCAAAACTATACAATCCCTTTAATATCAAAGCAGACCTTTATCTCAAAGTGCCTGATATAAAGCATAGAACCTAGGTGATAGAACACATACTTCTGCCTATGTATTCTTAGGCACCTCATTTCCCCTCTATCCAGAATTGTTGCCAGTATAAATGCTGATCAAATATTTGTTGTGTTGTAAAAGTTATAATGAGGTTTGCTTTGTTGAAGAAAGCATTCCATGCATCCTTTGAAGATACGGTAACTTTGTGGAATGTTGAGACTATTTGCGATACCTATAGTTATAAAAGTGTGCCTAGAATCTTTATTCTATTTCAATAGGCCTATAACTTTTTTTTTAAATTTCAATATAATTTTTTTTGGGTTCACATGTTTGTCCGTATTACCACTAAAGGGCAATCTTTCGTTCGTTGCTTCATATCTAACCTTCACTGAAATTTTCGGTCGAATCTTGTTTGTTAGTTGTTTGTGTGTTTTGTTTTATTCCGTTGTTGGTTCGTCGTCGTCGTCGTTGTTGTTGTTGTTGTTTGTTGTTTTCTTTATGGGAAGGGGGTGGGGACCGGAGGAAGGGCCTCAGAAAGTTGCGAATAAAAAGACAACAGATCAATGCTAGAAAATCAGCAACTCTTTGGCCATTTGTTGTCGGAGGAAGCAAAGGTAAAAATCATACTGCTGGAAGGTCAGCTAGCACAGTGTGCTCACTGTCTTGCGCGAGGATAAACTAGTGTAGCTGCAAAGTGCTCATGCACAAAATACGTTTTCATTCTACTCCTTGCAATTTCTTTCTTATGCCTCGTTGTCCTTTCTATAGATATGATAGTGTCCTCGTTCACGCAGTGATATAAGGTCAAACGAGTCCGCCAGATGACATAACCGTACCAGAAAAAAACAAAAACAAAACAAAACACACACACACCAAGATATAAGCAGGCACTTCCGCTTGAAATGCACAACATGTTCGATCTCGTATAAGTGCGTCGGGGAAAAAATAACTTCGAGTGATTCTTGCATTCATTCATTCTTTTCATTTTATTTAATTTCTAACAAAAGTATAAAGCACAATATGACATTTGCATGTCATACGAAATCAATGCAGCTCATTTTTTTTTTTAATAAAGGGAATGCAATCATGATAGGCCAACTGTAACTAAAGTAATTATATCAAGGGAAAATTGTCGGAAATGGAGGGAACTGCTGAAAAGCCTGGCTTGTAGAATGCAGTCCCCTCATGAACATTATTTCCTTCATTGAAGTAGCGAAATACAAGAAATCCATCGAAGTTATTCCTTTTAAGCGTGACAGATTTATATTTATCGCCATTCTCCCATTTGGAATGGGGAGAAGAAAAGCTTAGTATCCATAATGTCACACAAGCTGATAATGCAAATGGATTTACGACTAAAAAAGAAGAAGCGAAACCCCGCCGGCGACAATTTATATCGTCTTTGTTTATGAAACTATCACGCCACAGCAACAGATCATTTGAAAGCGGAGGTTACAGGCATCAAAACCACCCACAAAATTGGAGGAAGTCGGAATAGGGTGGAAAGGATAATATTTCATTTTGCAGTAATCTGTAAATAGAATCTGCGGGATTCCAGTCTTTTAGATATGAGTAAAAAAAAATCGTCGGTATCTTCGACGAGATAAAAAGAAGATTCCTCTTTTTAGTTTTGCTGTCAGGTGGCTATTGAAAAGCCGACTTGTCGGGGCGTAAAATCTGGCATGACAAATGTCTACATTATGGGGGCCCACGAGGGGTATTGAAATCGTTGTTCGGTTAACCTCGAATCAAGTGGGTGCCGGTACATCCCCCACCCCCCACCCCCCCCCCCCTCTCTCTCTCTCTCCCTTTCCCCCTCTCTCTTGTTTTTATAGTTGAGAGCAACTCATCGTCATTATTATCATCGTTTGAATAGTATATCTGTGGTTAGACCACGGGGTATTTTTTTTTTCACATTTCATGAGAAAGAGAGTAGCGTTAGGTTGAAAAAAAATTCCTTCATTTAACCATCATCTTTGTGACGATATATACCACCAAAGGAGAAGGGGTTGTAGTTGCTAATTGGGTAGACCCCAAATGAGAATTGCACTTTACGTCTAGCTTAATATGATAATATGATATGATAATATGAAGCCTGCGTCTTTTCCCCCTTTTTCCTCCTGATTTTACCATCCCCACTTAGACAATATAGATGATGAAATCCATTTAGCCTACGCTGCTTCCATTTTTAAAGGGATGGTACAGTTTTGGTTGAGATAGGGGAATCAGATTTTGATTTTTTTTTTTTTTTTTGCGAAATAACTGGAAACCATTTATGAAATATCATAGAGCATACAATGCTAAGAGAGATTCAAAATTAGGTTTATAAAAATCGGGGGGGGCATGAAAAACTACATGAAATGAAATGAAATGAAATGAAATGAAAGAAAATGAAATGACATGAAGTGAAATGAAATGAAATGAAATGAAATTGAATTGAATCAAATGTCTAAACCCTTCAAAGTTCGTAGAATTTCCAATGGAGTGTGAGAAGGCTGTATGCACAAGGACGATAGAGGGCGGAATGTGTCAATCGGGTGAAACGACATTGCCTCCCAGAGGAAGTGTAATTGCCGAATACAACTCGGCAAGGCCATCACTTCAGACAAGAAGGCAATACATAGTTCAATATCCCCCCATACACCGAACTTTCGTCGACCCTTCATTTCGTCACTTGAACATGCAGTCTGAACAAATACCTCCGACGAATTCAGTTTATTCATGAATTTGGCTGTTAATTAACTGATGTATCAGAGCCCTCAACCGTCTGTTAACATCAGAACTGCATGTGTGCATCATGAATTTGCCTTGACTCGTAAAATGCGACACCCAGAGAGGTTGTATATAGAGAGTTATCGGTTCATCTGTATTATGTATTCACTACTACTGTATTGTAATTGTCAACATTACCATTGTCGTCATGATAAGTATGATTTCTCTAGTAGCAGTAGTAGTAGTAGTAGTATCGATGTGATATAAAAATGATAAGAATAAAATAATGACAAAGATAAAGAAAGTAATGCTGATATTGAAAGCGTAAGTAGTACCATTATCTTGGTCCTCGTTATGGATAACATATGAAGAATTTGTTCGCAAAAACCGATAAGTCCATTTTTTGAAGATTTTGAAGTACGGTCTCTGTCATAAAGTACAAAATAATACCTTTTTAATGATATATTGGTCTCTACATAGAAAGGTACATTTATGAAGTTATGGTCAAAAGAAGCAAAAATTTTCTTATCACTCTCTTTATTTTTCTTGACCTTTAATCGTAAATATCTCCATTTGGCAAATATGGACTTATCGGTTTTTGCAAACAAACTCTTCATATATTCAACACGAAAATGGGATGATTATCGTCAATAGTAGGAAAACTCAAACTAAACCATTCTAATGTCAGCAGTCAGCAAACAAACCAAACATATCAAGCAACAAAAAGAGTATTTAAGAAATAAAAAAAACCACAAGAAATACGCAACACAAGAAAACGTTGGTAGACACTGCGCCATATGATTTCTAGCATTTTGCGTTTAATATAACTTTCAGAAATATCATTGTAGTACTTCGGATTGCCACATTATAAATACGATAAGATTCAATTCAAGGTGCGCACCATTTACGACTTCTTAACAGATGTTTTGCCTCTGTACTAGTCCACATAGCATTGGTTACTATTCCCAACGCGTTAGCCATTATATCTGTAAAATATCACATTAACGTGTGGCATATGAATCTGATTAAAGAGGAAAAAATTACTTATATACTTCTCTTCTTGGTAATAATGTAATACTTAGAAATCACTTGTGTATGATAAACTGGGAGAAAGAAAACAACTTGCAAAACTTAGTGTCATGAAAAGAAAACTTTATGAAAACGTAATAAAAGCGTCTGTTGTTTCATTCGTTCAACAAGAAGACGCTGTGCATTATACGGAAGACGTGTGCGCAACACAAAGTTGTGACGTAAGCATTGTTGTTGTTTTTTTTTGCACATTTGAATAAAATTTACATCAATTACCTACCTCATCTATCTCACCATTACAACATCTAATGGATTTTTTTTTCTTTGTAAATTTTAAGGCTTCTGAGTTGGTACAGCGGCAGTCTGTTCGAAATCATGTAGAACGTCTTATCATTTTCTTTTTAAATTTAGTTCAATACAAGTTAAGCGCCTCAATTAGGAACACGCTTGGATTACCGTATATAGGACCGCTTGCCTACCGACTATAATTGAGTATTAGTAGAGCCCTCTCATTTACGACCGATAAAGCCGATATTCTGCGTGTAGGCTCCTACGGTGAGAGGTAGGCCCCTACGAATTTCTTGAAACACCAAATTTTGTTTTGCAGATATACAACGTACATTCTAATATAAATACGACGAAATGATATAAAAGAGGAATGTATGCACTATAGAGCCTACAGTGGTGACAACAATTATTCTCACACCAGAACTGATTTATAAGTAGTGGCGGTAAACATACCCCCTTGGCAAGAAAACAACTCTTTTTTATTTTCCTGAAAGTCGTTTGGAAACCTTAATTCTACGCCAGAAGTGAGTTGATAGACGCACCCTACGACGGACGCGCAGACGCGAAAGTCATCCTCCTTTCTGTAAATGCAGGCAAACCATTCCGTACTTACTACGTGGTTGGAATGTGTAAATGAGAAAACAATAAAGATACAAGCAAAAAATTCTGGCGACAGAGCGTACAATAAAAAATCAGGTTTTGATATACTTGATACCAGCATGAATTGAACATTTAACAGTGCGACAACATTAATTAAGATAAGTTTTCAGTCAATTCTGTCGAGCAAAACGCTGCACATGACTGAATTACAAGCGCCAAAACTTGCAATACTCATCATATTTTTCGAAAAGAAACAAATGTAATACATTCACTACTATACACTTCACTGATACAGTAAGTTTATCCCGTCTATGACGTTTCACACACCCATGTGGAAAAGTGCACTTGTGAACAGAAATCAATTTCAACTAGGCCTACTTGTATTTGAATAAATATTACACAAGTTCAACGATGACATTTCGTGCATAAGAGTAAAACCGTTTTCGTGGACTTGAATTCATTTTAAAATAGTTGCTTGAAAAAAAAGTAACTAGACAGGTATTTTAACATGAGTTACATATGGCAGCTAAGCACATTGAATTTGAACAACGCTTCCCAATCATTCGCACTTTTTAATGATAAAAGCAAAGTGAAAAGCAACAACAGTACTGCATGCGTACGATCAAAGACTCAGGAAAAACGGTTTGATTACCGCTTTCAATAATTACATGTACTTAAGTTATTTCAAATTTCTAGATCATCTATAATTGCACTAATACAATGTATTGGCAAATGGTTCAACAAACTTACAATGCAACATAATGAAAACTCTTGTCCGTGTTATAAAGAATGTTATTAGTCTACAAATAGAGCAAAGGAATGAGCATCTCACCTAACAAACAAAATATTACGTAGTATATCCAGTTTGGATCAATTACACACAAATAAAAGAAAACACACGTATACTATAAACTGACAAGTGAAAATATATCACTTGTAAAACACACAAAGATATTACAGCTTCGGTTCATTGCACCAATGTGAACGTTGAACTTGCTACAATCAAGTATATTTTGTTCATTCATGAATTATCTCTAGGTCATAGGTCTGGACATTATTGATATCATTCGCGTTGATATTCTGACATTGAATCTGTGTGAGATTATGGTAAACACACATAAAATTAATAAAAATGCCAACTCACAGTCACGACTGCTGCATTGCCTAAAAATAATACTCCTACTTTTGTAGCGTTCACACTCAGGAAACAGGCACTCTGGTGTGTTCGAATTTTGAATAATCATAAAGATGTTGGCCATGTTTTTAAGAAGTCGAATGTCACTTCTAACTTGTAATAGTTGCTTGCCTAGTTACTTTGTCATTCTCCGTTGAAACACGATCTTCCCGAAATTTCAAAGATTCTTGTGTGTGCCGGTATTCCTCTCTCCGGAAACACTTCAATCGATCATAATGACCTAACCCTCGGATTTGAGAAGAAAAAGTTGAACCAAATGTTGGCTTATTCATACGACCAGGTTAGATTTGTTCTTTTCTTGATAAACAGAAGACTATCACTTTGTAACGGTTGTGTTTCGTATAGCGTTGTCATGACAAACTTTCAATTTTGGCTAGGTCACGCTCAAACGCAGCACATACATGTATTAGCTATCATCTATAGCTACTGAGCTTTTCACATTTGCGAATCAATAAACTCTCTGTTCAGAGAGTCCTTTGATTGACCGCTTTACAGGAGAGAAATCTCTTCGCTCTTCTCCTTGTATTCATGTTCCCCTTCTACTTTCCATTTCTATAATTCTTTGCCTTCTGGCTTCATTTTTCTTCTTTTTCCTTCCAGTTATAGCTCTTCCAGCAGCCACCTCTTCATCATCATCCTCTTCCACCTCATCCTCCTCCTCTTCCTCCTCCTCCTCCTCTTCCTCCTTTTCCTTCTTTAGTCTCCTCCTTCTCCTCCTCCTTCTCCTCCTCTTCCTCCTCCTCCTTTGTTTGCTTCAGTATCTTCTTCTCTGCCGCTATTCAACTTCATCCTCCTCCTCTTCCACCTCCTCCTCCTCTTCCTCTTCCTCCTTCTACTCGTCCTCCTCCTCTTCTCCTAACTTCTAACTTCTTTTCTTTTCGACCAGCTAATCTCCTTCGTCAAATAAAATCAGAGCTGATCATGTGTGCTTAAATTAAGCCAATAGATCTTCAATATAATTATCTCTGGCAGTAAACCAGTAGGGTATTTACAGGCAATAAATAAAACAGACTTATCTATCATTGATTCTAAGCCAAGTACTGTCTGTACGTTTTTAATAGCGCCCATCTTCAGAATCTTCATATCATTCATCAACGGACACGCCATCAAGAATGATAATAATCAGTGTAATTTACGGCGAAAAATATCTCCATGTATGAAGGGGTCTTTCAGAAATACCGTAAAATCAAACAAAGGAACAAATTATAATAGTTTGTAGCCTATGCTGAACAACTTTGTAAGTTGTACATTTTTTTTTTCATAAAAGAGTATTAATCGCCACGAACACGAATACATATCACATGAATTATAGATGACATCACCTCATGGATATTAAATTTGTTTCAATTCGCTTGCACACAGGCATTCAGTATCATAACAGTTTGTATATGACTTCTAGTAACGTAAATGGAGGTCGAGTTATTTTATAGGTGTATAGATGTAGCCCTGTTGATTTTTTGAGAGGTTATAGTAAATTATTGACAGACAATAAAATTTTTTAATGATAACCATCTAAATGATGGAGTCGAGTTCAACTTTAAAGGTCCGTCTTTTTGTGTGAAAAGGATGCTGAACGCAGAGACGCTACGGTAGAAGAGTACCACTGCGGTTGAAGTAATAGCTGAACTGCCACTTTTGTTTCATACTGCCATCACAGTGATGTAGAATCACACGCGTTCCATCGGGATGGACGTCCAGACACTTTCCCGTGGATAGGTCCATCATTGTTTGACCCTGTGACAGGGAAAGCAAGGTGTAGGTCAGAGGTCAGGGGTCACACATTATATTTCATTCATGAAAACAAAAATCAATGTTCTTCTGGCATACATTCTTTTTTGGGAGGGGGCATAATTCTGACTACGGTTTTGCTGCATTACAACATGACGCTATAGATTCAAATTCAACATTTTTGAATGAAATATAAAGATATATAACTATGCACACACACACAGAAAGAAATGAAGCAAAAATGCAATTGTGACAGCACGCGAACTATATTGGTATATACGTCGTTGAAAAAGTTCTGGAGTTGCAATTAAACGCGAGGTCCGGAGTTCGATCTTACCTAGCGCTAACAACCTCGAACAATTTATATTCGATGAGATGTTTTATCTATGGGCAGCTAGCACGCCAATGTTGGGTGAGCAGTAATATGTAGCAAAGCCCTCTCTATTATATAACAGTAGTACCACCACGGAAGTTACAATCAGAAGCCCATGAGGTCATTTTATAAATCAAAAAGTTTTTATCGAATCAACAATTTATCCTTTCTCCTTTTCTATTGTATCTGACAGTAAGAGACATGGACGAGGAGCTGTGTGTGTGGTTGAGTGGATAAGACTATATCAATCACGAGATTGCTGGTTCGAGTCCAAGTGTCCTTCTATGAGTAAGGCACATTTTCCCCATTGCCTATCAGTCATTCGGACGAGACTCCTATGAAGCGTCGGCTCTCCGAAGCGTGAATTCCCGAGTAGTTCGAATAAGAACAAAAAATCAAGTGGAGGGTATACTGAATGAGACGTACGGGATGGATGGAATAACAGAAAGTAATAAGCACTAATAAGAACGCCAAGGCTTGCTAGCTTACCTTGGTGTGTTGGAATCGTAGATTGGGAGACTGTTTGCAGGCTCGGATGGTAAGTTGTACCTGTCCCCTCATCAGAGATATACATCGATTCTTGTGGTACAGGTGGTTATCCCAGCCTAGACTGAAGGCCTTCGGTAGAAAAGAAAAAAAAACTTACAAAACATAGTAACAATAACGATTAAAATAATGATAATGATGATGATTATAATGGTAGTAGTGATAATATCATATAATAATAATAATCATAGAAATATTAGTAGTTATCCCAGCCTAAATTGAAGGCCTTCGGTGGAAAAGACAAAACCAAAAAAAAAAACTTACAAAAAACAATAGTAATAACAACGATTATGATAATGATAATGATAATGATAATGATGATGATTGTAATGGAAGTTATGAATATATCAAATGAAAATGATATATAGAAATATTAACTATAACAAAACGAATGATAATTACTGCACAAATCACAAAAACAACTACCCAGGTAGTTATATTCTTAAAAGCACCGAAGCAATATGAATGAATTGAATTGAATGTTTTTGAATTGAATTGAATTGAATGTTTTATTATCCACAATGCGAATGTAGAAATGTGCCTTCCACCAGCGTTACATACAAGAGATAAAAACAGATAGCAATTTGTTCAAAGAACAACATATATCGTGACAAATTACAAATAACATGAAACAAAAATGTTTTGCAATGATTGTTGCAGAAAATAAAGATTATAACCGTTATATTCATAATACACCTTACATGATTATATCTTAATCAATCCAATGGTTCTAAATAAATTTCATAATCATAATAATTATTATAAAAAATTCAACTTTCAAACAAATTTTCCACTTCTAATCAACATCTTTATCTTCTACATTATTTTCCTTCGTTTTCAACTCATCATTCATCTTCGCATAGATTATCTTCTCTTAGATATAATATCTAAATCGACATGATTATCATATCATGTAAATGGTAAATGAAAGTAACCTGGATAATAATTGAGTTATCGTTCCACCTGAAATTGTCACTACACTACTATCCGAAAACCAAACTAGCAAGGAATGTTTGTCACAAAATCACAAAATATAGTTAAGTCGTCTTCTGGCATTTATTATATATTTACTTGTCCCTCTCTTCGGCAGGGTTTTATCATTGCTCATTCCTCATTTGTAAGTTCAAACATTTTGACAAATTGTCATCACCACCACCACCACTTACGCTGACCCAACGACTGATAAGAAATGAAAGCATCTTTGGCACGGAAAAGGAAAATAAAATTATGAACAATATTGTGATGGATTTGATTTTTTTTCTTCAAATTGCGGTACATGTGATTGTGCGTGGGTGTGTATATCATCAGTATAAAGATCAGAGCAGAATTACATCAGTTTCAGTTGAGATGGGGTTTCATGTTTTTGACGTTCTTTGAAGATGATTTTTTTGAGACAATGAGAAACACATTATGAAATAGAATGAATTAGAATAAGCGCTCCATCTCATGAAGTAGTTTTTAAGTATCTCGCAAAAAAGGCTGAATCCTCACCTGAACCGATACCAGACAATCCCGTTAACAGTAATCATGACATCTAATATGACAGTGTCACTCAAATACATTCCAGGATAAAAAGAAAAGAAATGGGAGAGTGACGCATACACTCTGAAATTCATTTTATCCAGTTTTTCGTCACTGACGTTGATTGTTGCAAAAGGCAGCAAACTTTCTTACCTGATTGTTACCCTCTCCGTGACAGGGGTACACAGCCATGGTTCCTTTCCCCATTGTGTCCAGACATACTCCAAGTCCCAAATTTCTGAGCTATATTACCAAGCGCAAAGAAACAAATTCCAACATGGACTTCGTAATGCAGAAAATTACATATCCACGGCATTTATTTCATTTTTTTAAAAAATTTGTATAAGGTACCTTACGTGATGAAGTCACTTTTGCAAACTTGGCATTTAAAGATTGAACAATTTAATGGTGTTATAAAATCCATTCAATTCACTTCACTTCAATTCAATTCAATTAAAGTCGATCTCATTGTGCACATACGTATTTCCCAAGTCTTACATTAAGCAGTTCGCTGTTTTCCTCGAATGAATTCGTATCAATTTCACGATACAACAATTTAGATCTGTTTAAAATTCTTTTTTTCTAACTACCTATAGCAATTAAGACAACATTCGTAAATATTTCTAGTTCCCTATTCTCATTTGGATTTCCTTATCAAACAGTCAGTATATCACTTATACTATACACACTCCCCCCCTTTTTTTTTTGGTATGCCGATATGTATTATACCATTCCATTTTCATCTTACTTTTCATATCATGATTATATATGGGTACTTTGCATTTGATAACTACCATGACTACCCGGAAAGAATATAAGGACAGGAATGAAAACATACAAAACTATAATACACTACCAAGAAGAGCAAACGCATCGTCTAAACTGGTCCTCTGGTACACGTATTATAGATATTAAAAAACCTTTGATTGATTTGTTAACTGTTGTGTTGTTTTTGTTGTTGTTGTAACACTGTATTCACGGCCTCTCCAAAAAAACAGCCGTACCTGGCTGATCGAGGGCATTTTTCCCGTGATTAAATGAAATAAAACAAACAAACAAACAAACAAACAAACAAACAAACAAACAAACAAACATTTAGTGGTCTCATTCACGATATGTTTTAATCAGTATCTCTTTCTCTACTGAGTCTTTATCTTTGAAAAGGCGGGTACTAATATTGACTTTGATGAAATGAAATGGGAAGAGAGTGGGGTACTAACTTCTCCTCTAGCATGTGACTTGGAGTTTGGTACGTTGAGGGCGGGAAAGACGTTGTTGAGAAACCATTTGAAGTCGTGACAATGGAGGTCTTCTCGTAGTTTCACCCGGTCCGAGATGTCGCCGAACTCCTTCCCCATGAGCTGCGGCTTGAGAGAGTAGAAGATGTCGCGGTAAGGCTGGTCCACCCACACCTCTACCAAACGCATTGTGTTACGCATGAACGTGCTGGAAGCAGGGGAAAAAAAGACACGACAAAGCGATATTTAGAATACTGCTTTCATTTTTATACTTCGTTCATTGCAATCGATACTTTACGTAACGGAAGTGCACTCAAATTTCACTTCAGAATCGAAGGCTAGCGCTTAACCATGAACTTTATAATTATGTACTACCGGTATGATAAATTAGATGTAGGGCCTACCTCTCTTGTTGAAAAGTGCAGGGTCCATGGTTCTAAAATCGACTGCAACCTTTTTCATCTAATGGATTGAATAACACCTCAACTTATTACAATTCCATTGCTGTCCTTACCATCATTTCGCTCTGGAATACAACTTGTTTTTCTTTCTTTAAGGGAGGCTGAGGAATTTCATCTGGTAATTATCACGCTAACGGTGACATTAGCGCTGTATCTATCAGAATTAGAAGAAAAACGTATTTATCACGCTAACGGCGACATTAGCGCTGTATATCTATCAAAATTAGAAGGAAAACGTATATCTGGAATATTTCCTTGTGCGTCTTTCATACAGCAGTGTGTTGTATTTCAACCTAATGCAGATTTTCTTCAACGTGAAATGTCATCCTAAAAGGCCAATATCTTGAAACTAATAAACGCCCTATCTTGGGAGAGAATCGAGAAGCTTGGAGCGTGCCAGTAAATCACGAGTCCACAGAGATGTGACTTTTCTCAGAGTCAACATGGTGTGCGGCGGAGCATGAGCAAATTTGTGCAAGGTTTCATTTCATGATGAAATTTTATTCCTTTAAAGGCAGCTGGGCACATTCTAAGTTTTTGCAAGAATTCCAACACAGCTTCTAAACAGTAGGCCTAAGCTCTTTCAAACGAATTTTCCATAAACCTATTGCGCTATGTATAGTGTTTGAGTAACAAACTTAGAAAAAAAGATTATTCTTATTGTTCTTTCTGCAAATTATTCTAAAAAATTGCCTACATTTTCGCGTTGTTTATTTGTGTTGAAATATATTGTGGAATGTATGTAACATTTTTTTAAATGAGCATTTTGATACATATATGCACATATTTCTTCTTTTTTTTTTGAGGGGGGATAAATATTTTGATGATCATGATTGATCAGTATTGCTTATCACAGCAATGCGATGAGCGTTGTTTGTTGCCGATTTTTCTAGTTGTAATAACTGGTATAATACTGTAATCGTTCCACTATCCGCAGCAGTAATAGTGGAATTTTAGTATTGTGACTCATGATCTGCATCTGATGTTTTAAACATAATCATGTTCTGATCTCCCACAAGTCCTGCGAATTATGCCAGACAAGAAGGTGGCGGTGATGCCATTCCTTTAACATGACGTGATGCGGTTTGAAAAATTGATCTCCCGCCACGGGTTGCCATGGGATACTATGGAATATCATAGGAATGTGCAGACGACAATAAACAGCGGTATTCAAGTGACATGACTGGGTAAACTTAATTTTCTTGAATTGAATTTGAATGACATTTCGAAAACTCTTGCCACATGACTATCTGCACATTTATTATGAAAGGCCTTGCTTTTTAGCAGTCCCCTCCATTTTATGATAATGTGTAATCATCGTAAGGTGCTACAATTATTGTACATTCTTTTCATCCTACATAGTTTTACGCACCTTATTTTCTGTTACCAAAAAAAAAAATGGTGCCTATATTATGTTCTTGTCGAAAAATGAAATAAAAATTGAATTGAATTGAATTGAATTGAATTTTCAACAATTCTTATTCGAAATTCTCATAAAAGTCATAACATCTATTGCACTTCAGTTTACAACATTTCCTTTATTGGCTAACAATCGATTTATATGAATGTTGTACATGATTTGTATTTATGTATCTTACTGCCACTGCATTTATATTGGAAATATTGATGAATGAATGAATATGTGTTGAGTGTAAACAGAATCATGAAATGAGTCCACATGTATCTATCTTAATAAATCAACGGAGATCCGATGTATGATGATCATACCCTTGGTATAGCTAGGATTGCACATATATTATATTCACTAAACATATTTGTTTAATCTTCACATAGCATGGTGTCATGGGGTTATCTGTCACTTGCATAATACATCTTATTAACATCTTATTAACTGTGAGATTTAAGAAAATGACAGTTACTTGAATCGTTTAGTAATGATACGTATTGTGCCATATACCCTTGACATAGTAC
Source organism: Diadema antillarum (assembly GCF_040938485.1). Taxonomy (NCBI): domain Eukaryota; kingdom Metazoa; phylum Echinodermata; class Echinoidea; order Diadematoida; family Diadematidae; genus Diadema; species Diadema antillarum. The sequence continues at coordinate 1,240,320 of NW_027272201.1, forward strand.
ATTTATGGGGAGTCCTTAAACTGATGGACATTACGTTAATTGTGATGAGTATCTATCGTTCCCTTCAGATAGATTCTGCAATCCAACGCTCATTGCCAAAGCAAAGTTCACACACACACACACACACACACACACACACACACACACACAAACGACCCAATTATAACACGGCATCGCCAAATTGATTTTGACAGCCTATAGGATATCACTCACTTGATATTTCCGTCCGGGAACTTGTACGGCTGCTGTTTTCTGAAGATGTGCGCTACTCTAGAACACGGGATGATCTCCAAAGTACCCCCGCACATCCACGTCTACGAGGCAGGCAAGATAAGGGAAGAAAAAGGCCAGGAAAAAAGGGCATAAAATACATGTGCCTATCATAATTATGGGTATTCACCATGCGTTTATACGCACACATAGATGTGTGTATGTCTACATAGTGCGTCTATATATACAACATGGCTTTGGATTGGTGTACTTTTAAGTGGCAGAGAACTCCTAAAGTTTGAGAAATTTTAAGTTCTGATTGCAATACTTCCGAGAACGAAACAATGGCTCTATTTGATTCTAGTTTCAGATACAATATGATAATGATCAGTGATGATGATGATAATAAGAATGATAATCATTATAATGATAATAATTTCTATACCGCAACTTGCAAAAATCTCTAGGCGGTTGAGAAAGGAGATCGTACACATAGTACAAGAGAGATTGAAAAATATCATTTCATATAAACTTACATAAAAATCAACAAGAAATGTCTTCAGCGTTCTTTAAAAATGTCTAGTGTTAACATAAATATTTCGAAATCTTGTGTGTGTCGCAATAGGCAGGTATGTGGGAAGTTTTCAATTTTCCATTTGACAGTTAATTTCCTTCACCACTTGTACGAGACCTAATTTTTTTCATTTTTTTTTTTTACTTTTTGTTTTTCCAAGCTATGAATTTTGATCGCAAAAACCGCACACACAGTCGTGAGCGGAACTGTGCCGTACTCGGTGGCCTCGTAATGATACGTCTACGAAACCCCAGGCTGATTGTGTGGTGACATGATTTGATTAGGCGATGTCCGGTTGATGTTCGCGAATGTCTGTAATAATGATCTAGATGATGATGTAATATCTTCATAGCAGTGTCCGTGGCACATGAAAATAAACAGCTAAAACATGGAGCTTTCAAAAAAAAAATGATGAAATTTCATAAAAGATCAATCTTGCTGCTGTATAGGTATAAAACAAAGGTTAGTTGTTCATGTAAATAACGTGTATGTCCACTGAAAACACTGTCCTGAGTAATTGAGACAACAATCATTATTATCATTGTAATTATTATTATTATTATTATTATTATTATTATCATAATCATTATAATAATTATGATCATTATTATTATAATCATCATCATCATCATCATCATACCATTGTTTCTATGCCCTTTTCTTTTCAAGTATTCCTGTTAATGTTATCATTGTTGTTTTAGAACAATCGTTATTGATGTCATCATTTTCATTTTCTAACGATTGTTAATATTATATGCGTGAGTATTATCATTACCACTAGCATTATCGTCATCCTACTACTACTACTACTACTACTACCACTACTACTCATACTATTAATATCAAAATTACCATTATCATCATCGTCATCATTAGATACTGATTGATTATCTCCGGTAGTGTAAATGTTCATGAGACATACGTTTCTTATATTCAGCATCGTTTATTTTATCTTTCCTCTTAGGCCTACATCGAGATTCTAAGTTAACTCTGTCAACAACGAGCGAAACATTTGGTCCTACCGTATAGGGTTTGTTCATTGAATGACCGTTAATGATCATTAATGCAAGGCTGTGCTATTATCATTACCAAGGCGTGAAAGGAAGAAAAAATTGAAAAAAAACCCATCTCTAGGAATCGAGAGAAAAAACATTAGCTTTGCAGTCTCCCCTAACACTGCAATCTCTTCATTACCTTGAGAATACACAGCCACATGGGATTCATTTAGAGCGTAAACATGTTTTTAGGTTGTCACTGGTGCATATTGCCACCGTGTATGGTGTTTATCGAACGAGATATATGTGTTTTTGATTTAGAAAAAACAGGACTTAGATAAAGAAGAAGTATATTCTTCGACCAAATAAAGAAATGTCCACTCATATACTTCAGTAGTCATCACAACCTCTGCATTACGATTTGCTATTATGGTGAACTGGGTTATTAAAAGCTGTTAGTAATGAAAAACAAATGGAACATTTTGGAGCAAAATAAAAGAACATGAAAAATACCACTATATTAATAGATCATTCCTCGCAGCTGAGAAAATTCGAGTTGATTTGAGACATCCTGTTATTATTTCTCATGTTTGTGATTCGAGCAGTCAAGGAGGCCTATATATACGAGCGTAAATGTCCTCATTTTTAGAATACTTGGACTTTCATAGCTAAGCATTCCGCGTCATAATCTCTACCCTGCTGCTGTAGTATGTCCATTCAGACTATCAATTTACTTGTATTTAATAGTGTTAATATGATTTAATACTGTGCAGTCGTATTTCACAGAGTGTTCACTAAGCAATGTTCTGTTTCAAACTGTGAATTGATGATTCACAGTGTATTCACAATGTAAAAACGTGCGATTTAAACAGTGTGAAGAGATTTCACACTGTGTTTCACAGTGTGTTTCACAGTGTGTTTCACACAGTGGGACACTGGTGTTGGATACTGTGCTCTTTCCAGCAAGGAGAGGCTATTGACGTACATCGTATAGGGTCCTACAGTCCTGATACATGCTTCACTTGTCGACTAAACAAACATGCGCGACTATTTTACATTGGAATGAAGCATAGAAGTCCCACTAGAAGCGAGAAGGTTTGCATTCTGTGGTTCCTCTGCATCGCGAAGGCTGGATCTGCTTTCATCGAGTACGCCAAAAGGACAGTTCGATTTCAGTGGTCTATTTTAATTCATATACATATACGTACACGTACTTCCATCGAGCCATAAGCAGGGTATTACATTCAATACAGACTGCACAACACCTTGCAATTGCCTTCAAACGTTGTACAAATAATACGCAACATGAGTAGAAGCATGAATCCGCATTAACTTTTCAGTCTATTTTCCTGGAAGTATAGCAAGCGTGAATACGACGCGACGGTTCGTGGTAACCATGACAACCGAACACAACTGCTCACCATCGAGCGCAGCATTGAATTCTGCACATAAAAACTGCATGGGGATGTATAAATGCATTATCAAATTACTTACGCCACATAACCTGCGTTAGGCGTCTCTGTAGAGTATACAAACACAAAATCATCGTGGATAAATGGCGACGTGTTCGTTTCGAACAGAATGATCTATCGTACCATGAAGCTATATAACGGGTAGCTCCATGATCGTACCATGAATTTACACTACGGAGTACGGACTCTACAGCTAACGTTTCATGTTCTTATGGAAACGTGAATAGACCCTTAAAGGGGAATGAAACCCAAATAAACATGTGGATTGAGTGAACTCAAAGATACCAGTAGACGACATCGGTAAAGTTTGGGGAAAATGAGACAATCCGCTGGGAGTTGAATGAATTTTGAAAGTTTCGATACCACCTAGCTGGGTAAGACGACTACACCAGCAGCTGTTATTCGTGATGAGCAATGATACAAAGAAAACACAAAGAGAATTCAACATATTTCATTTTGATTTTTATAGAATGACGGCAGAGCACTTGCCTTCTCTCTTTCAGGAGGCAGGGGAAATGATAATACCCTGAAGTGAAATACATGTTTTGTCGAAAAATAAAATAAAAAACTTTGAAACACTGAAACCCTCAAAAGTATGTCAGGAACACGTAGAAGACATGTGTGCTTGTCACGAAAAATGAAATCTATTATGGAATTCTCCTTATGTTTTCTTTACATCGTTGTCCAACTGTGATATCAAGAATCATATTGTTGATTTCTTCTTATCCAGCGACGACGGTATCAAATCTTTATGAATACATACTTGAAAGGGTTGTCTGATATCCCTCAAACTTCACTAATGTGTCTACCAATATTTCCGCATTCACTCGATCCACGTATATAATATGAATCATTCCCCTTTAATAGGGTAGCGAGCATTACCTTTTTACAATATTTTACTCTTACCTTAAAGGATAATTCGAGATTCTCCGCTCCCCAGATGTCAAAGCCCGGGTCGTATGTGCCCAGTTTGTAGAAGAAAGCCTTGTCAATGGAAAACAATCCTCCCGCCATTGCTGGGGATCTGAAAACGGATGAGCGTTTCATACAGTTACATAAAGTATCTTTGAACAAAACAAAACGAAAAAGGCAGGAATTATTCGTTCGAGCATCCATGCTCTCCCCCTCTTCCTTATCATAAGATGCAATTCATCTTTAGTAGTAATCAGTGCTATGAACATGCATATATGGGTATAGGCAATCGGTTTTTCCCAATTCTGTAATAAATCGGGAATAGAAATGATGGTGTTCTACTTCCTAGGTATAAATTTTCACAGTGTTTGAAGACTCCGTAAACGGCTCCAAAGCTAGTTGTCCACTCATTGAATGAACATTGGCATGATTGGGGTCCTGTGGCATAGTGGATAAGACTCCCGACTCCCAAACGGAGAGCCCTGGATCGATTCCCGCCCAGTGCTATAACGTCCTTGGACAAGATGTTTTTACCCATCACATCCCTCTCGGGGTACCTGGCAACGCTAGGGTAATAGTAAAGGCATGGCCCTCTGGTAGAGCAGTGGCAACAACGGAGAAGATACCCTGGATTTAGAAGACCTTGTTAATAATATGACTACTGCTTGAAAATCGAATTGCCCGCGCATGTGAAACGTCAGAACAGAGACATCGTATGCATAAATGTCGAGAAAACCACTCGTTACTTTGCTTCAACTTTTGCCCTCATTGTACATGGAACGAGACGGTTTGCATCCTGTGAATTTGTTCACTTTTTTATCATTTACCTGATGGGCCACGTGGTATCTTGTCTTCTCCTTAATTCGTAATCCGGGACAGGATTCCACGTGAATTTCATCTCCCAGTTAAAGGCGCCTATGAGACCCTGGCCGGAACTGGTATACCTGTAAGAACCATGACGAAATATCAAAGTGTAAAGATGACAAAAGACATTACAAAGACACTTTGTATCCTACCATGATTAATGCTAAGTACAGTAGCCGTGATTTCCAGGAACACCTTACGATAATACTTTTAGAAATAATCTTATTAATCTTAATAAACTTAATCCACACTTGTCTGTTTTAAGGCTTCCATACAGGGGTAGAATTTTACACTCCGATACTATCGATTAAACTTAGTAGGACGGCAACGACACAGTTTGATACACCTGCACATCTCTAAACCTCCAAAGTGTTCTAATCTAATCTACAAGATAAAAATACAAGTCCTTGTCGAATGTAAGGAAAAAATCCTGACACAATTGTAAGTTAACTCTCTGTCTGATATTCATATTGCATTTTGTTTCAATTCCCCAGCGTCGTTTCTGGAACAATGATCACGCCGTTGTCAATGGTTGTTTAAATCATTACTGGCTATTAAAGTATACGTATCCTGGCTATGGCGCTACACTTTCACTTCATTTCATTTCATTTCATTTCACTGAAGAGGATACTTTTATATTCCGTTCCATTCACTTGCAATAACGTGTAACAACAACAACATCAACATCATCACGATTTTCTTGCACCGCGAAAAGGAAAGAGGTGAGAAGGCGCGCGCAGACATGAATCTGACGATGAGTTGTCGACGAGGTAAATAAATTGCCTGTCAAGCATGTCATGATTATTGATTCATGTCTCAAAAGATATCGATATGCAGCTATCATCGCTTTCCCTTCAGGGCAACATGAAGACAGGTCGCTGGCTTTGTTTGTTGGACAAAGAACATGAAGAAGGAGTGTGGAACGAGGAAGGTGTTTTATCTATTTATTTATTTGTTTATTTATTTATCTATTCATTCATTCATTCATTTATTTATTTATTTATTCATTCTGCGTTACCATAAACATGCCAGACTGAGACGATACAACGAAAAAAAAAAGTGGATAAATCAACATTACTCCTAGCAATTTGCTGTCAAGTACTAGAAAACATTGACGGAACATGAATAGACAAGCATGTCATGATTATCAATTCATGTCTCAGAAGATATCGATATGAGGTTATCAGCGCTTTCCCTTCGGGGCAACATGAGGATAGATTGCTGGCTTTATTGGACAAAGAAGGGAGTGTGGAGTGAGGCAGGTTGTTGTTTTTTATTTATTCATTTATTCTGCATTACCATGAACATGACAGACGGAGACGATACAACGAGAATGTCGATAAATCAAAATTACCCCTAGCCATTTGCTGTCAAGTACAAGAAAGCGTTTTCGGAATCGAGGAAGACGTACGGAGATGTATGGTGCTAATGAATAGTACCTCATCTTTGGCATTCTCTTCCAAAAATGCCCCCAAAATTTACCAGGTGGTAAAATCACCAGCTGACTTTTTTGATGTGTGCCGAAATTATCCGGTCGTCTTTACGTAAATATAGCTCTCACTAATCAGCCATGATTCAAAGTCAAGTGTATATAGGAGCGATCACGTGATTCTTATACAAGAGTTTGTACACAAAAATATCACAACAATAATGGTTTGGGTTGGGAATGTAGCAACTACAACCCCTTCCCCTAGAAGTCGTGATCGCTAATTGTCTACTAGTACTCGAGTTCAATGAAATGCACGACACATCAATTTTGTATGCATATTTTCAGTACTCATTTCATATACATTAAAGATGTGTGATAATGTTTCTCTGGATAAAAATTCTTTTATCAAGCATTTTCACCCTAGTTATTATACTGGCATTTTTAATCTACAGTAATGTTTCATGGAAACAACTTCTTGTTCTACACGTCTGTTGTGTCCTATGACCCTATTGTTTTTGTTATGTAAGTCCATGTTTAGTCCCCGTCAATGTCAATGTCTGTATGTGTGACCCTGTCATCGTTTGTCGTCGTCCATGTCTTTGTCTCTATCTCTATCCATGTCCCTATTTCTGTTTTTTTTTTGTATCTTCAGTTATCATAATTTCGTACATAACTGCACACTTTATGGGCACACTCGCCACAAGTTCTGTACTTCTAGAAAAGTGCGCCAATCAAATTGTTCAAATTGATCGCACTGTATGTACTTATACATGTATAGCAGCATTGTATGCGGGATATATCATTGAACTGAAATTTGATAGTGACTAGCTTGACCTACTGGAATGTGCGAGCGTCGATGGAATCGATGGACGGACAGACGACATTGGAGCTGTTGTCATGGATACGCTGTAGCAGGGGTTCCAGCCAGCCGACGTTGCACTCGACGTGCGAGTCGAGGAAGGTGAGCACGGGCCCCCGGGCGATGTCGGCCCCGATGAGACGGGCCCGGATCAGCCCTTCCCTCTTCGGTAGGCGAATGATCCTAACCTTGGGGAAGCGCTTCATGTATTCGTCTAGGGGCGCCTTCAGATAATCTGGGGATGAAGGGGGGGGGGGGGGGGGGAGAGGAAGAATGATTTATGGAACGGATCATCCCGATTATCTGTATAATTTCCACAGATTACCACCTGTAGCCATACTGTACACGATGTAAATGATGTGATTACTTCTTGTTTCTCTCTTTTTTTTTAATTAAGTAGCGGTCAAAAACAATTTCTGATCAATAATGTACATGAACATACAACTCTGTACTGTGTAAAATGTTTACTTACTTACTGTTCTCCTGCCGTCGAATTTAAACTTTCCGCAGATTTTAGTGACTTTAGTTAAATAAACTTAAAAAGTTTGATTAGAGTAGACATTTCTTCAGTCATGCGCCTTTGTATGTGAATATATAAAATTCCATTATTCCGCGTCTCACGATCCATAACTAGAGAAGTATGTGTGTGTGTGGTGTGCTACAGATTGTTTCCTTTGCTTTATTTGTTCGTGTGTATTTTGCCTCTGTTAAGGGGAAAGTGACGTATTGATAGAGGGGTGATGAACAATAATCATTTCCTTTGTGGCGATATCAAGGCTTGTAGCTACAAAAGCCCAAATGGCCTGATACTGAGGGGACAATTCCAGATCGTGCATGAGAGGAAGAGTCGACAGAAAGACAAAATTAATAAATCACCTCGCTGGCTGAAATCGTCGACGAGGAGCACTTCGGCGATAAGCTCTGGAGGTGATCGGTTGATCACGCTGTGTACCGTGCGGAGCAGCGTCGACCACGACTCCTCGGTGAAGCAAATGATGACACTGGTCCTCGGGAGGTCGTTGGCGTACCCCATGGTCTTACACCTGTAAGCCAGTAATCGATAGGAAGAAAGGACGAATGACAAGGTCAGAACAAACTGGTTTGCTCCGGCCCAACTCATCCTTACCCCTTACTGTTCTGTTCCATTGACTTGGGACAGTGTGCACAGATTTCTGTTCCATTCTGCACTCAAAGGGCACACAGGGTTAAAGGGAAATTGAGCTCAGTTTCACATAATGTATGTGGGTTCATGGAATGCAGAAATAGTAGTTGTAATCTTCTGTGAATTCGGAGGATTTCGGTCAAATGTTATGCAGCGATATCAAGAAGAGATTTCCACATAAGTTCTTTTTTAAATCAAAAGTACGTTCTTGTCATTGTTCATGTTGTCATTTCGTAACGAAATGATCATTCTGCCGACGAAATGACTGATTTCGTAGCGAAATAGGCCATGCGACACTCTGCGCTCCATACAAATTGTCCATGGTTTAAACCATGGTTTCAATCATACCACCTTCGTGAATTCGGGCCATTATTAGAGTTTTGATATGGCTGTCCTTAGGAATGGTAATCAGGTGTTCAAAAGTAGGGATGATGCAGTGTATTGTTCAAGACTGCAGAGTCGAAAGTTTCAACCACCAAACCACAATTAATATCAGGAATATAGGCACAACGGGTTGGTTGCTCAATCCACTGTCGTTTGCCACAGTATGTTACGACACCGCGCAGATCACGTGGTCCGATCGAACTCTTTCATGTCACTCCAGGCAATGTCATGTACACGGAGTCAACCAACAGACAATTACATGGACTCACCAGCACGACGGTATTGTCTCACAAACAAACAAGCGAATAAACAAAACAAATATCGCTAAAGAGAGGCACGGACATGGAAATGATAAGCGCAGAAATCGTTTCGACATCTGCGGGAAGGGAGAGTGATTTCATCGGGTTGAATGTGGGCGGTATGTTGTACAAAACCTGTCGGAGCACATTGACTCGCTACCCCCAGAGCAGGTTAGCGGCGATGTTCACCTGCCAGGGACCTTCCGCTTCACAAGCACAAGATGAGCACGGTGAGTATAGTCCTGAAAGTATTCCGCAGTAGTTCCCGCATTTACATCAACCTCTTTAGTTATTCTTCTTGTAGAAGAAGACCATCTGCATATCTCTGGGGTTGGGGAGGGGAATCTTGACTCCACTAATTTACTATTTGAAACCAGTGACAGGTGACAAAAGAAGAAGTTATTCGTTTAGAAGCAGCGATAAGGGCAGTAGGGGCAACACAAGTACATAGCAGCAGTACTACTCGCAGTTGCGGTCCAGAAAGTAGTAGTCATGGTAGTGGTACTAGTCATGCTAGTGATTGCATGATCATTTTGGCAATGTGTCAAGTCAGTGGCAAGTCGAGGGAATGAGTTATAGTCATTACAAATGATAATTCTATGAATTCACACATTTATTTGAGCGAAATTTCCTTAAAAGACGCAATCGAAAACTACTTTCTAAACGGAAAGACAGTGGTGGTAATTGTGGATGTCAATAAAGACAAAGTGGTAGGGATGAAACTATTAATACCGCCGAGTCAAAATCAGGAGAAGTAACAAGAGAAGAAGGTGCCGAGTACAATAATTACTGCATTACCATCACTGTTAACGTTGCTACACAGAGTTACAATACCTAAATATGTCCATTTACTTTCCTGTAGGTAATTTTGTGATCGATGGCGACGGTCGCATGTTCCGTCATGTCCTGAATTACCTCCGCCGGGGAGCCCTGTGCCTCCCCGATGACTTCACGGAGTTCAAGCTCCTGCGGAAGGACGCCGAATTCTACGGGCTCGGGACCCTCTGCGAAGAAATCGACATCAAGCACCACGAACAACTCGCTATGGGAGTTGAAAGGACATCGACCTCCTCCCCGACCTCGAATGACCATCGCTACTACGCCAAGGTTGTCGAGTTTTGGGTGCGTCGAAGAGAGGATGTTCGGACTTGGAGAGTGTATGGTAATTTCAAGTTGCTGAAAGAGGTGCCGTCACTCGGACTCTACATGTATACATACACGACTGGAAGCCAAGCGATGTGGTTCTCTACAGCGGATGGGATGTACGACGAGGAAAGAATCGAAGTCACTAAGACCGGACTGTTGGACGAGCTACGAACTCTTGGCTTCAGGCTGCACACCACTGACTGCGTCAGTCCATGGTTTAGATACGTTTTAACAAAACTGTAAACGGCAAGCCTTCATGCGTCAGATGATTTTTAATAAGAAAAGACAAAATGAAGAAAGTGATGTAAAAAAGGATATAGCTGAGGTTTCATTCAGGTCGAATAATGAATTCGGGTGAGATGACACATCAAATGTGCACAAATAGCATGGCTGAATAGACGGTGATATTAGTCACAGCAAAAGATCTGATAATGACACTACCTCCACAACTCTTTTAATGGTTTGCCAATAGATCACCATAAACATTTCCGCCTTGACAGTAGTGACCGCAATAAGTACTCGCCCTTCCAAGTTCGTCAATTACTGACTCACAGGAATCATTTTATTCAAATAGTTCTCATAGTGGGGATTTGGGCATATTTTGAATTGTGATTTGGGCTTCTTTTGAATTTTGATATTGTCAGTGAAGAATTGTATGATTGAAGCCATCAGATGGAAGGATGAAAGTTGTAGACTTCCCCCACTTCATCCCATTTTCATTTGCATTTTAACGATAACAACCGAAATTCCTTTCCCTGGTTTGCATCGAATTCGAAATCTTTTAAACTTCTAACTTTGTTTTTTGGCTGATTTTCTGAAAATTTCACTGTCCTGGTTCTTTGATATTAATCTATCGAACACATACCGAGTTGAATGGAACACAGTTTTCATATTTCAATGAGGGATCGGGCATTCAGGCGTGATGAATGCCTTTTCATATAAGAAGGCCTTCGTGTAGGGAGAAAATAAAACTTGACTGGTCTGCATTAACGAAAATAGCATGGAAAGTACAATACGCAATCAGCGACGAATGTAGGCCCCAATCTGCAATCATGAATTTTTTTTTAGGGACATTGCACACACTTCATATCATGCTGGAATATAGAGTCGTAATACCGTATGTCCAAAAAAAATTACAACGGGACCCTCCGTAATGATAACTTTAAAAATAGTGAATCAATCCAAATACAATTTCAGGGTACGAAACTATAACTCATTGCCCACATCTTACAGAACACCCCATCCGATTTGCTTCAGTGGTCAAAGAGAAATGAGGAATTTTGTAGAGCATGTCAGGAATCTCTTCCCTCCAAGTTCTGTTTATTGTGTTAACACACAAGAGCATCCAAGTGCTAAACTTGGAAGAATCAGACTCATGACATACTTTACAACAATCCACATTTCTCTTTGACCGCTTAACCAAATTGAATGGGGTTTTCTGCAAAATAGAACTAAGATGTTATATTTTAAGACCCTGAAGTAGCATTTAGACAGTTTAATCATATTGGGTGTTATCAATGCGAAAATCTGATTGTAATTTTTTTGGGGGACATACTGTATATCATTCAATACGCAATGTCAGGTACATTCATCATTATATCGACATCTTGTCAGCCTGAATAGACTTTGTGACGAAACAGATATGAAATCTGTTCGGAAAAAAAGTAAGTAACAACAACACGAACGATATTCTCCGAGGTTCAAACTATGGTACAGCTCACTTTGCAGAAGATGTATCACTTCGCCCTCGCGAGTTCTTCGACGGCTTCGACTCGACAGTCGAGGTGACATGGTTTCATTCCCCCGATTGTATCGAGCATGGCACTGAGCGTGGATTTCGCAATCGCCTATTGGGTCCTTCCTGATGTTGCGAAATTCCGGCTGTTGCCTGGCACCTGTGCGCGAACTGCTGTGGCAATACACCAGCAGCGCATCTACTGTACTTCCCGTCAAAATCGTTGGAAAACTGTACTTATCACGGAATAACTCTAGTGGGACGCTCAGTAGTCCAGCGCTGCTATAGCGTTTCTTTCTGTTGTTTTCGTTCTGCTGTTTTTGTTCTGCTGTTTTCGTTCTCCAGTAGTGCATGTACTATGAAAGTCTGATACAATGGAAGGTGAGAAAGTTTCTTCGGAGGGTCAACATCTCGTCAAGTCTCTTAGCGAATACATCGGGCTAAATGTCGGCGGTGTCGTGTACCGAACTTGTCGCAGCACCCTCACCCGCTATCCGAACTCCATGCTTGGCGCTATGTTCACCAGTTCCATGATTCCGGCAGCACGCGATGAACATGGTGGGTACAATATGACTTCCTTCGGGGCTGGAAGATGTTCCATTCCTTCTATTTTTTTTTTTGGCTAATATATCAAATTCAAATTTTCAAATCCAAATTCATTTCCATTATTTGAAGAAAAAAGAATGTGGTTTGAGCATCCATGTACACTTCTCCTCTTGATATAAGCAGGGATTCTTCGTAGATGTTGTTGTTGATGATGATAAAGATGATCACATTGCTAGAGTCAGATTAGCTGCGAAAAGTGGACACTAAATTGCTTCCAAACGGTGCATGATGAATCTCCCAGTGACATACAGGCAATGTTCCACGAATGGATAATAACACAAACCAGGAATTGAGATGGGAGCATGGGATGTCATCTTTCCACCTTCCCTGCACAAACAAAAGCGCGCACAGCTCAGGGTAAATTCTTACGAAATGCAAGAGTAGACGGTTCTGTAGTACAAAAAGAAAGCTCACCGTGGTGTATGAAGCAAATCTACCAGGGTCTTTTTTCTGCCTGTTGCTTATTTTTGTCATGATAATGTTCTTCCTCCTTTTTTTTTAACTTCGTCTTCATTATCAGCCTTCCCCATCTCTATTGTATCAAACAGATGCTGCAGATGCTCTTAAAGGAAACGTATATATTATTAAAGCTGCATATCAATGGTTCAATTCAATTCAATTCAATTGGAAAAAAATATCAATGGTTACAGAGCACGTTTTCCATTTGTCCCTGTAAGAATGAATGATAATCCTCACCACCTCACCATTCCCCCCCCCCCCAATATAATAGATTCATAGTACATGTGACAAATGACTTCTATTCAAGTCCCCATGTATGAGTGTCTCCGTTGAGGGCGTAATAGATTGTATATCTCTGACTACCTGAAGTAAGTAACTTGCCCCGAAGACTTCTTGTACGTATATTTGGGTACCACAAAAATACAAGGAAATGATAATGATATGCCTACACGCACGTTCATATTGACGGTTGTACCGTGCACTAGATACTATGTTACCTCACATTCGAATACGTTAAAAAGGGGAATAATTGGTGTTATTACCCTGGATTCACTTACAGCACAGTCGTGGTCTGAAATAAAGTAGGTTCATGATTGTTTGACAGTGTTATGGACATGGCAGTCGTCAAAAACGAGCCTTTAAAAACACTGGCAAAATTTGTTCAAATACAGTCGGAAGGAATTCCATCTGATGATTCTCGGAAAATAAATAAACAAATCGGCACTGACAAAGGGACCTAGGGGCGTTTTAATCTTTGAAATACCTCGGCGACTTCCGTCCGGTCATGTTTGAGAGAAAAGGGTTAGGTGACTAGTCCCTGAGAACAGTCAATGTAGTTCAATGTCTCATTGCACCTCCATTACAGTTACAAGATTTGCTCGCAAATGAATAATACACACTGCTTTTGTGATTACGAACTCAAATTACCAAGCTTATAAGGCAAATTGGTTTGATCTTGAAAATTTGCTTGATACAGATAAAGGCATACAAAGCATAAAAGATAATCCTTTGGCAAGGCTTGGTGACTGTGATGTATATAACACCTTGATAAATGAACGAAGGTAACTTGTCATGAATAGAAAAGTGCCAACGAAACCGTCAATGTTTAGGTATAGATATCTCTTATACACAATTGTTGTGCGGAGGCTAATAAGAAGAATCACATGATTTCCCTTCAAATTCAGGCAACTACCTGATAGACGGTGACGGAGAAATATTTAGGCACATTCTCAACTTCCTCCGGCGGGGTGACCTCTGTCTGCCCGAGGGGTTCCGGTTCATAAACCTTCTCCAGAAGGAGGCCGATTTCTATCAAATCCAAGAACTCAGCGCCAGAATATGCGCGTATCGTTTAGCGGAGAACTACGAAAAGGCAGAATCTCCGAGGACGACGACCTCCGCAAACTTCGTCTCGCACGGAGGCATCGTCGAGGTTTGCATCCGCGAGATGGACGACGAGCCCCACGTCTATCGAATCTACGGGTCTCTCGTCACATTGCAAGCCATACCGCAGCTGACCGAACACCTGGACCACTACAGGAAAGGGAGCCAGTGTTTAGAGTTCTTCGCACAGCACGCCATGTTTCCCTCCCACACCTATCGCAGGTTTCCAAAGACGAAGCTCTTCGATCACATCTGTCACCTTGGTTACAGGCTCCACAGCACGGACTGCATCACCGTGGTGGATACCGAGGGAGAGAACACGCCCTGGCTCCGCTATGTTTTCGTCAAAAAGGAATAACACTTACTTTCCTATAAACCCATCTATAGAGCGAAATACTGCGCCATCACGCAGTCCGGGTTCGCTTATCCAAGGTCATGGCTAAGATAGCCGGACACTAGGCACAATTTTTCATGTCCGATCTTTCTATTATTTATTAACGTCGTGATGTTATTCACGTCCCAAGCACTTCTTTATCCAACTGATATAATGTTCATGTTACAGCAGGTGATACACACATTTTGCTGCATGTATTTTATGTTCTATGTCCATGCAGGTACGGCACTATATGGTGTGAGTTTCAACTTTCTTTCTTTCGTTTGAGCTTCAGTCAGATGAAAGCACACTTTCAATTGTACTGCAAACTATATATAAACCTGTGAAGTTAAAATCTGAAGTTACTACACTGGGAATAAGCGAGGTGAAAAGGGAATATTTCCGCGGTAGTATAAGGATTCAAAAAACATTGAAAATATATCATAATTATATTCATTAGTTGATCACATCAGTGAAGCCGTAGGAAAACTAGAGAAGCCGAAAAGCTATAAACTGAAACTGAAACTGACGTTGTACTATACCCGTGACGTCAAATATTGTAGTCTTCTAATCCAGGGATACGACCGAAAATTATGCGATTCAAATTTGAAGAGTTTTTCCAAATTTCACCAAACTTTACTGGTGTGTTCTACTAATTTCTTCTGCATTGGCAGAATTTTCAAATGTTTTGAGCATACATCTATTCCTTTTAAGTCTCGCTGTAGCCAGGGACCATGTCACCATGGATACATCAAATTTGTGTCTCTCATTGTGTTTGAGTTCATCCACCATCTTAATCCATTTTGTAATTCAAAGAGACAATGACCCAGTTTCCTCGATGGACTGAGAGATAATCACAATTTTTAGCTGTATGACATCTCACTGGGCAACGTCTGCTCTCATATAGTCTTGAACAAACGATTAAATCCAGAAAGAACCGCGGGTCTAGTGGGGTATACAACCATGAGGAAAATGTCTTGATGATACATCGGCCACTTATGCGGTACAGTGTATTTAGTTATGTTATGTTTCGTCAATCATGTACGCCCTATGGCAAAATGTTTGTTTGTGTGTGTGTGCGTATGTGCGTATGTGTGTGTGTGTGTGTGTTTGTGTGTGCGTGTGTTTGTGAGTGTGTGTGTAAGTGTTAATAGTTTATTCTTAGGTAGGACGTAACAGTTTTAGTCATTTTTCTGCTTGCTTAACTCTCAAGCAAGGAAAGAATTTAAAGTATACAGGGTATATTCTTTTAATTGTTCCATGAGTATTTTTTTCATAAGTAGATTAGCATTTCAGACTGTGTATATTATGAGTTATGTTCTGTCGTATACGTCTTTCTAATGGCAAGTTGTCTGTTCAGTCGATATATTGCGTAAATCATGTTGCTATATGCGCTATTGGTTTCAGCTTATACCGTCAGATGCTGTCAGATTAAAGCAAACTGCCAATATTGCAAACTATAAACGTATGAAGTAATGGTAATGGTAATGGTAATGGTAATGGTAATGGTAATGGTAATGGTTTATTTAAAAATTCATTTGCAGCCATGGATATGGCTGAATTGCAGAATTTTGTACAATATCATATTTCATTTTATGATAACATACATAATCATACAATCATTCTTCGATTAAAATATAAAACTACACAATTATATATATATATACGTGTATATATATATATATATATAAGACACCTGATGACCAAAATATCAAAATTGATTAAATACACTTGTACATACACATTGAAAAAGCTGCGAGAAAAATTAAACATAATCTTCATGTCACCATCATATATGCATACGCAAACTTATAGACTAAAATATATATCAAATATACACAAATCATTATACTTCTGCAACAACTTTCAATTTTTTTTATACATGTACTGAAAAAAAAAGAAAAAAAAGTGATAACATGAGAGATATTAAACACCTGTGTATGGAGACGGAGAGAGAGAAACACAGAAGGGATAGGAAGGAGATAGCAAGAGAGATATAAGGGGACAGAAGAGAATACTTGGAATGAGATGTGCAAAAAAATATAAAATAATGAATCAATTTCTTTTTCATCTATATTTCTATTAAAATCATCATTTCAATCCGTATAATCTTCAACATTGCTATCTTTTTAACAATATTATGTATCATTAATGGTCAAAATCATACAAAAACCGAAATACCTTATACATAATAGGGTGGGGTTACCCACACATATGCAATAAGCATACAAACATAACATTCATTTATATTTCACATATCAATTATCATAACAATTAAGATTATTTTCTATTATAAAATGGGTTCAAGAATGTAGCCAATAGGAAGCGCTGAAATGAGACACACCTCCTTCCTTTACTTCAGTACAATTGCACTGCCTGTAATCCTATGGTAGATTGCCAATCGTCTGTGCGCGCGGCGGCTCCTTTGATGAATTGCATGCATACGCGCTGTCAATCCTGTAAACAACTTTTATAGAATGGGTAGCGAGAATCCTGCGATCTGATTGGTCGAGAGCTATGTGTTGATTTTTACTGGCCGCACGCTACGTACGCTGAGTCACAGTGGTAAACATGTTATCGCGCACTTGTAGCAAGAGTACGCGTACTTGTAACAAAGGTTTGCGCACTAAGCAAGCGTTCACGCACTCAAGTTGGCCATGCGTCCAGTAAATACTGATGCATGGCTGGCCGTGCGTCCAGTATACAAATATACCAGGCCTGAGAGGCTCTGGTTGAAACTATGCGCATGAGGTGACTTCAGTAGCACTATTTTCTGAGGGGCGCAGCCCCGAAGAAAATAGTGCTACTGAAGTCACCGAAGGCACATAGTTTCAACCGGTGCCTCGAAAATCGGCCTGGTATATTTGTTTTATATCCCTCCCAATGAACTTAAAAGTATTCGACTGCTGGTATTCTGTAATTTACCTCTTTTTTAAGGGCATCTTGCTTTACTTTTCAAGAAGATTGACTAGTCATTCACGCTCGGGAAAGCAGCTCAGCAGGAGGGCAGCGCGTACGCGTACTATGAAGAGACAACTGCGCGCTCAGCCGCTGAAGTGTACTCGGTGCATTGCTGTACAACGTACTGGTAAACATGCGCGAACTGCAAACTCACTACGCGCTTCATACATGCAATACGCCTATCCGATCTGTCAACAAGTACGTTCGGTTGCCAGTGCGGCGATGTGCGTGCTCGAGCTGATCAACGATGTGACTGTGAGCTGCAGTTGATTGGGTGATTTCAAGTTCGGTGCTAGTGCTAGTGCTAGTGCTGAGATAGCACTAGCACCGGCGATAAAACCGAACTTGAAATCACGTCGGTGTTGGGAGTTGACCTCAAAATTATGACGTATTTCCGGTTGCTGGTGCTGGGCTCGGTGTTGAATGTCGTCTGCTGAACCGAGCTCCGCCGTTTGTGTTAGCGATTTACGTGCTTTTTCTCCATTGACTAACACTAGCCCCTAGGGATTATCATTTTCGTCATTTCAAGTTCGGTGCTGGTGTTAGCGTTGCCGTGCGAGACTCATATTTACGTCCATAAGTAGTTGCACGTTTTACGTGCAAAGTCTATGCTAATGCAGTGGTCGCCCACGTAACGTAAACGAACACCATCGACATGGCTTTATAAATGTGAGCCTATGAGCAAAATTAGGATAACTGTGTTTTAAAGAAGGGATGAAATTTGTGGCATTTTAATCATTCTTCCTCGTTATGTGTCTAAAACTAAACAGTCATGGCTACATCTTTTTATATTTGACTTTAACTATGCGCTATCACTTTTTTCGTCGCGCAATTCCCGCGGAGCTCGCGGTGCTGTGATTCCAACACCTAGTGCTGGTGATCGATAATTTTGATCGGTATCGCCTCGTTAATCTGACCGTCGGTGTTGGAGCTCGATTTAACGCTGTTATTCGGGGGATAGCACTAGCACCAGCACTAGCACCGAACTTGAAATCACCCATTGTGTTTTCTGTCGTCTTTCTATGGACTATCATTTCCTGTTAAAATGCAAGTATACATTGTAAATTTGGGTAGCATTCAGTAACAGCGTACAAATGTATATGGTTAGATTAGGCACTGGAAAAATTCTAGCAATTAAAGCATCGAGTGCCACTGTAAATTCGTGTGATTCGTACGGTGTTCTAACGTAAACAGTGAACAAGTTAGACTCTAACTTACTCGTTAGACACTCTAAAAAATAATTATTAGGAATGAGATTACGGGAAATAGGGCCGGAGTCTGTCTGTTAGACAGGTAGAACTAACGTTAGGCTTAACTAGCGCTAACGTTAGAGCAGGCCTACTATCTACTGCAGTTTCGTTTGTCAACATCTTTTGGGTGGGTCGCTCGAGTTTAATAGTGAACTGCGAGACCAACTTTCAAACGGCGAAGCATGAACTCCCCCAAAGGCCTACGGTACGTCGAAGAACCCTAGCTTGCTTATTGTTGTCTAATTATAGATCTACGATATCGCCTACTCTGTTGTAACGTAGAATGAGGGGGGGGAATTACAGAATACCGGTTTTGCCTCATATAAATTAGCATATTGGTGCGTATAAGAGCCGCCGGAGGCGGGGCCGAAGGCCCCGCCTCCGGCGGCTCTCCCTTAGAGATGAATTTCAGCCCGAAGGGCTGAAATTCATCTTTCCCGTCGTCTGGGGCCCCCAAAAAGCCCGGGAACGGAACGGCCTTCAAAAAGTAGGTTGACCACACAATTTTTATGAAAATTGCGTGGTTTCGGAGGAAAACTGCTCTAAATCGAGATAACTCGAGTAAATCGTCGATAAAGAAAATCGAGCCGATTTTGACGGAACTATTTTAAAGGTGATGACGTCATCACAGCTAGCAGCTCTTCTTCCTTTCACTCTTTTCGACACAAGTCATTCACGATCAATCACACTACACACTACTGTAGTTTGGCAAGGCAGCGCGTATACGCGTATTGTCAAGAGACATGTGCGCACTCAACTGCTACACGTATTGTACACTGTACTAGTAAACATGCGCGCGTTCTGCAGACTCAATACGCGCTACCACTGCACACGTACGCATCATAAGCTGTTGTGTGTAGGTACTGTTGTACGACTGCATAGAGTCAACATGGTGGGCTGTCAAGAGCACCCACACAGTGCGTAAGCTCTACTGTAAGCTAGCACCAGCAATTAGATAAGTGATTGTTTTCTAGTCTCACCTAAATTGCTATCGATTTCTGTGATACGGACTATCCTCAACTCCTAAAAACGTGAGTATTCATCGTAAATTTGGGTAAATTTTAACGGCTAGTCTAGACTAGCATCGTCAGGATCTAGAACTACATTATTCGGGGGACACCCCCGAAACCCCCAACAACGTAAGATACCACACTTCTCACCGCACAGATCAAGGAAAACACACGTAAACAAATGCAATCGTCGACAGCCGAATCACGGACCGTATCGCAGATCGGATTAATATTTCAGATGGTTGCTATCGGCAAGCGTAATTACGCTCTTTTCAGAGCGATTTGCGCTCTCCGTGATTGGCTGCCGGTATTCTGTAATTTACCCAATGAGGGCTTTATAAGAGTCTGAGTCTCTCCAACGTAACCCGTGTCGCATTGAGTGTATGCGTGCCTTGTTGTTCTCGCGAAGTGCAGTGATCTAAGGCGCCGCGATACCCATTCATTTGTACATGAAATCTCTCGCGAAGCGAAGGTGCTGCGATACCCATTCATTTACACGTGAAATATTTCGCGTCGCGACGCGAAGCAAAAAAGACGCGAAAATCACCAGCGCTAGCGTGGTATAGTTTTTACCATTTCCCTAGGGAGTATAGTCTTTTTCGCGCACTTGTATGGTAGAATTATGTTTTGTTGTTTACAGTGCTCTCGACCAATCAGAGGACGAGATGCATTTTGTGAGGGATATGATAAAAACTGATGCATGCTCGTTTACGGCAAGCCAAAAGGAAATGCATCCAGTAATTTTGTCATCGGGTAACACGATAGAAAAATGGGTTTTTGACAAGAAAATTACCCATTCTATAAATCAGATGACGCACATGTCTTTTCGTGCGTCAGTCGGAATATAGTGTGCATGCGGTAACTATGGAATTTAGCCTAAACCCACTCGGCTTCGCCTCGTGGGTTAAGCATTCCATAGTTGCCTTATGCACACAATTCCGACTGACGCACTCAGACCTGTGCGTCATTTGTATACTAGTTCCGGCGGGCTGGGCCGGCCTGTCTTCCCTTGTGCATAACATGTGTGGCGTACGTACGTACGTATACTCTACTATACGTACACTTTGTACAGTACAGTAGACCAAGCGTTATGGGACCAGACGCGTACATGGAGTCACTTTGAAGAGCAAATCCAACGATTTAGCAGGTTAATTCTCACGCCGTTTTCAGAGTATGTTGTCTAGTAGGCCTATATGAGAAGTCTATATCAAGTCTTTAAGGTAAAGGGTGCATATTCTATGTAAAATAAGTAAGTTTTCATGCGGGAACTTAAGTGTCCGGAAACCCAACCCCCCATTACTGAGTATACTTATACTGTATGTGCGGGACTTCCGCGAGTGCGACGTGCGTAAATGTTTGGGACGAACATCTTCGGACGTCTTGACCCACAAAGGTACGTGAAAAACGCTGAAAAATGATGTTAGTTTTCGAATTTTCGACCCATTTTATAAAACAAATGATGCACAGGATTATTTCGTGGCGTTAGTGGAGGCGTAGCTCACTCTCGGGTATTTACAATGTAGTGCAACATGCACTCGGCTTCGCCTCGTGCATGTTTCACAATTGTAAATACCCTCGAGTGCACCACGCCTACACTAACACACTCTATCCTGTGCATCATTTGTATAATAATGATCTGAATGCATAAGCTCAATCAATGTCAGTAAAAAAACTTCATCAGGGGGGCATTTTATGAAGGAACTTGTCGGATAAAATATCTGACAAGTCAATTATATCCGACAAGTTTTGAGAAATTCTTTAGTCTGATTGGTTGATTTCTCTGAACTTGTCGGATATAATTGACTTGTCGGACATTTTATCCGACAAGTTCCTTCATGAAATGCCCCCCTGGTGTGTCTATCCTGAAAAAAAAAAACCCGTCTAAAACGCTTCATCAGCGTGTTGATGTTAAGTTTTTGATGTCTGGTTATTAACTTATTCTGGGAACTGTTGTATACATTTTCTAACGAGACAAGTAAACTCTTCTATATTAACTCTCAGAAAAGCACACACACATATTACTCGTCTCGACTTTCATTCAATCATACTCCATGGCTCACTTACCCTTTCGGTCTGACGTCGGGTACCGATCGCTCAAGGGAGATCATGTCGCTCACGTACTCGTTGAAGAAGGCGTGTTGCCAGCCAATCTTCACCTTGGATTCATCCTCCGGCCCTGTCTTCACCAACTTTCCCATCTCTCCAGGCCCGTGGGGGTCACGTGGTTGTGACGTCACATCCAGGTTCCTTACAGGATGTACGCGTGGTGTACGGTCTTTCTGTATGATCTAACGAGAAGAACATCAAAGGGGGGGGGGGGGGGAGAGAAGGAGGAACCAGAAGTATTAAAGAAGAATGAAAACCAAATATATGTTTGGATTAAGGGAATGCAGCAATATATTAACAGAATACGTCATCAGTGATGAAATTCAGCAATATCGGACAATCCGTTCAAAGCCATAAATCTTTAAAGATTTGGTCAGCCATCGCTGGATAAGAAGACTACATCATTTGTGACATCACTGATGGAAAAGTATACAGAAAATTCGGCATACTTTCACTTTTCAAGCATTATGAAAAAGCACCTTATTTTCTTCTTTCAGAAAGCAGGGGGATTAATATTACCCTGAACAGTTATTTTGTCTTTAACAAATCAAGGGTATCTGTACTTTTCATATAAAAAAAAAATGATTTTTTTTTTAATTCTCTTCATAGTTTCTTTACATTGTTTTCCATGTGTGACCACGCAAACTGTAGTAGTCTTCTCATCCAACGCTGGCTGCAACGAAACTTTAATAATTCATATTTCTTGAACGAATTGTCTGATTTTCAAATTTTGCTGATGTATTCTAATTATACATATTGATGTAGTCACTCAATCTACACGTACTATATTCGAGTTTCCTTCCCCTTTAGAGTGCCAAAGACAGCAAATGTAAGATAGTAAATTGTTCTGGGTATAGATTTCGTGAGAGAGAGAGAGAGAGAGCTAAAGGTGCGTGTGTGCATCCTGATGACGTTCTCGGTTATCTATCAATATACTAGGACATGCGGGACAAAATTATTTTTGAAATGTGTGCAATTTATGCAAGAGCGTTGTGAAATAATGTAAGAGAGAAACGATACATCAACATTGGCATACGTTAATTTACAATACAAAATTGTATTAAACGTTCTTGAGTTTCGAAAGACGGGTATTTGCCAAAAGTAATGGTCATATTTTGCCCCCGAGAAACGTAACAAAGATTGATGTCTCCACTTACTTTGTCCTCGTGGACCATTGGAGCGTGCACGTCATGATCTATTTGGTTCATTATCACAATACTCTCTCCGTTATGATTAGCGTTGTCCTGGAATGTTTGTGGCGGCTTGCGATCTTCTGCCGCATACTTCTTGACTTCAAACGCAAGTCTCTCTTTATCGCTACGCACGCTGTCTAACTCCTTCTTCAGTTGCTCGATTTGGCGTTTCATAACATCACCTCGCACGTCCACGGATTTCTGCTCAACAATCTCACCTGTACCTCTCCTCGGCAAAACATCCTGCCCACTTCTATTGGAATGCAACAAGTTTTCCTTCAGTTCGTTCCCCCACGAGAAACGGCTGCGCTTTTCCTTGACTCGACTCAACGTTCTGTTCAAGTACGCGCGCTTTTTCGCAAGCGCGTGGAAAGTGTCTTCCTTCGCCGGCATCGCCATGGTGTGGACGGGCTGCGGGTGGACATCCTCCTCGCGAATGTTGCGCTGGTGATCGAAGCTGGTGGGGAGCTTGAGGGTGGAGCCGCTGCCCTCATCGGTGAAGGACGAGTACATGGCTAGGATGAGGACGTCGAGAACGAACCAGAGGAGGGAGGTGTAGAGCACAGCCAGGATCACCCGACTTGACGTCCCCTTTGCGCTTCGCATCGTCGTAGAGGGCGCTGCAAAGGGAGATAAGAACAAGAACGTGACATGACTAATATGCAAATACAAACATAGAAAGTTGGTCCAAAAGTTTCCATCGTGCAAGTGAATGTACTTAAACAGACACACATCATGATAGTTTGTCAGAATGCCTGATAATCTTGACTATCGGCATACGTTTTGAAGAACTTATTTCAAGAGTCCCCATGCAGTTTTTTTCGTAAACCCTGTGGCGACTTGTTTGTATACAAAGCTAATGCCATTTTTAGATTGTGGGTTTGAGGGGGTTAAGGCTGGAAGGCAATCTACAGTCCTGATAGCACACGTAACCATACTCACATCTCGCAACGTAAGAGATAACAGGGAAAGCGACGATTGCAATTTAGGAGGAGGGAAAAGAGGAGAACGGAAAAATCGTAAGTGGAAGGAGAGAAAGAAAAAGAACCAAAGAAATCATGTCATTTTATGAATAATGAGACTGTGCACAGGTGAGGGACTTTATCATGTTCTGTCTTGTAGAAATCCAGAGAAATCCATACGCTTATAGTGCTGACCCATATTGTTTAAAATAATGAAGACACCACGTTCCATACAGTGTGAGGGTAATTACAAAAAGCCAAGTGTCGACTACAGCAAGGTAGACGAGTGGTGTCGTGTAGAGCAGCCTCTGCATTTTATCGTCACTTTCTTGGCGCTCTAAAATAATCGACTTGATGTCAACACATTTCCTTGTACATCAACTCCGGAAGCGTACTACCTCTCACATGCATTACACCCCCCCCCCCCCCCCCCCCCCTTCCTCTTCCTCCTCCTCCTCCTCCTCCTCCTCCTCTCCATTTCCACGAAAGGAAATAAAGAAGGGGGTTTCAAATCACATCGGGTTCGGTCGTTGCTGCACATGCGCGTTGAACATTATCCAAGTCATTTTCCTCAACTACCCTACTATCTACATCAATAGAATCTGATGAGGAAGAAGATTGGTGTTTAATTTTCTAAAATAATTGTGAGCATACGACGGAAGGGTATGCGATTCGTACTTTCCTACATTATGCATGTCATATACAATAATTAGGCTGTAATAAATTATCATTCAGAGTTTGAATCGATTCTTGTTCAGCAATCTGTTCCCGATGAGCTTCACACAGTAGCGACTGCCCATTACTCTTCATCTCTTGTTTCATTATACGCTCCAAGCAACGTATCGTCCACGCTCCGAGAGTATAGTGTAGGATCAATTTGGAGTTATGTTGATTAAACATGGCTCCTTGGGATGTACTTAAGACGGGATGGGTCCTATACGTGATTAATCCTGAGTCAAGGGGATGTTTCGAGCTTAATTTGGGTTATTGGAAGGCGCCAGGGAGACCTTTTCTGCCTGTTAGGCACGGTTGCCTTCTGCTGTGAAGATAGTTTACCAGAGAGGTGTCGTCTGCTTTGAGACGATGGGATAATGAAGCGATTTGTTCGGCGGGAGCGAAGGACGGGAGAGATTTCACCGCTTCGGAGGAGAACGGATTGCCGCAGCTCTCTGTGACGAAATTAAATGTTGCACGTCCGGACTACATCTCATTCAGACATAGCCATTCCCTGGAACACCGCAAACATTCGCCATGAGACAGGAATATTAGCGTGGCGTCTGTCGATCGCCTTGCATGGTTTTTCGCTCTCATAGACGCAGTCACATTAATTTGGCACACATCGGTATAGTGGTTAAAGGATCGGGGCTATCACGGAAGTGATCATGGATTCGAATCCTGCATGGTGCGAACACCACTTCACAGGATGCCTTACTTGTTCCTTCTGCCCATAATGTAAATTTATTGTGCAGTAATTAGAGTGGGAAGACACCCATGCCAAGGCTTAATTTGCTACCTTAGATAGATAATCTGGGTAGATTAGAGCACATTGTCAAAATAATTTATGAGAGAAACTTGTAGTGGTGGATGTATTTCACTAGGAGATTAAAGCTAGAAAACGTATGGGCAAATGGTTAATTTGATGTGTCAGACACTATGATTATGATATGTTTCAGGCAAAATGAAGACGACGAATACGTCTAAAGAAATAGTGGGTATATCAGAGGATGTGATCGTCGATGCGATTTCAGAAATAAGAAATTAGCAGATTTCTCCAACCCCATCTCACCCACTCACCCCCCCCCCTCCCTTATAGCCATGAACGAAATAAATCCGACGCGTTTTCAATGATTTATACAAGTCAAAGAACGTGAAGATATTAAATTATCTTTCAGCCATGGATCTGAAAAAGCTTTGTGGATTTCCATACGCAGACAGGAGTATTAGGGCCGTCTTCGTCATCACATGTTGAATTGTGCGTGAAATATTTAGTTTGATCGGAAATCTATCTGGATTTTTGCTTCGATACGACATTTTGTAGATCCATTTTTCATTTATTTGTGTACAAATAGAATTGTTTCTATTTAAAAGATATCTCTGAAAGACAAAAGAAAACAATTTTACATTTGTATATTATTTTCTATTTATTCAGGTACAAATATCCTAATTGTTCCAATCTGAAAGATGTTTCAGTTTGATGTTTCCAGGTTAGCATGCCTGTACAGTGACGGGGCATTGAACTGCACATTACTTGAATATGAGACCATTCTGAAGCAAATACATTTCACACAACAATAGATTATATAATGTACTCTTAAATGAATCCCACACGGATTGGAACAATCATCCCCCAGCATTCCCACTGATTCCCACTGATCAGGTACTAGCCATCCCCTTTAAACAATAGTTCTAAGTAAGAGACATTTGCGGTTCTAGCTTTGTTACTGATTTTCAAGCCATTTAGTGTTAGTACTCATTCGCAATTCTGCCTCGTTTAAATTCCGTTTACAGTATATAAGACTTACCGTGTCCAGTACATTTCCAGAACAGTAAACAACAGCGAAAAAAAAGAGGATGTGACAGAAAGCAAAGAAACATGTGGGTATATGGCCAATTCAAGACTCGTCACTTTGCGAGTAGTCCAGAGATCAGACGATTGTCTGATCTCGTTGTACATCATCTTCCCGCCTTCAAATAGTAAAGGACGATAATTTGCGAGCTGTGATGATAAAAGGTAATTACATCTGATACGCTTATGTGGTTGCAACTAATAGACCCTATCGTATAAGAACGATTACACCCGAAGACAATAAATCCCCCCCCCCCCCCCCGGTTAAATACCGGTTGGTGACAGGTTACAGTTAAAAATAGGGTTCGGGTTAGGATTCGGGTTAGGGTTCGGGTTAGGGTTCAGGTTGGAATTCGGGTCAGGTTTAGGAATAGGTTTAGGATTAGGGCTAGGGTCAGGGAAAGGGTCTGGGGTCATTGTCCAAGAGATAATCGATTGTCCTCGAACCGACCCTATTACTGTTTAGGGAAATATGTTATGAATTTTACAGTAAATCGCTCATGCGGACTGGCGCGGTGTAGCGGAATGTGCATTTTAACTCCATTGGGTGGGGAAATCATAGCAATACTATTCTACATTTCTTCAGTCTACTTGTTTCTATTCTTATTGATGTTAATCAGTGTCTCGACAACTGAAAAAAAAGCAAATGTCTTGGCACAGGACTTGAAACAGGCTATGAAATGAAAGAAATAAAATGGAATGAAATAATTCATATAAGGTGTATGTGCAGAAACGAACACATATTTCCATGGGCAAAATCATTATAGGATGTGACCATTATAGGAAAACGACCATGATTTATGTCAGCTAAAAAAAAAACCAAGAACCTACCACTGAAATTACAGGTTTTCCGTACTGTGTTTAAGCTTTTGGCAGTTAACAAATCTACATCGAAACTATAGCAGTAAATACATGTATATACAATGTTTGTTTGATGTGGATAAACATGGTAACAACTTCGGTACACATGGCGTCATTGCAGCGAATTGCGTCCAACATGTTTACGGTATCAGGCCACTTATTAAATTCAACATCATAGCACGCGCTTGTCCGCCCAAATCATCTCCTCTTCAAGCCACAATTTGGTAGGACGTCCCGCCACGTTTGACGTGGCTGTTTACCGGCGGTCATTTATTTCGCGGCGAGGACCGTAAGGTGCTAATATGAATTAATTGCGCGCGTTGTTCGCCCTTCCGTCACGTGACGTAATTATGGTTCCAAGTCAAGATCATTACCCCGCGATCTAATTAGCCATGTAAGATGCTCTTAATGACTTGCTAGCACTCCTATAACAACACGGTACTGTTGTCAAGCCAACTTGCACAGTGTTTTCTAACGATTCATTTAAAGGCTGGGAAGGAAGCAGCACGATGCCGACAACAACTCAATAGGGGCTTATTCCGTCCATTTTCAGTGATTTTCCGATTGTTTCTACAAATACTACTTTCCCATCTGCCTGCCTTTCATCACACCAAAGGATATCTCCGTCGCCAAGCATGTCCTCTGCTGATTTGCTTTAGTGTGCCTTTACCTGCATTGGTTCTGTCGAGGCAGCAAATGAACATAATCAGATTTTCGTCAGTGGTATCGTGTTCCTGTGTGGCTCAAAGGTCTCTACAGGACACAAGTCGTGCTTTTAAGAAAAGCGTCCACCCCTGTATAGGTAGCTTCCAACTGCCTATAAGATCAATGTCACTGTGCGGTATTTCCGCAGTACATTGTACTATGATGGTAGTACTTATAATGATAGTACTGAATCATCTTTTGCTTTCTTGTTTCACTGTTCAAAAGGATGCAGACAAAACCTGCGTCTCAATACGACTAAATAACAATTCATCATTTTCATTCTCTCCAAGAGCAGTAAGCATTATACGCTCTTGTCAACAAACAATTGTCATAATTATATTATGCTATAGGATAACACTGTCGGTAAAAACGAGTATAAATATTAATCCAGAAATGCTGGAGAGAGCAGACTGATGACAGACGTTTAAAGGGATATGTCGGCACTTTCGTAATCCTTTGACCAAAATGTAAAAATGGTTATCGTTGGTTTTTTTTTTGTTGTTGATAAACTCTCTCTCTCTTTCTCCCTCTCCCTCTCTCGACCTCTCTCTCTTTCTTTATCCCTCTCTGTTGACCCCGCCCTTTTCAGCAATATCCAATGCTGCCGTGAAGCTGGTATTGCTACCAGCAGGTTTCTGAAAGGCACCAATGGGTGGACAAGCAAACAGCTGCCTACCAAGGAGAGAGCAGTGGAGTCGAAAGCAAACAAAGCAGACTGGTCGTTCACGGAGTGTTTCCTATTCATTATTAACCAGGAAATGCATCTCATGAAGCCAATGGGCAATTTATATCATCATCACTTTTGTCATCATCATCATCACCGCCATCATCATCATCATCATCATCATCATCACTATCATCGTTATGGGATGTCGTCGTTGTCACCATAATCATCATATTCGAGGATTCTTTTAGGCATTCCTCTCTGTCACTGCCCCATGGCCCAATCCCATCTTATGCTGAAAATTTATACATTCCAATCCTCTATCCGTACCAATGTGATTGGGTTACCCTGTGTACAATTCCATCATCCTTCCAACCATAGTTCTGTGTTAAAAAGTAGGTTCTTCATCACGATTATGAGCATAATGAATGTAACTATACAGAAATAGTCGACCCAATGAAATGCATGGATTCGGAAATGAATTTAAGACTGTTACATAATCGTTATACTAGCTAGAGTACAGAAAAAACACCTCCTTTTTGCGGATTCGAATTCAATGTTACGATTTTCACTTTCAATGATCAAACTGTAAATCTAAAAGACATGAGCAGGCCTACTATTATTAAGGATTTACTTCTCAATAACAACGCAATTCTTTTTGGCATATACTCGAGCCACTCATTTGAAATAGAATATTCTTACTTAAGCTGAAAAGGTCAATTCGGTAGTGTGAGGTCACCTTGATGTTTTGTGTTTTGTTTTGCTCTTTTTTTCACTCCGGGTGGTCAGTGGTGGTGGTGAAATGTCGACCATATTGTGAGTGACAATTCAAAGCTTTGTGGTCCATTTCTTGGAACTGTCGAATACGGATCGTAAAATCTTTTGATGTCATAATTCACGTATTTCATTAAAATGTCTCAGAAGTCAGTGGCCTTATATGTTTACGTGCTTAAAATCTGTTTTTAAAGGAAACCAGATCAAAAATATAAATGTGGATTTAGTGAAGGCGGCAATATCAGTAGAGCACATAGGTGAAAGTTTGAGGAAAATCGGACAGTCCATTCAAAAGTAAAAGAATTGTACAGTTTCGGTGCCGTCATCGCTGGCTAAGGAGACTGCTAAACTTCATGACGTCATTATGGACATCAATATACAGGAAACTAAAAAAAAATAACATATTTCACTTTTATAGCATAATGAAAGAACACTTGACTTATCTCTTTCAGAAAAAGGAGAAATAATTTCACCCTTAGTATCATGCCAGTATAAGAAGTCGATAGACTGTTAAGTTTCGTGGAAAATGAAATTTTGTAAAATATTCTTTTTTTATATTGTTGTCCAATATGATGTCATGAACTGTAGTAGTCATATTATCCAGGACTGGCTACATTGAATGGATTATCGATTTTCCTCAGACTTTCCTGACGTGTTCACTCAATTCACATTTATAAAATTTTGTTTATTTGGGTTTGGGTTTCCTTTAATGGACTTTTCTGCGTGAGATTGGCTGATCCATTAGGCACACTAAAATGGACACCTGTAAAGTTCAAGGATTTGTATTATGCGAATTGATGAGAAAACTACTCAGCCGAGATTTATCTCTGCTGAATTAAATTTTGATAACATTTTGATTCTGTGTGTATTCAATTTTGATGAGTAGACCTCGTGTACCGGACGCCAATGCATGACTACGATGATGAAAATATTAATTACGATAATTACAACACTAAGAATGATGCTGATTATAATATCTCAGCAATGACTACTTTTGCATAATCTACGTATGGCCTTGAAACACCCGCTTTTGATGGAAGGCCCACTTGTAACACCACTTTGCCCAAGCAGGCTCTGTAAAATCATCCGCCAAGTGTCACATACAGTTTGCACACTCGCAAAACCTCATCATTTCCAAATTGCAATCTAAATTGAAACTGCGTGTAATTGGACCCGCCTCAGACATCAAGACCGAGGTGTTATTTGCTTATCCATTAGGGCACTTTCCGTATTAACATTGACTTCTTGGCCGTCTTCAGTGCGCGACATGTGCCATTGATCATTTGAGATATAACATGTATGATATATGCCTACGTGATCATTCACGTCATGGCCAACGGTTCTCCTTTCTTTCCTAAAAGCCACGTAGCCTTAGCAATCAGCGACGAATGAAAAGTGTCAGTCGGATTCGGAGCTAAATGAAATAGCCAATACAGTGATGTCAAGTTCATTGGGCAATTCTCAATGAAGTAGAGAGAAAATAATTAATATAGGTGTATTGTGTGTGTGTGTGTGTGTGTGTGTGTGTGTGTATATATATATATATATATATATATATATATATATACAAGGCTGGACATTGGCGATGTCCCTGGTCCCCTAAATATTGATGTTGGGCCACCAAATGTTTTAAAAAAGACTATTTTTGGTGGCCCAGATTGGGCAACTAAAATTTAGAATGGATTGCTATTTCTTATTTTATATCTGAAAAAAAAAGATACTTATGTGTTTACTGTAGGATTACTCTGCATAACTTTGTACTTTTTAAGAGTGAGTTAGTATGTACGTCTGTCCGTGTGTTTTTGTTGTAGCAAATATTCACAAGTAGCAATGCTTATGTAACTACTAGCTGGCATGTTTTTCCTTGCTGAGAGATTAGTAACTATGTTGCAAAATTTTCCGTCTTACTGTACATTTCAATTTTTATTCTGATATCGCGTTCCGTTGCCATAGCAAAAACAAGGCTGTATCGGCTTACTGGTTGCTAGAAAGAATCAATTTGTTCTCAACTTGTACATTGAATTTGAATCCGGCATGAGACTTGCATAATAAAACGAGAAAACGTTTGTCTGTACAAAGGAAAGCGATTTCTGTTCCAAAGGTGTGCTACCGAAAACAATGCACTTCGATGTTTTCAGTTTTTATTAATGTACTAAAATCCATGGATATCTCGTCCTTGAGGAGCTTGTATCTAATCAACCAGGGGCCTATTGCGTAACAATTTTTTACCTTACATAACTCGGGTTACTTTAGAGAGGAGCTTTTTCCTGCGTTTAAGTCAATAGCTGAATCCATCTAACCTTCGTTTTCCGTCTTTCCCGGAGTTTCTTTAAAGTAAAAAGATATATGCAACAGGCCCCGGTCCTCTACTCAACATACTTTTTATTCTTAGAGTCTAATTTCTATCCATTGGTTGAATTGCAAGGTCAAATGAACGTCAGGGTAGCATTTTCGTCATTTAAAATAGAAAAGCTTTCAAGACATGTCAGAAAATATTTGTTATAAATATGTTGAGCATGATCATTGCAGTGCATCGAACAATAATGACAGTTTTAAGGCGAAATAATGGTCATAACAATGAATAATGATGAATCTCATTCATCGGCGTGTGTTAAAAAAAAATACAGTCCTATACCAGAACTGCACAAGCACATACACACACTTTTCCAAAATCTTTTCGTAATATTCCATTGGTATTTTAAAAGGATAACATAATTCGGTATATTATACCCAGAGACAAAACTACAAAATTTCATCATTAACATAACCATAGCATTAGACAGAATTGTAAAATAAAATCCATTGTTTCTTCGTACTATCTTTACAAAAAGTACACCTAAATAAAAATGAAATGAAGAAAAGTGAAGACAATGAAAACCTAGCTGTGTTTCAAAGGAAAACCTATCAAGTCCACACTCCCTCCCCCATCTCCCCATAGCAAGTTCTCCCCTTCCCCTCCTAAGATGTCTAATCCCACAGTAATCTTTAACCCATAAACCTATAGACACACAGAGTCACAAACATTCACACGCAATCAAGAGTTTATGTTCCACAAATTGAATTGCTCTTGAACTTCGTGATAAGATACATCTCAGTATACTTTTTTTATCCTTGATGTCACCGTAACTCGGCCACGGACGAGCGATTGAGTGAAGAGGTCGCATTAAAAACTAATGAATTCCATGAAAGGTGTTAACTTAAAACCGTGAAGTGATTACCATGAGTATGAAGGCAGTTCACCTAAATTAAGCCAATGGTTGCGTGATGTCTGTCTGAGTAATTATTAAGGTCGGGCCACAATTCAAGGTCGCTGGCCGGTACGATAAGGGTTCAATTTCAATTTCAATTCAATTCAGTTCAATTCAATCATAGTTTATTTCCAATCAATGAAAATCAAAACATAGTGCAAGGTATACATGTCATGAAATGATATTTAAACATTTGCAAAAGAGTCTGGTATACGAGATAAATTGTGTTAAAATGTGTTTTTGGGTGTGTGTGCGTGTGTGTGTTTTTTTAAATGGCTATTCTTTCCAATCTTCCTTATACCTGAAACACGGATTCAAAATCATACATGCACACTTACTGCATGTTTTTAACTTTTAAAATTCGACTTAAAGACTGCTGAAGTTAAAATATACGTATGTGTTAAAACATATGTATATGTGCATATCAAATATATATTATATTACATTATATCATATGTCATATTTTATCATATCATATATCGTATCAAAATAATCATATAATATAACATATCATATCATATCATATCATATTACATATTATAATATCAAAACTAATCGTGACAACTTTATATGGATAGACCGATCATTTTACTTGTACAATGCTAGGTCTACGGAGGCACCCGTACATCAGTAAGGATAAAGCCACTAAGTTTTGTTGCCTTTTTCTTTAACTGCATGCTTGATTATAAATCAAGATTGCAATGTCTGTAAAGTGAAAGCGAAGATCTCTCGTTATGTTTGCAATATATACATAGACGAGGTAAGATAGACTTGATGCAAAAGCTGTTTATGAGAAAAGAGAGAGAGAGATCATGCACGTGAGTATTGGCTCAAGTTCAATTTCATCCTTTTTTTTCTATTCGGAGTTTGCACATTTAACACGTCGATGCAACAAGGCTCGCTGGCTATGCAAACGTGGCAGTGAACTTTCGATCTATCTCAGCCAGCTGCGGGTACGTATAGCTGCCTGTGCTTGGAGAGGGGAAAAAAGTCGATATTCCATTAACTCTACTTAAATGACCAATTCACCTGTGTAGATCGAGCTATCCTATCCTATTACCCCGCTGAGTATTGCAGCCTCTATAGAACTTTGGAGTCTGTGTGTGTGTATTGTGTGTGTGTGTGTGTGTGTGTGTGTGCGCGCGAGCGTGTGTAAGTACATACTTGAAGCGGATGTTTAAACAAAAAGTGGCGTAAATTAATACGCCATCGATCAGTATCAATCATTTTGCAGTGTTTACCCACCTCATCCCAACACTACACTCGAGACATATAATATAGTGGCAGATATGTTAATATCATAATGTACGAATTGAAATATGCGGGTTACTTCTGTGCGAGAGATCTCTCAATTCTATAATTGGTTTCATCAGACGAAACGTATGGCAGACATTCCTGTTCGGTTCTGATCGACACTCGTGGCGTCTACGAAAGGGCGTGTGAGTTGGTTCCTTATCGCTGACTTATACACGCCTTTGCACCTGCCGTGTTTTACTGACTTTTAGTTAAACCAACTTTACACTCATTATACACATAATTATATGAGCTAAAGTCATAAGCACACACACGTTTACAATTTGCATTTCTTGTTGGTCAAACGGTATTTAAAATATCCATCTATCTATCTACGTATCTCTCTTTCTCCATCACTCTGTATAAATTATATATATATATATAATAATATATACCATTTTAAGTATATGCACACACACGTACAAAATATTCATAATTCATATTATATATTATACAAATATCATGGCAATATAAATACATTTATAAACATACAATGATTATATATATATATATATATGTATATATATATATATACATTGCCATCATTTATATACATGTACGTATAAAACAACTATCAGCCACGCTGAAATTCTAAGTTTCCGTCGTTGATTTCTGCATTATAAAGTAATCAGTAGCTCCCCCTTAGGTGTTAGATCTACATGCATGTACGCACGTTGTCTACTGGCTCAGAAGAGTAGCTCTGAAAAGCATAGCGACATTTCACAAGGCTAACACTTTAGTTATTAGCGTCAGTGCGTTATCAATTCAGTAATGTGGACCTCTAAAGAAGATATCGACCTCTTATACACCTATATGGCAAATATGATGTTGTATTGTGTATGTTAATGTCAGCAAATGCTATGCACACATCTGCGCGTGCATATTGAGAGATAATTGGTTCTTCCATAGAAAAGTGGGAAAAGCATAGTCTTCTACCCAACTCATTCTATCACTGAGTTTGTGTAATCAGCTATACATTGTATATATGTCACGATTCAAAGCGATTCATGCGCCTGCATCCAACGTTCTGAGAGTTTTGAATCCATTTCATCGACGTAAGTATTTTGTGCGTCGGTGAAAGTACACTCGACAAAAATAGCATTGGTCGTTGGATTTTACTGTAATTGGGAAGCTTCGTAGAAAGTGCGTGGTGATGATCAGCCTTGGCAAGTGTCTAAAAAATGACATTAGTCAATGACCCTTTCAAGAAGTTAATTAGCTTTTCTTCTTGCATCACCTGTTTCAAGGCTTTTCATAGGTTTCCAAGGCTCCTCGGGTCAGCAGAAGGAAAATCCTCAAGTTGTACAATATCAAACATGTTAATGATTTGGGAGATGGTCTTTCTTCATGATGTGTTCTCAACAATAGATTAATGTTTTTGTTTGTTTGCTTATTTGTTTATTAACATGCGAAAGCAAGAGCGACAAGGCGACACGGAACAAATAAAGGATAAGACATCTCAGGAGTAGACTGTTGGACACTCCTTTCATAGAGGGGGAAAAAGTGACTACATGGTTATACTATTGTACAAGTAGGTCCATGGTATACAAATGAACTTAAAGGACAGGTTCACCTTCATAGACATGTGGGTTTAGTGAATGCAGCAATATTAGTAGAACACATCAGCGAGAGTTTGAGGAAAATCAGACGATCCGTTCAGAAGTTATGAATTTTTGAGGTTTCTGCTCAGTTACGACTGGATGAGAAGACTACCATAGCTTGTGATGTCATATGTGTACAACGATACAAAGAAAGAATAGAGAAAAGTCAACATATTTCCATTTTTCTCGCATAACGAAAGAGCACTCGACTTCTCTCTTTCAAAAGGCAGGGGGAATAATATTGCCCTTAACATACGTCAGTAACAAGTCGAAGAAATGTGCACTTTATTCAAAAAGTGAAGTTTTGTGAAATTCTCTTTTTATTTTCCTTATATCGTTGTACGCATGTGACATCATACACTGTTGTAGTCTTTACATCCAGCAGTGACTACACAGATACTTTAAAAATTCATAACTTTTGAACGGATTGTCCGATTTTCGTCAAACTTTCACTGATGTGCTCTACTAATATTGCTGCATTTTCTCAACCCTTATGTATATGAAGGTGGACTTGTCCTTTAAAGTAGACTTAAGGGTCTATCTCCCCTCTATTAACCGTACTGAAACCACGATGATGATACCATAATTAAGATGTCCATGCATGACCAGTCGATTTTCTTGTCAACCTCTTCTCTTTTTGATACGCGATTACATCGGCAAAGAAGGGTACCGCTGTACAGAACATGATGAGAAACATGGGATAATTGAGCTTCTTTACCGCCAAAATCAATCTACGTTAAGTATCCGCCACACTAGAGCGTATCAAAAGCACAACGAACTCGAAAATTTGAAGATACGTTGGCATTACACACCGCATTTACGAACAAGCCTCGAGCGCGTTGTGTGGACCATAAGATATTCATGAATTGACGACGGAATGATAATGAGACACTGCCTTTCATTGTAATGGAAATGAATGTGTATACTATAATTCACATTTCCATGTGCAGAAAAGTCAGTTATTAATATGGGGTTTGAAAACGACATAGAAAAACAAACAAACAAACAAACAAACAATCAAGCCTATTTCAAATCGGACTCTTATAAAGAGTGGTATATGTGTAACAAAGTGAATTGTGTCATTAAAGGAACAAAATTGTATCATAAATGACCTAAATTGTCATTGCTCCATTTCCTTAAAACAAACCCACTTTTACATTCAAAACGCTCAAGGTGTAGACAAGTCTAAATTACTTACTTATTCAATAAAACGTATTTTTTCTTCGTCTCTTTTGCTATATACTTATCACAATATTCGTACTTATATTCTGTACTTTGAAAACTTTCCTGTTCTGTATCAATGCGCTTAGAAACGCCCGCATTAAGCGCGATGCACATTTTATTCATTATCATCATTATTATCACATTAAAACCCTAGAGACATGATTGTGCAAGCTATTACATGCAATGGCAGATACTTTCAGCAGCTGTTCAGTGAGCTTGACAAGGTTTGTTTGGGATACGTGACCAAACAAGCGACAAGAAAAACAAGTGGTAGGCCTACGTGTGATTTGATATACTAACAATTACGGTAATCCTTTCCGCTCTGACAATGTCTCATTAAGTTTTTTTAAAGGCATAATTTACCATTTGCAGATGAAACAAGAACTCAGCATTAGCGCATCAAAAAATTCTAGTTCTAAAATATGAGGTTGGAGATAGAAACAAAAAATGTAAAAATTTGTACAAGTATAATCGATGCTAAACATTGCTAAAAATACAAAATGTGAACAATAGTTATAATAAAAATGTTTCCTGATTAAACCGTGTACAGTTATGGTTTAATGAGAAAAATAGTGATATCTCCTTTTATACAACACCTCAGAATGATGTCGAATTGTGATTGGCCAAGAACATGTCACATGACATTCAATAGAAAATACCTATCAAACTCATTGAGAGTGACAGCCATACAATAGGCCCCTGGCATGGGCCTATAGCACGGCTCGAAGGTACTATAGCACGGCTTCGCGGGGGGCTACTAATGCATGGCCGCTCACAGAGTTCTGTGGCTCACACCCGTAGCAAAGCGCCAGCAAACTACATTGTACAGTGTACGTGCTGGCCGGCTGCGCTGCGCTGCCGGTAAGTCTCACAGACCAGGCGCGGCGGAGTACTGCAACGTTAACGTGTACGCGCAGTTACTTTACCTACCTAGTTGCATGTGTGTATCGCGCGGCCTGTATACACCTAGCGGTACTGCTGTGTTTTTACTTTTGACTCTGATCTGCTACGTGGACCGCAGTGATCCCAACATCAAAACTTCATTTCAAGTTGAGAAACCGTAATTTGATTATTTTTCTGTGTTTTTATACAAAATCATTTTCGGAAATAGACAAAGTCTAGACCTACTACTAGATCTACCGACATCTCAGATCGACCTAACAGTCAGGCCTAACTCGATCTAACGTTAGCGTAGAATGGGTATAGACCCTGCGGAGTTCGTGATTCCTGTGACTGTGTGGTCGAATCATGACGAGTGTTTGAAAGCAGTACACAGGGTGGTTTACAATTCTCTGCCTAATTGTTACATTTATTTTTGGGCCTTCCTGAGTTGGCGGTCACTAATTTTGTATTGTGATTGTGGACAAGGTGTTGTATAAAACGAATAATTTATGATTTTGTTCGTGCATTGGGGCACGTAATACCGCACTCGGCGCGAGATTCGCCACTGGTCTATTCAACGCGGCGCTACGCGCCTTGTTGAATAGACCAGTGGCTCATCTCGCGCCTCGTGCGATATTCGTGCCCTATGCACTCACAACTCATAAATTATTCGTATAATATTTTAAGCTCTATTGCAAAAATCTTATATGGTAGGATGTTTTGTAATACAACTGACCTACACATATGCATCAAAAGTGATATCTTGAACATTTTTTAAATCACTGCACCCACGAAAGGTAAACAGAGCCTTTAAAGGGATGGCATAGTTTTGATTGAGATGGGGATTTAGATTTTTTTTTTGTGTGTTCGAGATAATGAGAAACCAGTTCTGAAAAAAGAGCATGCAATTCTAAGAGGAATTCAAAGTCTATTTGATGAAAATCGGTTTTGAAATGGCTGAGATATCAGAAAACCAAGTGGATTTAACCCGTTGAGGACGGGCTGATTTCGCTACCACAGGCATTTCCCATAGACACTTGCCCGAGTATAAATATGATAAAGTTGGGCAACAACTTTATTGGGTTTTAGATGTCTCAGCCATTTCAAAACCAATGTTCGTCAAATAAACTTTGAATTCTTCTTAGAATTGTTTGCTCTTTCGCATTCTATAAGTGGTTTCTCATTTCCTCACAAAACAGTTAAAATCTGAATCCCCATCTCAACCAAAACTATATACTATCCCTTTAACAAGCAAGATGATTGGGCCAAAGGAAAAGCCGCTTGACTTTCCCCCCATCTTTCGTGGCATAAAGGATAAACAATGTTTCTTTGCGTATAACTCTACCTTCACCTAGTGACATAAGGACACTGTAGTATTATTTCCTTTTAAATTCAGTCATTATCTCTTTGCACCCCAAACTACAAATCCTGGTAGCATATACTCAAAAGAGGAATTGTACACCCCGCTCAATGAAATACAGTACGCTAATCAAATGTAACCTAGCGAATTTTAACCGCAAAACTCTGAAGAACCAAACGTACAAATCGTAAATTTCCTATTGTCTACATTGTATATGAATTTATCTAACAATGGACTAAATGGATACATTCCGATGAAGCGACCTAAAACAAAACGTATACGAGCAAATAACTTAACACCAACATGGGCACAATTTCATGATTGACTTTTTTAAAATCCAATCTGTTTGATGCGCAAATAGCATTATTATTAGGAACAAAGTGGTCTAATATCAATGGGAAAGGCGTAGAAAATGCATATTTCGTGAATCTTAAGAATACATGCGTGTGGAGAAAATGTGTAACATTCCGCTTTAAAGTTGTTGTCGAGTCGGGCAACATTCTGAGATACACATCAATCCCAAACGACATCCACGATATTTCTGATCATAAATTCCAGGACTTACCTCCAGACGATGAACTCCAGAAAGCGAGGAGAGGGAAAGGGAGATGAAGCGGTACGGCGTGTGATCCCTCCGGGAGAGTTATCCGCACGTCGAGAAGAGCTGCCGCATCGTCATGATCGTGGCGCCTGAGTAAAACTCAGTGGATCGTGCGGAAATCCTCGTCCCGCCTGCTCGCTCGAATGCGTGGCTGGCACAGTGCGTCGTTCAGTAGCCTCAGCATGAGCGCGAGCGGGAGAAGATCCGTGGGTGATGACGTCATAACTTTAAGCCCATTCTTTCTGCGCGTAAGCCTGCGGAAATTGGGGGACAACAATAAATGCAGTCTCCAACTTGATCATTTTATGCCATAATGTATGCTGCAAGCACAAAATATGAGTGTTATTACACAAGGTCGAATTGATCTTTGATAATGATCTCACAACATGATCTTAATTTGGGACCTTTGTTTCGTGATTATTTTGATTTATTTGTCTAGATACCTACGCTCTACTATACAATCATCGTCTGCCTATCAAAGAATTGTCATTCTCACAGACATTAATAGATTATGCAACTTATGTAAATGTATGAGAGATATTATCAAGGAGTTTTTAACATGCTTTTAATATATCAATTACCACTTATTTTTATATCATAATCATTCAATGTTTCCCCAAGATCATTTGTAATTTTCTTATCTTTTGTTCTGTGAAAGAAAAAAAATTGTAATGACTTTAATTAGATTGAACATAATTAATTATCTGTATACATGCTAGTCGCTATAGACAGTTGACAGGACGACTGCTTTATAGCACGCAATGTGTCCTTCCAGTCAATTTATCAATATTCCAATGCCTTTTTCTCATCATTAAGTTTTTTCCTTCTTATCTTTACGACGCCCAAGTTAATTCGACAGTCAAATAATTATTAATCTTGTTTGTAAGAAAGAAATGTTACCATTCATTTCACTCCTGATATATATAGGACAATATTTTGTCATAAAATTCCAGTCATTACAAAGGTTTTTGTCACCTCCGCTGTTTATCCGCACTACGCTGATGACTGGTGGGGATGGATAAACTACCAGCTTATTAAATTTCTCGAGTTGTATAAACGATGCCACAACCTGTTGCCCAGTATTGAAAGGTGATATACTATTTTCTAAAGCTGGGTAATTACAGGGTATCTACTAATTAAGTCCCTCCAAGGGAGGAAAAAGAGTTATAGCCACCTTCTAACTTCATTTTGATCGTGATCTAGCATCGTGTTGATCGATAGCAACCAAATCGGGTGACGACAGCCAAGTTGGTTGTTTGCAATCCACAGCGGGAACGCGAATCTCTGAGACCTGAGCCAGAAGTTATCGATCGCTCGAGTTTTCTCCCGTCCGCATGCTTCCATGCTCACGCTATGCAAATTAAAAATCTTCTCTCTGACAACAGCTGTCTAAACAACTTCAGCAATCATTGGAGAGATTTTTGCACACAGCGCGTGAATATGGATTTCCTTGAATCATACCGTGTGAGTTCTGAATGATTTATCTATCTGATCTATAGTGTCAGATATTACATGCAAATGCCTAATCAATGATTTTGTCTAATAATAATATCCCTCGAGTTCCTCGTGCACATGATTCATAGGGAACAGACCTCTCATCCAGTGTGGTTCTTCTCTCTGAAACTCATTGCCAGCGAAACTGAGAATGTAGGTCTTCATCCTCCTTTTCAAGGAAGAACTGAAATCATTTTAGTAGCAATAATTTTAATGCTTATGGGACATCGCTCGCTTTAATCCCATTAAGACACAAGTATCATTTAGTGCAAAGCGATTCAAAAGATAGAATCTCACCTGCCATGAGAACATTGACTCTTCGCATCTCGTATATAGACATATCAATTTGATTCAAATTTCTTAACAAGCATATAAAATGTGTGAAATTCAAGTTGGCGTATAATAAGTACATTTTTCATCAGCATAGAAAGGGCTATTTTATGTCAGAGGAAATTGATAATAAACGCAGAACGATTGTAGTAGGATATTTTTCCTCCCTAAATAAGTCAGATCTCTAGCGAGATTTGTTCACAGACTTAAACAAGAGCACAGGGTCCATGAGTGTTGGTAGGATGACATTTATATTCGTGTTTTAACTCTGCCGGCAATATTTGCTATCTCGTAAAGGGACGTGTCAGTAGGAAAGAGCACCGTTGCTACATGGATTATACGAGTTGAAAGCAAGCATAGTATTATCATTATGATCCCTTTTATCATTCCCTACCACCATGACCAGCTGGTTGTACGTTAACAGGTGGAACGAAAGAGAAAAAGGATCATAATTATACTGTACGCTTTGTAGATCTATGAGTTGGTGCAACCCCTTCTGATTGAGCAAGTGTTCCTCTCTCCCTCTCTCTCCCTCTCTCTCTCTCTCTCTCTCCGTCTGTCTGTCTCTCTCTGCGTGTCTGTCTCTCTCTCCTCTCTCTCCTTCCCATCTCCATATATTTCTCTTTCTCTATGCCTCTGAGCTTTCCTCTATCAATCCGTCATTCCTCGATTGATGCATCTAATGTGCA
Organism: Diadema antillarum; assembly: GCF_040938485.1. Taxonomy (NCBI): domain Eukaryota; kingdom Metazoa; phylum Echinodermata; class Echinoidea; order Diadematoida; family Diadematidae; genus Diadema; species Diadema antillarum. The sequence continues at coordinate 1,282,956 of NW_027272201.1, forward strand.
TTTATCTGTATTTAGCATGTCTATGATACGTATATGCACGTTATTTTGTATGTATATGATGTATGTGTATGTATATTCGTGAGGTTTCTACCTATCTATCGCCACATAGCTCGTCAGCAAAATAGCTTCCCATATCTCCCTATTATATATACCTACGTGTTTCGCTATTTACCTATGTTATCCATCCAATTCTCTCTTTGCGCAGGGTTTCACGGAGGGATACACGTTTAGCCGGTAGGGGTGGTGATTATAAGTGTTGCATTTTAATAGTGGGAGAGAGAGTTACAGTTGCAGAGTGTGTGTATGTGTGCGTGCGTGTGGGTCTATATTGTGCGATCCGAAGAACATCAGGTGTGTGTGTGTGTGTGTGTGTGTGTGTGTGTGTGTGTGTGTGTGTGAGGGAGAGAGAGAGAGAGAGAGAGGGAGGAAAGAAGGAGACTCAATCGAGGACCAAACCCAAGAGGTGGAGGAGAACACAACTCTCTAAGTATTGATCAGCCTCCGTTGACGATCGCATTTTAACACACTGGGCGTCCCCGAGGCTCAAGATAGTGGATACTTGCCTTGTAAATCAACACCAACTCCTCTCGTAAAAAAAAAAGGAAGAATAAAAATGGAGGAAAGGAATTTGCTTCGATATTAGAGTACTTCGATTAAGCTGCGACATTGATTTCCAGCGTTCGTGTATTCGTTTCAAGTGGGCCGCCTACTTCGGGGGGAATGCTAGAACCCGAGAGGCACTTGACATTTATCGAGTCAAAGGCTCGCAGTGGGAATCCAGCCTTAAAAACGGCAACATTTTGTCCAATCTGCTCGCGACACGACGGGCCACTGTGGCCTCTCGAAACGCTTCGACGATTTCTAACACTTCTAATGGGGCATATACAGATTTAATAGTCTACTCCTCAATGTGTCTGTCACAGGTTTATATTCACAGGAAATATAAGAATAAAACACTACCAAAACAAAAAATACTCTTTGAACAAATTGCATTTATTTGAAAAAGAAAATTTATATCAATTACAATTATTATGCATGATACACACACACACATACACACTCATATAATTATATAGATATATAATCATATACATATGATATGTGTGTGTGTGTGCGTGCCTCTGTGTGTGCGTGTTAAAACATTAGGCATGGAACTGTTAGCAAAGTCATAAAGTGTTTTTTGAGTTTGATGTAAAATATTCTAAGCCATATGAGCCAGTTGCTGTATGTAAATATTGTGGTCGTTATATATTTGCTTATTGATATCTTAGTGTATTTGTGAGTGTCTGTCAGTATTTATTTGACTTGCAGAAAACCCCACCAAACTGCAATGCTGTGAATACGGTGCCAATCAGGTACAAACACACATAATACATATGCACATGTACACAAAGCGCGCTCGCACACACACACACACATGCACACACACACACACACACACACACACACACACACACACACATACACACACACACACACACACACACACACACACAAGACGTTGCTTTTGGTTTCTGATGCAGATGTGGATATAATTTAAGGAATGTTTGTAAATATTTTGAAATGCAATGTTTGATCCAAGAGTACAGGACTGGAGTCACTCCCCCCCCCCCCCCCCCCCCCCACCAGCATCCCCATGGAAAGGTTAACAATACTATGAAAAGTCACTGATTACAATAAATTCATGTTACCAAGCCACTAAAAGCTGCATAAGATCATCTCATATTGCATGTGCATATCTTAGCTGTCTTACCCCCATCAGGCATAACCATTATGACAGCGGACATTTTCATGGTATATTTCTAACAGCCTCATGTTGGCAAAGAGCAAAGAAAATCCATCCACCTTCGCTATACAGTTGCATAGATTTACACCACACAATTTTTTTTACTGAAAATTACCTAAAGAGTGACCCCACGTCCAATTAGCTAAATTGATATGTAGCATCGAAATACAATGGACTGTGCTAAATAGAACGTATGAGGGAGTCCCCAGAAGATCTCAAGGCCGCGAAATTGGCGTCCATGTTTGCTGGATGCCGCTATACGGGGTAAGATAAGCAATACGTTTACAGTGATCATTAATATATTTGACAATGCCACGCGGACAAGCATTACTCGTTTACTTCTCTTCCCGTTCTCATTTCCATGCTATTTGCTTTTAGCTCGCTGGCCAGACAAGACAGCAAATAAGACGTCCTCACGATCGATGCATCATCTCTGTTTACCATCCATCGTAATCCCCCGGCTCAGGGAGACTCAAATGGCTAGTTCAGGAAGGCTTGTCGTATTTACATGAGCTTTCGCGGCGAGTATGGATTTTTGCACACGCGAACTCGCACATTACGAACTTTTAAAAATGTACCAGTAATATATCTAGCGTCACGGCATTAATATCAAGGAGGTACTAGGTGAAAGTAGTATACCTCTTTGGTAATATATACCTCACATTGTAATTCATGTTATCATATTCGCGTATGTTCGCAAAACAAAAGAAGGCTATAGAAAACTCTGACTAAACCGCCATCCGAGGTAATCCTCTCTTTACTCAAGAGCGCACCTGTTGAAATGTGGTTGTGCAAACTGCTCAAATATAGGTGGAAGCCTGGAAGGATATGCAGAAAATAATCTTTTACGACCTATTCTTTATTATGATGACATTTACCGAGTTTCATGGTTGTGTCTTTCAATCCTTGTCGGCGTGTTGATATTATGCAACCATGGAGCTAAGTAGCCTTATGATGCAACTTAGGCTTCTTTAACGTTGTCGTATTGGTTACGCTAAACAGGCATGAATTCGTAACGATAAATTTCTATTTGTCAGTACTTCTGTGTACATCTATTCGCGTTTGGGATTGTCATGACAAATACAGAAAAAAAAAACAGGAAGAACGATTAATCAAGCTGTTAGATAGATAAAATAGCAAGAAATAATGTTTTTAGGAGAAATGACATTGAAGTCAACATTATGAGTGGAAATTAGGGCCACCTACCACGAAATCACACAGCATCAAATATTGATGCGAGAGTAAAACTTATATCAAAGTGCAATTTAACCACAATAGATGTTAGATAGATAGAAGTTCATATTGGTAAATTTACCAGATAATAATAATTCAAGGTTGAAATTTATAGACAAAAGAGCAGACAGATGGACAGTATAAAACATAATAGCCACAGCAATGAAGTCATCAACAAAGACATCTATATTTCCTCCACCGCAACACAACATGAACATCCGATCTCAAGGACCCATGGCTCAAGCAATAAACCAGCGGGTATAGGCATTTCATTTCCGTCCGCACTTCCGAGCCATCGCCCGCTGGTCCTCTCATACGATGAAAAATGACACCCATTCGTATCACTCACATCAACAGTACTATTAATCCTCCCTACCAGAGGTAATCTAAGTGATATTATGATTTGATATCATATAATTGAATTGCTGCGAAGTGCGCGACCATCCCTGAGCCGCAGAAAATTGACACAAACAAACGAATGCACACAAATTGAATGAAAGAATCATTGTGTATGTCTTGCTGACTGACTGAGTTCTGTCAAGGTCGGATGAGGGATGCGGGGACATATCGGAATTACAAGGCAAACGCCACGCGATGTCTCACCAGCATCGCTATTTGTGATTTAAGCATTTATCAATGCAACTTCATTGACCTTTTGACCTTTTACCTTGTCCGACTTAACCAATATCGGGACTTGACAGGTATCATAGGTGATGTACCTGCGGTGTGAGTTTGGTGGTTATAGCTCAAAGCTGTCGAAAGTTAATGAGAGCTCATAATGTACAACGGCGCTTAAATCTGGGAAAGTTCATTTACATTTTGACCTGTGACCTTGTCAAAATTCACCAGTATTCGAACTTGACTGGCATCTTTAGGTGATGTACTTGAGGGCTTTTTACACTTGTAAATTTTTGCTTAGCCCCGGACCAACAGTGGGGCTAAGGGGGGGGGGGGCCTTAGCCCCACCGTTGGTACGGGACTATCCTTAGCCCACTTTCTGTTCACACTCGTTTTTGCCAAAGTGGGCTAGCCCCACCGATAGTACGGTACTATCTGGCCCTGCAAAATAGCAGGGGTTAGCACCGCAATTGCGGTGCCAAGCAAGTGAGTGTAAACAGAACGAAAAAATAATCCTGGGCTAAGCGACGGAGACGAAGTCCGACCCTCACTGGCCAATCAGAAACGAGGTAATCAAGTGCTGCCGGTGCGTGCGTGTACGTGTACAGTACACAGCGTAATTATGAATATTCATGTGGTTTGGAAAGTCCGGGGCTAAGAAATACGAGTGTAAAAAGGTCAGTTTTCTCCTTAGCCCCGGACAAGAGATAGTACGGGACTAATTGGCGAGTGTAAAAAGCTGAAAAAATTGGTACGGGACTAACGATAGTCCTGGGTCAGAGAAAGTCCGGGGTTAAGAAACACAAGTGTAAAAAGCCCTTTGTAGTGTGACTTTGGTGATCATAGCTCAAAGCCGTGGAAAGCTATTGAGAGTACGCCACAATCATACTATGTGTAAAGTGCTTATCAGGTAAAGTTCACTAACTATTGACCTTCGAACTTGTCGAACCTCATCAATATTCGAACTTGACCGGGGTCTTGGTTATAAACCTGCCTGGTGTGAGTTTGTTGGTCACATCTCAAATCTGTGGAAAATTATTGAGAATATATCACAACAAAATATGTACTCTGAGTACAGTCATTTGAAAGTGCTAATCTGGGAATGTTCATGGACCTTTTGACCTCTGACCTCGTCGGACCTCATCCATAGTTAAACTTGACCGGCGTCTTTAGACTATGAACCTGTTGTGTGAGTTTGGCGGTCATAGCTGAAAATCTGTGAAAAGCCATTGAGAGTACGACACAATTATATTGTGAGTATACAGTACTTTTTAAGGCAAGTTAATTGACCTTTTGACCTTTGACATTGTCTGGCAGTACCTGTAATCGAACTTGACCGGCATTGTCAAGTTATGTACGTGTGGTGTGAGTTTGGTGTTCATAACTCAAAGCTGTGGAAAGTTAGAGAGAGTGTACCAACTTGTTGACGACGCCGACGATGACGAAAACGACGAGGACGGAAAAATGACGCCTATAGATGTTTTGATTCCGTATATACGCGGGCCAAAGAAAGAAAATAAATTAAGGTATTTTACTACGTGTGGTAATTCTGTCATTTTTTTATATCACCAATCAGATGACATACATAAACAAAACAAATGAACCACAAAAAATAGATATAGGTGCCTAAATGATGTGATTTTATGTGTGGGTGTGGGATGGGTGAGGGACTCTACTCGCGATGTTCCAACTTTAGAGCAGTGGAAATGTGGAGTTGGTACCTCACGTGATTCGTATTATGCTACAAATACTACATCTGATTTACAGCGACGATAGTTTGAATGTGTTGGAAGACAAGACAAATTTCAACCGACTTGCGTTCCATCTTGTTTGATTAAGCATATTTGAAATATATCTCTAATAATTCGACAACAGAAATCTCACATCTTACCTCAGATTAGCCTTATATAAAATCAAAATGCTTCCCTAAATCGAATGGATGCCACGTTCGATGAGGACTCTAAACCATTCATCCCAAATAATCATCTTCTTTCATGCTTTGCAATGACAGTTAAACGCTCAACATTAAAAGCTAGGCTGCGTGATTTTGACTCCATTTGAGCCAAAATGTAATTCGCAGAAATTCGCACGAGTGCCTCTGACTGATCTCACAAAATTCCATTCAGTTCCGAAGGCAACTGCTCTAACCAGAAAGTTGTTCAATGAAGAACAATTACTGTATCGTGTTTGCAAGATTATTGTCAACCTGACGATCGATGTGTTCTCATCCATACTATTATATGAAGCACTCTTTTAAACACAAATAGCGACGTTGTACTAAAAAAGAAAATTTATACCAACTTCACGTTTATACCGAGAGCATTCGATGATGAGTCATTGCACTGTCCATGTAAATAAAGCGTTTAAGCATGCTATATAGTCCTAACCTTGCATTGACAACATGAATGAGTTGACGTTTTGGTGTCATACGTTTAGATGAGCCAGTTGTGATCAGGCATGAATCTTCGCGCCTCCTGAAATGGGCTTCGCCAGTCTAATCACCAGCAACATAATATCAGCGACCTTCAGCGAACATCCAAAACTGCGAACGTTCAGAGGTAATCTTACCTACAGTGGTCTTGGCGGAGCGGATGGCATTTCTACTCGTTCGGGGGTTCTTGGAAGTTTTCGAACTGCAAGAAACTCGGGGTGTTGATGCGCACAATCGAGAGTGTGAGAAGGGACACCGGCCAGAGTGGAAGCCATCGTGGTAAGAAGGGAAAAAAAGTAAAAAACAGGGTAGAAGGAGAATATGATGATGAAGGTAACGAAAAAATAAGAACAAGATGAGGAGAAGAATGAGAAGAAGGAGTATATAGGAGAAGGGAAGGATGCACAGAGACATAATAAGATAGAATAAAGAGTAATTGATCAAAGACTCCTGAGGCAACCATATAAAGGGAGTGCAGTCGGAATGGAGAAGAGAAGAAACGGAGAGAGATCAGTAATCTATAAATTCCTTAGATTGGAAATCAATCTATGAGATTGTGGTTAGGGACAAATGCAAAATCAGGCTTAAAAATCAGATTGACTTCTAAATCTATCAGATTGAGATTTTCAATCTAATTTTGGATTTGTCCCTCATCTGAATCTAAGGAATTTAGAGATGGACCCTAATTACACCCTGTAGAATTGCTTTTGAATAAAAAATATCAAAATGCAAATTTCTCTGTCAGCCAAGGACATCACACATCATTGTAGCCCTTGTAAAAAAAGGAGTAGAGATTCGTTTTTGCCGATGCTGAAAAGTACTTTTGATAGCCTATACACTAAAGGAGGAATATATTTTCCCCCAACACTTATTACACAACAAACGACAAACGTGTCCCTTCATAAACATGAAACACACAAGCACCCACGCATATACACCCCCTCGCTATATCTCCCTCCTTCCCTCCCCCTCCCTCTCTCTCTCCTTCTCTCTCTCTCTCTCTCTCTCTCTCTCCTTCTTTCACTGTATACGATATATTCTGAAGAATTAAATTCTTCGCCAACCGTACAAAATAACTTTCTTGCGGTTTCCTGCATTGATAGATTCATTGTCTCGGATCGTGTCGACAGCAAAGACCTCCGGACGGAAACGTTGCCATGGTAACCGGAACAACCAAAACTTTTACAGACATCTGCCTAATCTATGTACACGCTTGGAGAAGGCAGGTGTAATCCATACCGTGGCATAGCCGAGCTTAGATTTACGCCGCATCATGACAACTGGCAAGATTTTTGTCATTATTGATATGCAATAACGAGGAAAAGCTAAGTGCTCGTGGTCGTAGAACCTCGATCCCCTTGGCAGCGTGACGTGTAATTATTGTGTCCTGATTCCACTTTGATTGGATTTATAGCGGACTGACTAATTTATTGGACACCCAGAAATGGTGGTAATCATTCTATACTGTCAAATGGAGTGCTTGTAAAGACCAACATGTACGTCCAAGGTGAAATCCTTGGTAACGTAATGTGGATTTTTTTTTCTTAGAGATCCTTGAGGGACGCGAGGTATTGTCGAAATCCAGCATAGAACACTTATCCTCTTGGCGATTTTGTATTCATTGCAGTATTTCTTTAATTTTAAATTTCAATTTCATTTTCATATTTCTCAATGAAAAATACATCAAATGCAACAAAATGAAATTAGAGCATGTCTGTTTAATGTTTTGTTTTTATTTGATGTGAAAAAGGCGTTTCCTTAACATATTATTTGCAATGACAGGTTTATAGGAAAATCTTTCCTGGTATTTACTCGTCATGAGTATGAACAATGTACATTCTTTTGTTTCACCTCATATCTCATCATATGCAAATATTCATAGGTATATATCTCTGCTCAAGACTCCACTCTATGAACTACAATGTATGTTGTTCGATAGTGAGAAAAGCGTGTAAATCAAATCTGTTCGACTGGACTTAATTGTGAAAATCACAGAGAGAACATTTTCGTGACTCGTCCCGAGTTACTTCTCCAGTTCTGTCTGGAATGCTCGCTAGCCAGACAGAGCTGAAGAAGTGACTCGGACGAGTCACGAAACTGTTCTCTCCGTGATTTTTACAAGTATAAAGTCCAATCGAACAGATTTGATTTACACGCTTTTGGCATATTACCTGGATGAATCAAAATCTGCACCGATTTATGAGGATTTCAATACATAGTTTTTGCCAAGAGGCAAAATCACTCTCATAATCGGGGATTTTCGAACCATCATTAGTCAGATTAGAGAGCATTACTAAATGCATCGCAACGTTAATGGCGTTGACAGACGTGCAGGAAAAAAATGAGAAAAGAATTCATACATAATTATAATATCTAACAAGAGTACATTTGTACTATCATAGAGAAAGAGAGAGAGAGATTGAGAGATAGAGAGGGAAATAGAATAAAAGATAAAGATAAACAGACATACTTTGTGCAAAGTTCATCAGCACACGCACAACATCCCCTTCAATGCCTTTGCACTGCGATTGTGCCTGATCGGTGAACGCTAACCACCTCATGAACATAATCATTATACTTTCATTTTCACACGGAGCACTCGTTGATTTGATGAGCATGAAGTCCGGATGATTCTGAACGATGAATCCTTGAAACGCCCTGGTATGAAATGAACTTGTTGCAGCCATGCGTTTATTGCTCATTATGCTATTCAGTGTGATGATGAACATATAATTGAAAGTACTTATCTCTTTTTTTTTTCCTTCATAGACGACGATTTCATTTCATTTCATTTCATTTCACTGGAAATTTGCTGCTTTCGACATATTTTGATAAATCGACTAGGTTACGCAACCAGTACTAGTAACTATTAATAAAGGTTGGTATCTGGGGAGGGATAAACACATATGGATGAATCAATTTTGGGGAGTAAAATTAGACAACTTAGACCCTAAAGGTGTACAAGAGGGGAAACGTCCTCGTTTGTCGAGTTTTTTTTTTTTTTTATTATTCAATACGTGGCCAATAGAAAGACGTCTAACTATCGTGTAACCATCAGTGATGTAAGCGGCCCTTTATTACTCGAGTCATTCGGCCAAGCAAATGCTGTGCGCAGTGTGTGTGTGTGTGTGTATGTGTGTATGTGTGAGTGTGAGCTAGTGTTTGTGTGTGTATGTGAGTGTGTGTGTGTGTGTGTGTGTGCGTGTGTGTGTGCGTGTGTGTGTGCGTGTGTGTGTGTGTGCTTGTGTGTGTGTGTGTGTGTGTGTGTGTGTGTGTGTGTGTGATGCATATTATATCAATGATGCATATGACGTCGTCACGTCTGTCTGAGACCGGAAGTATTCTTTGTTCGTATGTGCTAATTGGCATATACGAATTTTCCATCACACTGCCACCCGCGGTATACACAATACACAGTCTATGATTGATGAAATAAGACTACTTCATCATAATGACGCACGTTGCTTGGAGCCAGAACTGACAGAGGGAAATGGGAGCAGATGGTGTTGTGTGTGCCAGAGGAGAAAAATCAGGGTTTTCTATCTCTAAAACGATAAAGGCAGCGTGCCTCTTTGCATTTCACAGGTTGATAATTCAGCAGCATTTTCCTTGTATATCAGCCTTGCAGGTATTCTACTTTCAGCATTCTTCAGACACGGTCGATATTAGGCGCGTTTCCTCAGACTGGAATCTCTGCGATTTTAACAAGAATCAGCTGAATATCATTATCACACAGAAGGATCATTTTTTTCGAATCCCACAGATATGATCATGATTATTCAATTTTTATTTCGTCATTTTAAAGTCGTTATACTGGAATTCTGGACCAGTTAAAATATACGTCTGAAAACAAAGAGTAAAATTTTAAAAGAACGCCAGTGAAAATTTCATTAAAATCTTATAAAAAAAATTAGGGAACATATGAAAGTGAAAAGTTTCGATAGATTTTGCAAAACCGTTATTGAACGTTTTGACATGAGTAGGCAAATGAAGGGGCTGATGATGTCGTCACCTTACAATTTTCCATTGATCTCGTAAACGAAAATAAAAAATCACATTTTCTGCTATGAAAGTGTAAAACGTAATGTTGTTCCTGCCTAAATCACTTTAAACTAATGATCAGTCTGATATATTGAGATTTGAGACTTGTGCATGATTGCGTTCGAACAAAAGAAAGAAGGAAGTTTCAAGATTTTGTTAACACACTATGATATGGCAAGATGTGAAGCGATGACATTATCAACTCACTTATTTGCACATTATACATCGACTGTTCAAGAATTGGTTTGCGCAAATTAACAAAACGTCACAATTGAATGACTTTCCTTACGTTTATCAGATTTTGATCAAATTTTCCCTGTTGTGCTTATAAAATATCACTCTTCTTTTTAACTTGTGCGGAATTTCCCTTTAAGGCGAAGATTTCGTCAGTCAGACACGAACGGAAGGAGAGCTCAGGGTAACATTATGAGCGCATCATAATCACAAATCAAACACCATTACACCTAGTGGCCATTGACAACACCGCCTTGACATACGTCACATACAGTATATGGGATCGTTCTGGGGCATGTCACGAATCGTTTAGTCATTTTTTTTTTCTGAGAAACTGTTATAAGCTTCTTAAATCTTTGCATTTGATTGGCTGAGACCAAATTTCTGCGACAAATTTGTGGGACAAAACGCTTCATGAAATGCCCCCCCCCCCCCAATCATCATTAATTTTATCACCAGGGCACCGTTTCATGAAAGTTGGCAGCCCTGACAAGTTGTCAGTCTCTGACAATTTCAGTAAAAATTTTTGTATGGTAATTGTCAGAGACTGACAACTTCTGACAACGGAGCCCAGGTTCGTTATAGGGTGATAATTAACCTTGCAGTGAAAGGTATGTATTTCCGGCGTGGATGATTTACATAACAAAGTCTACAATACAAAAACAAAAAACAAAATAAAATGCCCGAATGAGACAAATCAATAATTGGAAATATAGTCTATGAACTCCGCTACGGAGAAGTTTTATTTTGTGGGCTCCCATGTGGAGGCTATTTGATATTCGCGACATTACGATACAAAAAGTGAAGCAAATTAGAAGTGACATTCTATTTGCCCATGTTCCCAATTTCAGTCAACTTTTTTTATTGCAAAGGAAAGAAAAAAGTACTATATAGGTACAGTCAATGAACTTTTACTCATTACCTTGAAGCACACCTTACGAGCTTTCGAGCTTTGAAAAAAGCTATCCTCCAATTATTTCAGTAATACCTTTTCAAGGACTTGGGCCCTTTATGACACTGTACATCGGCGATTTGTTATACCTCATCCAAGTCGCATCAACGCAGCCACACGTGTAGGAATCGCGGGGAAAGTTGCCGTACAGTACAGCTGAGCCGAATCAATAGCCACAAGTACAACAGTCAACGACCGACTGAGCCATGGGATGAATGGCCAGATTGAAAACATAAGCCAAGTATATATTTATGGGGAACATGACGTCTCAATTCAGTTATTGCCGATGTTTATTTCATCGTCATATCAGTTGAACTTTCACTTCCGTTCTACTTTTGATAAGCACACTGCTTATTGATCACGGTATGCACCTGTATGTCCATGTTATGTTATGAGTACGATTAGATAGATGTCTCTGATTTTGTCATTTTTCATAATTAAAGTGTTGTCAATCTATTACGGGTTTTTTTTTTCGCAAGTGATAATAAAATGATGGTAATTCTACAGTTGCAAGAATTATTGTTTTCATTTTAACGAACTTCATGTTCTTGTCCTAAATCTTTGCCTAAAAAACCAACATTAAGCTTGTCTCAGGGTCAAAGCTTTTGCTAACTGCCTTTCTTGTAAACTACAAAATGAGGAAATCTGTCCTCTCTTTCGTATTTATGTTTCATTCGAGCCGACATTAATATATATATATATATATATATATATATTTTTTTTTTTTTTTTTTTTTTTGACGTCGGATGTCCATCACTTTATATGGCTTATATCTCACTTTCATCCCAAATCTTTAATTTGTTGTGGAAATAGCACAGACCTCTGATATGAATAGGGCGAGAATTGTGCCTAGATTTTTTGCCTATTTGAGCAACGAGAGTGCGCCTGTAGGGCATGCTTCTTCGTTCGTATAAAGGTTTGCCATAATTGCAACATCCATGAAATGAACCCGCGTTGAACAACAATTAATTAATTAATCTGATCATTGTCCATTTCTGGCCGCCGTTTGGGTTGTTGCAATTACTGGAAATGGATATCGCAGCAGAGCTTTACATGGCACTGCATGGTATTTAGGTCTCTACACTGTTGATATCCTTGCACTTTCCCATCTCCGCTGTGTGTGTGTGTGTGTGTGTGTGTGTGTGTATCTACGGCTTTTTTATCTCTCTCTATCTCTATCTATCTATCTATCTGTCTGTCTGTTTATCTATCTGTCTATCTATCTGTCTCTTTCATACCATCCCCTACCCTATCTCTATCTTTATTTCTACATATTTTTGCTGTACTACAGTGAATCAACAGCAATAGCAAATGTCCATCACATATCCACACAGTCGCAGAAACTGAGCAAATATAGGATTCTCGACAGCGATGCTCTTATACACCCGTGAGTGGTATCTAGATTTATACATTGGCGCGTATAAGGGAGAAACAGGGGACAGGTTTCCATGGTTACCACATCCCCGTGGTTTAGTAACAGTATTTTTCTGTTACAGTGTGTACTACTTTATTGCTATATCGTTTCGGAAGTTGAATGATGATAATTCTTTTTCATTAGAGGGGTGTGTCGTTCTTGTGCAGTTATTGTTTCGGTTGAGAATTTTGAACAGTCTTTTTATAATTCCTGAACAGAGGACTGATCTTTAAATTAGCAGCCAGTTTTTGAAAATTAATGTTCCAATTTCTCTCTCGTATGAGCAAATTTTCGTAGATTGCTTTCTGTGTTTATATATAGACTTAATGGATTAAGCCGGTTCTGCCTATTATTTCTGATAACTCTCCAATAACAGATTTGAATGGAAATTCAGAGGTTCCAACTAAATGACAAAGTGATAATTTCTGATGAACAAACAAAAAGTCCCTCAGGACTAGATGAGCTCATTAATTGTGTCTAGTTCTTCTGGCTGAGTGCGCGTGAAGAAAAAAAAAAATGTCAGTCGCACAGACAGAGTAGGCTGGGCACTTAACGCCCTAATGAGATACGTCGTCACCGTCAATTACCAATCACTCTCCAGTTTTGGTAGATTAAACATGTTAGAGGGACGAGCTACCTTTGGTGATAATCCAAAATCATCATCAAATTTCATCCGATTTCTGACAGAAGTATAATTCATGGTCAGGTAAATTTTATGCAAATTTGTTTCTGCGTATACTTATCCACATTCTCTGGAATAGCCTACGGTGCAGATAAAACAAATCTAAATCGAAGTAGCGGTACTAAAAATGGGAGAGCTTATAACATGAGCAGTAGATAAGCCACAATAAAATGGTGTGTGGTTTATAGGAAATATACGAGGGACAATTAATACACTCAGCAAAAAAAAAGAAAAAAAGTAAACACTTTTTCCAGTGCATATTTTTCATAGAAGATTTTGATAAAAATCTTTTGTGTCATATACCATTTCAAAGGTTATTTCATTGGTTATTGACCTGGTAGGTTAACACAAAGAAACTTTTACGCATGAGTGGAGATATTCGTTTTTGTCCTCCATGACACAAAAGCGAAAATTGCAAAATTTTACATCTAGTGATTCATTTTGCAAATGCCCTTCAAGATAGCAATGGTAACAAAAGACAAATTCCACACAATGAGAAACATGAATGAATAGCAAAGAGTAAGATTTTGTTTTCTTGTATCTCTTTATATCCTAAAACAAGAACAAAGTAACAAAGTAGGAAACTAAAGACGGAAATAAGAATTTTCTTTCAAGTTAAATTCAAATCTAAAAGAGAGTAAGATGCAACAGTGGTAAAATTGACTTTTTTATTTCATTCTTTTAATTAAGCGATTTAAGAATCATGAGACAAATAACATTTCAAATTTCTACCATTTTTGTTAATATTGTCTCTTTTCTATAATGTCATTTGAATTTGGATTTGACAGAAGGTTCTTTATTTTCTCCATTATTTTTTGCCTTTTTTATCTTTGGGGGCTGCAAAGACATTATAGAGATCAATGGCTAAATATCCATATTAATTTGTGTTTCTGACTGTGTTGGATTTGTCTTTTGTTCTCATTGTTGTATGGAAGAGCACATACGCATGAATGAGAAATTGTCCAATTTTGCAATTTTTACTTTTGTGCCTTGAAAGAGAAAAACGAATGTGTTCACTTATGCATCAAACTTCCATTTTTACTGACCTACCAAGTTCATAGCCAATGAAATTGCCTTTAATATGGTACACAAAACATTAATATTTAGCCTAATATTCTATGAGAAGTATGAGCTTGAAAAAGTGTTTACTTTCTTTTTTTTTTCTTTTCTTTTTTGCTGAGTGTATAACTTTCAAGAATATTGAACGCAGAACAAGTATGGTTTGGCCCACGATTAAAAAAAAACTACAAAGGAAAAATATCTCTTAGGTTCTACCAATATTGTCGTCGATGTTATAAGATGTTTATGAATAATAATGGTGGACAAAAAAAAAAAAAAAACATGTTGTAGTCCGGACTAAGTGATTACACCGTCAAGATAATAATGTTCACAAATCGAGTATTGTTATATCAACTAACAGACACTAGGGTATCGAGCGCCCCCATTGTTTCGCACAAACAACATATGAAGAGAAATTTCTGCTATAAAATCGGTCAATCAATAGTGCTTGAAGTTCAAGCTTTGGCTTGGATCACGCAGCCGTTAACGCCCTTGCTGTTGTATTTACAAAACAAATAATGAATGTTTTTAATACGTCTCTGAATAAACCTGACAGTTTATTCAATCAATAAGAAGGTTCATGAAGGTACTCAAAATCATGGATATCAATAAAGAGCTTTTCTATTTCATTTGCTCCTTGGAAAATGCATTTCAATATTTAAAATCCAGTTATGCATGCATTCACTATTAGTATGTCGAGCAAGTTTCTGCCAGTTAGGAACAACCTTCCACGGTATACCTTTAGGTACTATAAGGTATCCAAAAGATTATAAAATGAATTTGAATAATGCCAACACACCAGTACAGCACAATGTTAAGAGCGATATTCTAACCCCCTCCCCTTCACCCATGGGGTCTACATCAGGTGAGAATCACTATTCTCAATGGCCACATTTTATTCGCATAGTACAGCTCCACGAATTTTGATTATAACAGTGTATAAGTTGCCCCACCGAAATGTCCGTGTATCCTTCCCCCCAGAGCTCCAGGGGAGAGAGAATGATCGTCAACTAGGTGCTGCGGCTCTCTCTGGTACCAAAACCCGATATGTGATGTGTTATAAAGAGGGAGTCCCCGTATTCACCCAAGTAGAGTTTGATAGAACTGTCCTCTGATCAAAGGCAATGGAAAATCAATTCGAAATCCTGCTTCACAAGCCAAATAGGGGACATAGAATCCAGAATACAGCGGCAAGGCTGGTCGCGGGTGCTATATTAAGAGACCCAATTACATCTAGCTTAAGAGAAATTCACTGAATATAATACCACTTGAGAAACGCATCATATTTAAAATCCTCACAATGTGCTTCAAGGCAGTGAATAACTTTTCTCCATCCTACACCGCAGAACTTATTCACCGACATACCCCAGCTCCTAGCCCCAGCTCCTTCTCACTAGACCTCCTATCAAACGTATAGCAATAGAGCCTTCTTAGCATATTATTCTCTGCTGGAACTCCCTATATGTAGAAATAAGGAAAATAGCTTCATTTGCATTATTTACGACTCATCTCAAGACCCACCTGTTTTCAAAAATGTAAAATACTAGTACATGTATACAGATTTGTTATTCTGCGTTACTCTAAAAATGCTGTAAGAAATCTTATGCAGTCACTTCCTTAACTCTAAAATGATAATCATCTTAGTGCTGTTGTATGCAACTATATTATGTCTGTGACTTATACAACTTGCATATCGAGCGCGAAGAGAATTGATTGATGATTATCATGTACTTTGTAAATGACAAAT
Source organism: Diadema antillarum (assembly GCF_040938485.1). Lineage (NCBI taxonomy): Eukaryota > Metazoa > Echinodermata > Echinoidea > Diadematoida > Diadematidae > Diadema > Diadema antillarum. The sequence goes on from NW_027272201.1 coordinate 1,299,153, forward strand.
ACTATTACTATTACTGTTTTGATTATTAAATCTTATTCTTATTCTTATCTTAATTATTACCACAACTATTATCATAATATTCATTATTGTTATTACTATTACAATTATTTTTATCATCATCAGCACCTCCGAATATTCTGCATATCGAAAAATATTACAATTGTAGAAAAGGTATATCTTAAAATGATGTGTATTATTTTTTTTTGTTTTATGATATTCTTTATTTGAATTTCATTCGATATCAGGTCTATGTTAACAATGAAATTTATATAAACAAAAATAAACAGCTGTATTCTTCTTTCTTGTGTTGCTAAATCATTTTTTTTTCAAAATACAGTACAATATATTTTTAGTTGGTGTTTTTCAAATCATACCATGCATAAGAAAAATGACATAAAATTGTACATGACTCTCAGAACAAGCTATCTTGATCAACTTAATCAAGCCAATCCATATCTGCCTCATTACACAAAAACTTGAATGAATATAACTCGGTCATCTGATGATTACTCCACTAATTCATGGCTTATTTGCAGAGGAAAACTTTAGTATTTGTCTACATCTGTTATCTGTAACAGCATGCTATTAACATAATTAAAGGCAATCAATTAAATTTGCTTATTATCAATGTATACGTTTCCCTAATTTCAAGCACTGTTTAGGAAACACAATTATGATTAATTTGATATAGGTAGAGATATAATGATCTCCAGTAGCATGTTTTCATCGAAGTGCTCCACGAAAGCAAAAATCTGATCCTATCATTGAAGCCGTAATAAATGGCAGGCATTGGGGAACATTGTCTTTCATTTCAATTACTCCATTAAATCACCGGTGTGAATTCCGTTTGACCCTATTAGCACAATATGAAAAGGGAGCGAATGTGTGAGTAAGTAAAATGGAATGAAACCAGCGTTTAAAGGTCCTGTTTATCTTTGGGAGCAGTGATTTAACAAATGTTCAAGATATCACTTTTGATGCATATGTGTAGGTCAGTTGTGTCACAAAACATCCTACCATATACAATTTTTGCAATAAAGCTTAAAATATAAGGAGATATCACTATTTTTCTCATCAAACCATAACTATAGACGGTTTAATCTGGAAACATAGTTATTATAAATATTGTTTACATTTTGTATATTTAACAGTACTTAACATCGATTATACTGGTTCAAATTTCCTTATTGGTTGTTTCTATCCCTAACTCACATTTTAGAATTATATTGAAGCACTAATGCAGGGTTTTTGTTTCTTCTGCAAATGGTAAATTATGCCTTTAAAGCACCCTAGGTCACTTTGTATCGTAAGTTCACAAATAAAAGATCACGAGATTACGGTGCAAAACCAGCCAGCGCGCTATAAGGCCTGCCAATACCCGAGACCAAAGTCCAATGCAATATCATCTTTAACCCTTACTGTGCCAATAGGGAATGAGTAAAATGAGCACAAACTTCATACAAAAAATTATGGACAGGTAATAATGTGGCATGCAGGGGGTTAAATTGATATCGACCTTTTTATACAGAGTCAAAATCAAAGAAGAAATATGGTACATGTTTCCTTAAAGGACAAGTTCACCTTCATAAACATAAGGATCGAGAACATGCAACAATATTAGTAGAACACATCAGTGAAAGTTTGAGGAAAATTGGACAATCAATGCAAAAGTTATGAATTTTTTAAATTTTTGTGTTGGAACCGCTGGATGAGGAGACTACTACAGCTTGTGAGTCATATGCGTACAACAGTATAAAGAAAATGTAAAAGAAAATTCAACATATTTTCACTTTTTTCGCATAATAAAAGAGCACTTGACTTGCCTCTTTCTAAAGGCAGGGGGAATAATATTACCCATAACATTTGTCGGTAATGATTCAGGGGAATGTGTACTTTTTTCAAAAGATGGAATTTTGTGAAATTCTCTTTATATTTTCATTATATTGTTGTACGATGTGACATCTAAGTTGTTCATACACTGCAGTAGTCTTCTCATCCAGCGGGTACTGCACAAAAACTTCAAAAATTCATAACTTTTGAACGGATTGTCTGATTTTCCTCAAACTTTCAATGATGCGTTCTACTAATATTGCTACATTCTCTCAATCCTTATGTTTATGAAGGTGAACTTGTCCTTTAAGATCGTACATTAAAAAAGTCATTTGATTTCAGAATTTCATTCGTTTGCGTGAAGCAGTACTATTGGTCTCCAATCAGATATGGTAATGACATCACGTCAGTTTCATTACAGGTGTATACGGCCAACAAAGCATAAACAAAGGGTCATGCTTATTTGATATTGTTTTAACAACTGTAAACCCAGCACCTTACAGTGCCTTATATATCAGTATGGCTACATTACTAACACACATCAGTAACTTGTCATAATAAAGGACACAGTATATCTTCGAAGAGATTTTATTTCTTAAAAAGAAAGTTAGCAATTTGTTGTTGTTGTGTTTTTGTTGTTTTTTTTTTGGGGGGGGGGGAACGGAAGACTAATAAGGCTGTGACATCATCATGCACCTCCTCCAGTTTATATATAATTATATGACAGTTACCGATATCACTGTCCTGGTAAAAATGTATGAAACTTTAGGTTTCTACAACTTTCTCATCAGAAGTCAGATTCACGTAAAACTGTCACTCCCCATTTGTTCAAGTCTAATCTTCGTGTTAAAATCAACTTAACCCTTTGCGGGCTTTGAGTGTCGGATGACGCAGAACACCCTATAGAGTTGAAGACACTGTCCAAAGACCCTGGTACAGATAGGATTAAACATAGCATGGACTTGCACTTTTAATCTTTCTTTGATGGCAGCTTGACGTGTGGAAAGGAAGCATTGACGAGGAGAACCACTTACGTGAGGTCGTCAGTTTTTCCTTCGAGTCACATTTAAGGGGGATAGCAATATAGTCTGGGCAGGAATCAGGGCTCGAGCGTTCGTCCGGCCCGACTTCCGCTCAATTCGCGTCGGTATACTGGTCTGCATTATATGAACAAGTCCAACATGCCTAGAATAACCTCGTTCTAAGCGCTATGCTTGAATGGAAAACTGGGTCCCTTCTTTGTAAATCAGCGTGGATCGCCTGGAATAAGGTTTCGGCTCTCTGCCAAGAATATCGCCTTCAACTTCGTTTCGTCTCCTCCATCTACTACACCTCCTCATCCTACCTCACATCTTTCAATCCCCAAATTCCACCCCTACTCCTTCATCATCATCATCTTCTTCTTCTTTCGTTTTATCTTCTTCTTCTTCTTCTTCTTCTTCTTCTTCATCATCATCATCATCATCGTCATCATCATCATTATCATCATCATCTTCATCATCATCATCATCATCATCATCATCAACAACATCATCATCGTCATCATCATCATCATCATCTTTTCATCCTAATGGGAGTCCTGCAGTACAACAAATCAGGTTCTGGATTCAAACACAGGAGATCCTGAATCTCGCCCGATGAGAACATCTTTGAATAAGATGTATTTACCTACTCTGTCCTTCTCTCACCAAGGTGTAGAAATGGGTACCGGACAACGCACTAAACCAAACGCAGACTCCTCTTCGGGAGCGGTGCTTCTATACAAGGTCATACTCTGTATGGGTAGATAGGGCAATGCTGTAATTATTGCGTTCCTTTTTATCATTACTGTGATTATTGTTTTCATTGATCACCATTACTGTCTTTAACTATGGTTATAATCATCATTATCACAATTACTATTAGCAGCAGCATCACTGCTATCGAGGCTACTCCATGAATGAACTCCATTTCTCTTTTCATCCTTTATATTGTACAGAAGATGGAATTATGAGACAAGGAATCCAAAAGGGCACAAGTTGCTAGTCAAGTCAGTGGATTCCCTTTTAAAGTGAAATTTCCGGAGAAAACAAGAAATCTGTTGCTTAGTCACTGTACCAGATTTGTTCATATATCTCTTGGGACTTTAAGCCGTATTTCAGTATAAATTACCATCATTCAGTTCCATGATAACGTCGATCGGAGCAAAAGAAGCAACGAGAAAGTGTCAAATCTATCATATACGATACGACTTCCCATCCCAACACGAATGAACTCGTGTGGAGTCTTGACATAATTTCAGCAGAAGTGAGACACTGAGCGTAAGATTTTTATTCTCGTTTAAAAAAAAAAAATATTAGCATAATTTGTTTCGGTCACATACAACATAATGACTTCTTACATAAGTATACAAGTACAGTATAATCGTACTGGGTTGTCGCAATGAAAGAAAACCTTAGGGGAAGTTCTTCAACATCGATGACAACTTTGCGGAGATGATTGAATTTAGAGCTATCCCATTTTGTAAATTTTTTTCTTGTTGCTAACTTTTTGAGTGTGTCCCTTGCAAGTGACCTAAACGCTCACATGAAGAAAGAGCTCAATGACTTTGTTTTTATATTTACAAAGTAATGTTGAATATAGAGTGTATAAACCAACGCGTAAAAATTTCCTGGGATCTCTCACACTGCGCGAATGGTCTGATCTTCTCAGGAACATGTAGTAGGGTTTGGGTTTGTTTATCCTTTAGGAACTAACTGTAAATTCTTCTCTGAAATTTCGAGTGAAAACACTCCACTGCGTCGGCAGAAATGTGAGAATCTTGTTTGCTTAGTGTACATCGTTGCTAGCCTGAATAGAATCGACTTGCTTTATCGGTTGGTGCTGATCGCGACTTGGTAAGTGAACCCTATTGTCACACGCAAAGCTTTTGCGTGGTGCATGGCGGACACCCCCGGGGTTGGAGTCGGGAGAAAACCTCAACAATAATACCTTTCCGCAAGTCTGATGCACAAACACGGAAAAATCTCCGGATATTTCCTCGTATCTATAAGATCCGACCGGGGTAACTCAGGAAACTGGGCCTACAGAAAAACAAACGAATCCCAAGACCCCATTCGGGCTTGAAAAAATAGACTAAATAAAACAAAACTTCAAAAACAGTGACGGTGTGAGAAACGAACGTGGCACCAAAAAAAAAAAAAAAGCACAGAAATGTTATTGTGGATCGCTTAGGCGATGTTTGTTGCATGCTTGAGTTATTATAGAGAACGTGAGGGTCTATAAACCATGACACCATACAGCTAAGAGTGTAACAAGCCAAAGAGAAGTATCATACAACAACAATAAAAATGAAAGAAATGGAAACGACGAACCCATGTCAAAGTATAAGAATCGGTCTAACCCAACTTTCGATGTTAATGTCAATTTCACCATGACAACTGTTGTTACTTCCTGTATCGCAAACTCCGCTTGTTGAGTTGATATCTACCAGGAAGGACTATTCGTATTCAGCCACTCATCTGCACGTCATTTTTACTTGAAAGTGTTAAGACACTTAAAATCTTGGTGGTTTTATTTTTCCTCTTCATTCTAAATCTTCTTCTTTTTCTTCATTTTTTCCCTATTTCTTTCTCCTTTTTGTTTGATATATTTTTCTTCGTCTTTTCTATCTATTTCCCCCCTGCCGTGTTAATTTCCCTTCATCCACATTGCGTTTATTCCGGTTGACACGTATAGTCAGACAGGTCATATTTCTTCAAAATAACTCGACAGTGATAAGTCGATAAAAGCGGTAATAACCGCTGTCAAGACGGTCAATGACACAACGACCGTCGCAAAGTGTTACAGCTTCAAAACATGCTAGAATGAGTGCACACATGAGGAAAACTACGGTCATCAAACTTTTATCCACTCTCATGTACAAATGGTAGGGTTGTTTGTTGAATCAGTATTAGACCTTTGATTATTCAACTATTCCACCCTGGCTTATCATACCAAGGAGTTTGCAACTCCTTTAGATCATAATTCCGGAGGTTTTGTGTTTCGTCGACAAGGGACACTCGTCATGCGTCTTCGGTAGATGACACTTTCGTAATGCTTTTCGCCCAAAGCATCGTGGAGGAATAGAAAAACGAGAGGAGCGTAACGAAATGGACACTTTGGGAGCCATATACTTCTGCATCCCTCCTGAGGAGACGTACTCGTGTAGTGTTTCCCAAGATGATACATCAACGGATTAGCTGAACTGATGTCCATCGGCAACCTTATACTCAGGAATAGACGCTAGACTTCTATTCACTCTCCTCCCATACTGAAATATGAACCCTGACAAAAAAAAAAGCATCTAGAGGTGTACTCGAATAAAATCTTTGAAAGTGCAGTGTCGTGGGATAGAGACGTCTGCCCACGCAACGCGAGATGAATCGTATGAGGGTCTTATTTGTCTCGTCAATCGGACACAAGTCGCTTCAAGTGATATCACATTTGTGTCACTTTCGGGTGTTGACAAGATGCCTGGACGCCGGGCGAAATTAGCCATCTCTCGCACAGAGCAGTAAAGCAAGAGAAGGAGGAGCTAAAGCAAGAACGACCATTTCGTAGACCGGGGACTCAATGGATCGTTATTTCGAGAGAATATAAATGTTTATATTTATTTTTTTCTTTTTAAATCTCTGAGTATGTTATATGTTTGCAACTGCAGCTATGCGTATGTATTGTATGTATGATGCTTGTATCTTTAAACTGTGTGGACCACTCTGAAAACCAGCTTTTGGTTGACGAGGTGTTCAAATAAAATTGAAGAAAGGAATTGCATTGAAGAAAAGGATTTGTAGGTATAACAGAATTATGTTTGAAAGAGAAAGAGACTGGTAAATTGATTGCAGTGGATGAAAAAGAACAATGAAAAAGAGGAGGATACATTTTTTATTAGAACGAAACGAGGCCCTAAAGTAAGGAGTGGAATGAGTAGGGAAAGAATCGAGGACAGAGAGACAGAAGGTACAAAACCTCGCTGTTAGACACAATACAAGTACGTCCTTCAACTGGTGACTCTTGACATTTGCTCCTGCAACAATTGCTCCCTTCTTATTTTTCTCCAAGGACTTAGGGATAGTGTGATAAGGTTTCCGATTAAGTTTGATGTGAAGATTAGGATTAGGGTTGGGGTTGTGATAGGGTTTTAGATTTAGTTTGATGTGAGGATTAGGATTATAGGGTTAGGGTTATGACTGTGAGTAGAATTCATATTTGGCCTAGCGTGCAGATATTTCATGGGAGCAATTGCAGCAGGAGCAAGTGTCATGGAATACTTCCAACTAGCGCTTGCATTTGATTAAGACCGTCATCTACCAGTGAGTAAAACGGTCTGTTGAACTGGTGTCACCAATGTGGCCAATTGTTCATTTTCTACAAGAAATTTCTGCCCCTCTTCTCCTTCCTTTCTTCTTAATACATGGTATAAGATTATTTGTCTCGTTAACCCATTAAATCCTAGATACCACATTTTGGAGGTTGGTATCGTATCTTTTTATAGCAATTTCTATTATTCCTTGTTAGTATTTCGGTAGAATAAGAGCTTTGAATATATTTTGACACCCATTTTGTTCGCACACATTGTTTATCAATTTTGGTTGCGAAATTATCTATAGCCTCTAAATTGCTGAATATATAAATAACCATTAAATTGGCAACATTTTTAGAAGACTAACACTTTTTAATCTCTTTTTTTTTAATCTTTTATCATGTGCAAATTTAATCAATTTAACCAGTCCTATCCAACCTTTTCTCCTGTGTGAAATACGTTACAAAATGAAGAGTTACCAATTTCAGGACATGATGAGTCAAAGCGTGATCTAGACACTCGTTTCTTGACGACATATTTTTGATGGTTTAGATTTTTAGAAATGTAATTTTATATCAGTTCTTTATTTTTCTTTTCTAGTACATTTTCAAAGCAATCGGCACAGGATGTCTGACAAAATTTGCCAGTCCTCTCTGGCTTACTAGCAGTGGGAACCCCAATCTACCAATCTCACCAGCAATGAAGGAATCAGGGTACAAATATCTTTCCCTATGACATTTCCATGTGGCATGGCCAAAGCTCCCACTGACTTGGAGACGAACTACAAGTATTTGAAGAAAATCTGAAAATCTCTTCCAGGCATGCCGGGCTAAAGGTGAGCGAGTGTAAGCCAGAGGTTGCCCCGATGCCAACCGATAGCATCTTTCTGTTATCTAAGTTAAAGGTGCTGGTCAGATCTCGATCTTTGCCATCGAATTTCAATTTCCCATAGAAGCACAAAGCTTCGCGTTTAGATATGACACCACTTCTACTAGGTATGTGTTTGATCTTACCAAGCACACACACACACAAAAAAAAAAAACAAGACCCTCAAGAAGAGATATGAAAATTGTTGCAAGGAACAAATCTACATCATCTAAATATCTCTCAATCTGCAGGAATTTTCCATAGAGCATTATCTATTGGGCGCTCTGGACTTCTTCAGGGTTCTTCGGTGATGATTTATATTGCATCATGGCATTCGGTCAACCATTATATTTATCCGTATATGACATTCATATATAGTATCGTTCTTCATTTATTTACTCATTCATTTACTATTATGATTTACTTATTCATTTACTTATTTATTCATTTATTTGCTTATAGAACAAATTCATAGACAGTAATTGAGGAAAAGGAATTTACTAGAGTTAATTCTCAGTGACACCGAAATACACAAAGAAATTTCGATGTATGATTTATTGCATTCTAGATGTCGAGTAAAATCTTCATCGCCGACTCAATTCTTTCTTTACGATGGGACACGCAGAGTTGAATACTATCAAATTTCTCTCATGTCACGACATGATAAGAACGGGACGATAACAGGAATGTCTGCTTGTTGCTGTCAATAATAAGGTGTGGCGGTGAATCCGGGTCATCGTTAGAGAGGGACCTGCCGACATCCGCTAACAGCACGCGTCTACCAGCGGACCGCATCTCCCTCGGAAGCAAGGTACTGGATGTAGTGTTGAAGTATACTCGAAGAGGAAACCAAGTGAAGTTTGTATTCTCGCCTTGAGTGAATATCAATATGTAACTTTCAGTTAACATTGTCTGCATGAAGTACAGATTGCGGATTTTAAAAGAATAGTTAGATACGCAGGTGGTAGGTATTAGGCCTTTACAGTGCACTTCTGTTATAACGAACACGGTTATAAGGAAACTCTAGTTACAACGAATTAAAAAGTCAGGTACCAAAATTATCACCTATATCTCTTATAACATTCTTCACTGTTTGATACTATTCACTATACCAAAATTTCTAAATAGCGAAAGAAAATTGCCGGTCCCGAGAACTTCGTTGTAATTTGAGTCGCCGGTATTTCTCATACTGAATTCATAGCAATATGTCTTTACATCTCGTGATAAGTCGCCGGTAAATACGGCAATTCCCCCCGTAATCTAAAACATCTTAACTTTGTCAAAGAGCAGGGCATGTTGGTTTGTATAGCAAATGAAATTATTTTTCGCACTTTAAGCAACAGTATACATGTACTTAACTTCGATCACTTCTGTTTCTTTTTTACTATACAATGTATGATTACTATAGGTCCTCAATTGTTGTACAGTCTTTTCATTTCACTAAGTTCTATTTACCTTATTCTCTGTTATCAAAAGAAGTGAAACATATCTTTTGTCGAAAAATTATATAAACCTTGAATTGAATTGAAATTGAATTTTGAAGTTAATTCGGTCTGTTTGGTTTGAAAAATCAAAAAGGTATAAGATATCAAAGTTTCCCAATTAATATATTGAATAATGATTTTGATCATAATTACAAATTCAAATAAGAAGGTTTGATGATGTCATGACATCATTTTCTCTTTCTTACGTTAGAAATCGTCTCTTCAATTTGATTTTGACATTAATTCAAGAAGGAAAAAACATTCTCTTCCTACACTGTAAAAACATCGGTGTTAGATTTAACGCCACTGGTGTTAAATCTAACACCGATCAATCTTCAATAAAGGACCACACCCACAGATGTTAAAAATGCACTGTGATGGTGTTGAAAAGTGTTCACCTGACACTTCGTGGTGTTAATTTGACACTGTACCCGGTGTTATTTTGACACTGTACTGGTGTTAATTCAAAAATGACACCACATGGTGTTGATTTGATATTTGCTGGTGTTAATATTAATGGTTTAACACCCGTCCAGCTTCAATAAGGGACCACACCAGCTGGTGTTACTTTGGTGTAAGTTTGTTTCACATTTTTTCAAAAATGTAGTATTTTAATGTAAAATTCTTGATCGTCTTGTTTAAATAAAAAATCAACAAGAAGTGCAGTTACTAAGAAACTCTTCAAAAACAGTTTAAAATTTGGAAATGACACCCGTAGGTGTTAATTTAACACCATAAATGAGCACCGAAAATTTAACACCAGCTCGGTGTTCACTATTTAATACCGAACTTTTTGCAGTGTACCCTACCTTCACCCTTTAACATCGATTCTAGACCTATTACAATTTCAGGAATGATGACTTTGAAATGGGTCAATAGGGGTTTGTAACAGCTACATTGTTAACAAAATACAAGGTTGTTTTTTATGCACGTACTTTTGGAGCATTATGATGTGTTGATAGCATAGCCTTTTCTTATTATATGATCGTATCACTGTTTTGCGAAAACAGGTGATACGTTGACTTCCATGATGTTGAAATCTTATAACCGTATCAGGGCGATTAACCCCCCCCCCCCCCCCCCCCCGCCCCAGGCAATGACCTCCCGGATATGTATACTGGTTAGTGATAAGGTTAGAGTAAAGATTAGGGTTAAGGTTAGGTTTAGGGTATAGAGTATTGGTTTGAGTTAGAATTAGGTTCAGGATTGGGATGAGGGTTAAGGGCTTTTTACACTTGCAAATTTTTGCTTAGTCCCGTACCAACGGTGGGGCTAGGGGGGGCCTTAGCCCCACCGTTGGTACCGGACTTTCCTTAGCCCACTTTCTGTTTACACTTGTTTTTGCGAAAGTGGGCTAGCCCCATCGATAATCCCGTACTATCTGGCCCTGCAAAATAGCAGGGTTAGCAGCGCAATTGCGGTGCTAACCCCGCAACTGCGGTGCCAAACAAGCGAGTGTAAACAGAACGAAAAAATAATCCGGGGCTAAGCGACGGAGACGAAGTCCGACCCCCCATTGACCAATCAGAAACGAGGTAATCAAGTGCTGCCGATGCGTGCGCGTACTTGTACAGTGCACAACATAATCATGAATATTCATGTGTTTGGAAAGTACGGGGCTAAGAAATACGAGTGGAAAAAGGTCAGTTTTCTCCTTAGCCCAGGACAAGAGCTTAGTACGGGATTTATTGGCGAGGGTAAAAAGCTGAAAAAATTGGTACGGGACTAACGATAGTCCTGGGTCAGAGAAAGTACGGGGTTAAGAGACACAAGTGTAAAAAGGGCTTTAGAGTCAGGGGAGGGGTCCGGGGTATTTGCCCAGGGGGTAACTGCCCTATACCCCTTATAACACGTAAACGTGATGAAATGTTTGATTGCGTTAATTAAAGTTGATATAACATCGGGTAATTTTTTCCCCTTTAAGTTAGAATGTAAGATTTTACTTTTCCCTAGCCACAAGCCATAGTTCTCACAGAAGTCTTATGTGAACAGAGAACTTTAAAAAAAAAAAGTAAGATAAGCATTCCCACCTGTAAAACACATGTGGCAGTTTGCTCATGTTCTAAACATTCAGAACTTTCCCGATGCCCTTTGACATCACGGCCCATGCAGTAGTTTGATTATACTTAAAGGAACTTTGTATTGATTCATAATACACTGATCATTACTTTAGTGGCCAAAAGAATACCTACACACTTGTCATTATGATAACGTTTCTTCTGTTTTATTTTTCAGATTGCTTGGATGCGTACGCCCACTAAAAAAAGAAGGAAAGAAAGAAAGAAAGAAAACTCCAAGCCAAGATTCAGCCGGTAACATTATCTATCAGTCATTGCTGAAATATTACTTATGATTATGCTTAACAAAAGACATTGGAGTGTATACCTTCCCCTATACCGAGCATAACTTACATGTTTCCCTGCATTTTTTTAAAAAAAAAATCATATTGGCAGAATCTTTGTTTGGAGGTTTTTTTTTTGTGAGCGTCTGTTTTGTTCTTTTTTGTGTGTGTGGGCGTATCCAAGTAAACTAAAGAAAAATAATGGGAATACCAATATAAAATATATGGCACGCATTTAGATATTCATTTTGACCATAATATATAAGTGATGTTGAGGGTATCAGGAATCAACACAAGTCGACATTCATTGCATTACGTAGTCCCTTTAAAGTTGTCAGATGTTAAACCTTCGAGATATTAGATGGCGTATCCCAGTTATTACGCCAGACTCCCCGTCGTGTATAGCTACTGTCAGACTGATTCTGGTGAAGATCGCTATTACGAGTCCAATTACTGGGACTCAGATCTGTTCATTCATAGCTGGTGGCCGTTAGGTGAGAGTTCTAAGGGACTTGCAACAAAATATAACTTGAGTTTTGAGGTATGGCGATATTTTGCAGGTTTAACTATTGAAAGAATATTACAATTAGCCATTAAATAAAGCGATACAAACCGCATGATGTTGCCGTTTATTTGAATAGCATGAAATTCCAAACTGGGTGACGACAAATCGTCTTGACGTCATCTTAAGGTCACAGCTAACGGTGCCTTTCTCTAGCTCTCAAAAATTTCTCTCAGCTTTGTCGACGTCACGGAATCTCAGAACTGAATATTTAGCATCACATGATTCGACCCATATCACCTCATATAATGTTTAGGTCAGGCGTTGTGTCTAATCACAAAGTCGCATGATGAAGAAAACCACGTGACATCGTATAAGATATTTTACTGCCGTTCACACACACACACACACACACACACACACACACACACATACACACACACACACACACACACACACACATACACAAACACTCATAAACACACACAAAATATACATGAACACCACAACATCTCAGTCGCATACAAAATTATTATATACATAAACATCACTACAGCTCAGTCAAAATCGGCAGCGATTTTTATCAAGCATTCATGACTTTAAACACGTCTAAATCGATGAAATCGGAAGATTAGCAGATTTTTTTTTCTCCCTATGTGTTATGTTGATTAAAGTTGAGATCCAACGTGATTACGTGCTCATCCGAAAGTAATGACAAAATACTCTCACGTTCGCTCTCGTGCCAGTTGGCTTGGTGCGTTGAGGAACGTGAGAACATGCACATCTCACTGAGGGGTATAGGCAGCGTTGCTGGTACAAGTTGGTTTTTTTTTCCCCAAATTTTTTCAATCGCTGTCGAAACTGAATGACAAAATTTGCTTGAATGACTCAACTCCAAATGTTATGCAAGCCATATCAATTTTTCTATTCGACCTCCCCCCCCCCCCACCCGCCATAAAAAAGGCGCGTTTTACCTCTGTCTTCGCAGGAGACAGCACAACATTTCCGTCTCTCTAGGCAATATAACTCAATCCATCAAAGGTATATAGGATACAACCCAATTGTGATAAATTCCCAATTGTCTGACTGCATTTATGAACAAGATATAACGCGGTTTTAAAGTGCGCCATCGGGGCATCTCCGCCCATCTCACTCCCTCTCCCTCCCTCTCTCCTCTTTCCCTCTCTATATATCTATTTATCTATTTCTTTCTCTCTCCTCCCCTTTCTACTCTCCGTTTTCTCCCTCTCTGTTTCTTCCTGGCTGTCTGTTTCTTCTCTCTATTTGTTGATCTTTGCTAAATCATCCGTGCAGTACCGTGTGACATCTAAGACAGCCAATATGTTCATCTATATCAAGAATGTATTGACGAACGACAACAAATCGACCTCGGCAGCGTATATGCACTTTGTTTCATTCAACAGAGGACATTGACCGACATGGGAAATAAATGTATCTAAACTCTCCTTTCGTTTCTCTCGCTTCCCTCTCTACCTCGACACGTCATTCCGAATCCCTAAACCAAACAAACCGAGAAAAAATAACAACAACTGCCACTTTTGCAGCTGCATCTTTACAGACGTTTTTCTCAAAATGTACCCACGTTTGAAAAAAAAAATCAATACTGAGCTGTCTTGTCATACATTGTATAAACAAGTGTCTCGGATGTTGTGTAGGATTTTTTACGAATTGAAAAAATATGGTTATCTGTGCCTCAAAGAATGTGAACATTATATTCTGTGATTGACTTGATTTATACTACCTACTTTTTTCCTAGACAGTTACGAATAATTAACCAAAATGATTATGATAAACGATGAACTAGCATGGTAATTAATGCTTCTCCATAGATGTCTAAATAGGCCTATTGACAGCATGTTATTCTCATGTTATTCTAATTCTATTTTGTATTTCTCAGTCTAATAATATTGAAAGTAGATATAATCCCAGTCAGAAGAATCTGACAAGCTTTGAGATCACAGATATTGAAAGTTGACACACCATCTATTCACGTTATCATCATAATAACTACAACTATGCGTCTACTCTTTCTTACGCAAAACAACTATGACGCTCGGGTCGAACTTGTTACAAAGGTCTTGGTGATATTCGTTATTCCGAAGGCTCGTTATTCCGAAAGTTCGTTACTCCGAAACACACAGATTTCCTATACAAAGAAGACCGTTAATTCAAAAAATGAAAAGGGGATCGTTAATTCGAACATTGTGGCGTTATTCCATAGGTTCCTTAATCCGAAAATTTAAGAGTGTTTGTTATTCCGAAGGTTCGTTAATCCAAAAATGAAAAAGGGTTCGTTAATCCGAAAATGAAATAAGGTTCGTTAATCTGAAGGTTCATTAATCCGAAAATAAAATAAGGTTCGTAATCATTCCGAGGGTTTGTTCATCCGAAAATGAAACAAGGTTCTTTAATAGGAAAACGAAGTACGGTTCGTTCATCCCAAAAATTGAAATAAGGCTCGTTACTTAAAAATTTGATAATCTATAATGGCGATAAACAGTTCATCTTGGTGATAATGTTGAAGAGGGGAAGGGTGGCATACAGGTAAGGAGGAGAAATGTTTTTTTTTTTATATCAACAACACAATTATCAATCATGATTGTATTTCAGGTCGTCAGTAAGTCTATTGTGTGTATTTGTTTTTGTTTATATACATATTAGTGTGGGTGTTTGCGTGTGTTCGATCAATTTTCGTTGAGTAATATCCTACCATTTTTTCTCTTTTTTTAACTGCAACATCGTATTTACCACTACATGAAGTTTATTTCGTTTTCAGATTAACGAACCATCGAAATAACGACCCTTTTTTCATTTTCGGATAAACTAACGTTTGGAACAACTATCCTTATTTCATTTTCGGATCAACGGACCTTCGGAATAACGAACCTTATTTCATTTTCGGAATTACGAACCTTCGGAATAACGATCCTTCGGAATAACGAACCTTCGGAATAAAGAATTGTAATCGAAGGGTCTTTAGACTAAAGCCATGGATCTTAACGTGAATGTCCATATTGAAAGTATATAGCTCATAATTGCATCAGTAACATAATATTCACCTCTGTACTTGCACGCCTGATAAGTATAAACACATATCTTTTAATCGGGTAAAAATATATGAGATACATATTATGGTACATCCGAAGCTGCCTTGTCATAGAAATGCTGCTCACTACAGAAATACTAATATTTTGTGAATATACTTCCCATTCTGCGTTGAGCGAATCTACGCACACGATACTGGAGTTACCAGTTAATTTCAGGTTTTGTGGTATTGTGGTATAATGGGGAATATTACTAGTAATAGCAATTGCTTCCACGAGGACCTGGATAATGCAAAAATTGACGCAGTGACTATACGAACTTCGTTTTCTTCTCATCTTGCTCTGTAATATATTCTTGTCGAGAGTTCGCAGATAATCTTTGCTGAGTGAAGTCACAAGGCAAATTGTAATCAAGGTACTCTTCAGAGTTAAAAGTAGGAGTCCATTGATACAACGTATTACGTATACGCTCTTTTGTTCCACCTGTATATTTATCAATATACATATTACGTATCTGATTTAGATATATAGACAGCGGTATATAAATATCTGTATGTAAATAAGTGATTATATAGGTATACATACACAATTCATGCAGAGATAGAGATAGATGAAAACTGAGATAACGGGACTTCTGCGAGAGAGACAGAGAAAAGGTAAAAGAGAGAGCCGGAGAGATAGAATATTAGAGGGAGGGAGAGAGGGGGAATGTAATCAAATGGGATACTAAGTACAGTACTCGGATTTGTCTCTGGCCAAGCACGAATAGGCCTGTGTTTAACAACAACAACAACAACAACAACAACAAATCGATCAGGCTGTGCTATAGCTTGTCCATTGCCACGTGCACCATTAGTCTTAACATTGTCCGCTAAATGACACAATCCCACGGTCGCATTCATTATTGGTAGCACGAAATTAAAGCCGCGCGGACGACGAGCTCAAGGTGTTACCCGCTAAGCCACCCCAGAGTCATCAGGATGAGCTCGGCATCGGGCGATATAGGAAGTAGAAATAAATCCTTTTATACCGATTCGCCTTGACATCAACATGGCAATAACGTTCTCTCCGTCATACCATCAAACGCAGCCACACGCGGTACTATCTACTATCATCAGGCGTGTTGTTACACCAGGGACGTGGTAGAGTGACCTCCCTTCCACCTCACTGGTTGGACAAACCCTGCACAAGTCAAACTTTAAAAACGCTTAAACGCCTCAGTCTTCGAAATTCAAACAGTTAAAAACGAAATCCCCATAAACGTTGTATACTTTGCTTTCGTTTAACTATTCACCATTACCGATAAGGGGGTGGGGGTGGGGTGGGGTTCAACATTCGTGACTTGGTCCGTGGCAGAGACCAAGTGAAAGCTGAGATGTTGTATTCTGTAGTTATGAAAATATTATCGATTTATACGACATTCCTTTTCAAATTGAAATTCCTCTTTCAATTCGTTTGGTTGTCTGGTATGGCGTTTGGGCGACTACTGTTGAGACTTCCTGAATGCTACATAGTATAGTATAATAGTCTCCAGTATCTTTAAAGAGAGAGGCAGGCCTACGCATGTGATGATATAATGTGGATCTACTAGGGTTGTTGGTTGTGGGGTTTTTTTTTCAACGGTATATTGTCAAGTAATAATTTTGACAATATTTGACATATGACGATATAAACGAATCGTCTTTACACTTAATCCTGATCATGATGAATATTCTTTGTGCAAGTCCGAAGGTATGAACTTGAAGTACGAAATAATGGTGATGAAGTTTCAATTTCCTTGGCAATTTTATAATTTTTCACTCTTGCATCCGACTGTAATATCAGATAGGCCTTGAATAGTACAAGACGCTCATAAAATTTTTTTTAATCATTTCATAAAAAAAGGAAAAAATAAACAAAGAACACCATTGAAAAAAGTCTTAATACTCCCTATTTGAGTTAGAATTGCAATGAAGTATTTGAAGTGCCTGTGCCTGTCGAATATCAATGATCTTGATGCCTAATCGAGAAATAATTTCATTAAATGACATGAATATACTATCTATTTTGTTTCTCTTCAAAGTGAAATGACGCTCCATATTCAAGGTGACTTCAATGAATAAATTAAAAAGCAAAATGGGAGAAATTTGATTAAACCTCGTGACTTGGGAGTCGTCATTGTTCAGTTAACGACGAGGAAGTACCACTAATCTTTAGTGGTATCTAAAGACGATTTTTTTTTCTTGATTTCATAAAAAAGGAGATTATTTAAAGTATGCAGTGGGAAACTTGAGAGGTATAATTGCCTCATCAATCCAGCTCATCCCCATCGTGTGTTTAGGGCTAACGTTATTCAATTTAAAATTCCAGATTTGATATTTATAATAATATGTTCATATTTCATGTTCAATAACTTCTACTTGTTTATATCGACTTGAACGTCATTGTCATGCGTTTTATATCAGTCTTGCTGAAAGCAAAAGTGAAACGAGGCTATTGCCTATAAGAGGAAAATGCCCAACACAGGCTCCGCCTTGAAAAGAATAAAAATAAATGAAAATAACAAAACTGTTGCGGACAGGTTTTGATTTTTTTTTCTCTGTTTGGTTGCGAGACCAAAGAATAACTTGAGACAACACTTGCCAACTGTAAAATTTGGCGACGGTATGTTGGTTGGTACTGATTAAGAAGAAGAGGAGAGAGAGAGAGAGAGAGATGTTGAATGAAAGCAATCATTCATGAAGAGGTTATCTTGAACAGAATATTTCATATTCAAGGAATGTGAACTTGTGAAAATGTACAACGTAGGGGATGAGGCACTGTATTTGCCCCCACCCCCTTGTTTCCTGAGTATACGGCCTTGGTTATTAAGTAATGTGAGGCTAGCTAAAATACACAGTGTTGACTGACTTGATTTGTTGATTGACAATCTTTGATTTGTTAGGCGTAGTAAATTATGATATGCAGAAGAAGAAAGTTATTTACTGGCAGAACTCTTACGCCATACTAGACCAATGTATTTATTACCTTTGGATATGAATTTATGTGTATCGAGGGGTATTATGTTGTCGTCAAGCTGTTTCACATGCTGCCCGCCAGTGAATTATTTTTGCAAATACTTTGCCTCTTGAGCTGTTACGTGATCATTGTGAGATATTCAAAGTACATTACCACTTACCTTCACCACATGAGATGATGTATCCTAAGTCCTTTCGTGGCCGGAGAAAGTGACCAAATTTTAAAGAAAATGCGATACTGATTTCTTTCCTTTGCCCTGGAACAATATTAAATCCAGCGGAAAGAAGAATGCCTCGGCAAAATGTCCTGGGTTCACACTGTATTCCGACAAGATCCTATCGAAGCCGATCGTTGGTGAGCCGCGTTCCTCATCAGACCCAGGCAAGTCGATCTGGTATCTGCCAATATGTCTTCAGGATTCCGAAAGTCGAACACTTTCCGTACTTGCAGGTCCTTTCTGACCATGCCACTCACCCACTGCGAGCAGACGATGCGAAGATACGACCTCTAGCGAATTTGCCACCAACCGCGAAGCGACCAGGAACAGCCCCTGTACGCGCGTTGGAATTTATAGACGATGAGCGAACCGGCAGCGAGCAGACGATACCATCTTATGGATTTCGCGGGGAAAGTGAAATTTTTGCTTTACCCTGCAATCATTCGTGCCGTGTTCCGTGCGCCGCGGAGCAATTCTCTCATCACAAGTCAAGTGCAGTCCCATGCCCTTGACGCTCCACTGCTCGACCTAATGCGGGCGCTTTTGTCATCGCTCAAGCACTCGAAGAGGCAAAGGAACTTGGTGTATATAATATACGTTATAAAGGAAGCAGAGGTTAGGTAAGGGAAATACAGGCTTATATGTACATATGTATTTGCATATTCATGGTGCATTCTGTGGAAAACGGGTATTTTCTGTTTTATTTCAGCTTCAGACTTGTGGAAAGAATCGTAAAGAGGAATGTCTCCGTCCTTTGAATGAGTACATTCTTTTGATTATCTTACGATTAACCTATGATTAGCTAGGTCTTGGGGAATTCTTGATCCAATAATGATATGATATGATATGATATGATATGATATGATATGATATGATATGATATGATATGATATGATATGATATGATATGATATGATATGATATGACATGCTATGATATGATATCATATCATACCATAAAATATAATGTAATATAATATGATATGAAATACTAATCAGTTTGTAAATGATAATGATATAAATCATATTTGGTAAGTATGCGTTGTGCAAAGTGTGCGTTTTCCCCATACATAATAATTTTCATCTTTTTTGACGACCAGTTGACATTTACTTTTTCTGAAGGGGGCTTTATACTTTTCATGGGAAAAGTACAAAATATGAGTAAAGTCTGATATCTGTCTTCATTTTATTTCCAAGCCATTCAGTTTATCATTATACCTATTCCCATCTCCGCTCTGATTGCTCTCTTCTATTTTCTCCGGTATTTCTGTAACTTTTTCCTCTTAAAATTTTCGCTTTTGCTGGTTTTACTGAGAAATAGGTTCGACGTACACTGATTGCCAAATCCTTGTAGACAGAACACTCCTTGCGTCCTCATGCAGAATGCTTTTTTTTTTTCCCCTTTCTTCTTCTCTGTTTTCTCCCTTACGTCTAGTTCCTTCTGTCTCTTCGGGCCGATTCGACACAGTATTAGCGTAATGGACGCTGTCCACATAATCTGCTGGCGAAAGACAAGTTGTGGAAATGGATACCATTCTTTTCTCGGACAATGAAATGGAGCGCCGAGAGAGGGCTTAGCGTTAAAGGCGCACAGACGCTGTTGACTGTAAACATCTTCATCAATCAAGTGAAATGTCACGACAATTGCTTTTTAAGTAGCACGGATATCTATGAACTTTTCATATTTTCCCATGTATTCTAAAATGTAAAACCCTACTCGAATTATTTATCAAATGAGGTGTATGTTAAAAAAAAATTATACTCAGCTCTCGCTTTTTTTTTGTCGATTACCCACGAATAAGCCCCGTAGGTGAAACAAGAAGTCTATTAGATTAAACTCCTCCATGAAATAGTATCAACATTAATAGTGGTGAAAATTGTACTGGGCTGCTTATACTTCTATACTACTAGGACTCTGTTTAATTTACTATAATATACTCTTCTCTTAGCGGTGCTGATATTGCTAAGATGGCCATGAAGGGGCGATCATTGTACAAGCGATTATCATACTCATTATTCAAGAAAATGCCGATCAGTTGTACTTGTCGATTCAGAGTTATTCGTAGTTAGGTATTCGTGGTCAAGTTATGTAACTTCTGTATCACTCATTTCACATTGCGCTATATGAAATGAATTTTGCAGTGTTTATCCCTGCATTAGCTAACCATACTATTATCATATCATTATCATAATTATCTCCCTCTTCTGAGGATGAGACGGGAAAGTTGGCCGCAAACTTTCCGGGAGGACATTGGAGGATAGAGTGATAGTCCTGAGAGAATGCAAGGCATAAATATTCAATACTTCAGTCGTACCAGAACTTACAGCCTTCATTGACCTCACTTCTTACCCATCGTTCAAGAGGTTTGAATCTTCACCCACCTTGGAAACTACGTACTGTATATACCCCACAACCTTGTCTCAATCAATATTGGATATCGAACTACGAAAAGAAGAAGAAAAACAACAACAACAACAACAACAACAAGAACATATTGACAGTCTCTCCCCATTGTTACTTGCCTACTCTCGACAATGTACAGAAAACACTTAATTAAGGTCGAATGAGCGTAATTCTGCAAAAGAATCTTGAAAATATTCAGCTCTTTAACAGTATTTTTTCCGCAATTATTGTTCATTGTTGTTGTTTGTGCATGCTGGAAAAAGTTAATTACCTGTTCGGCTGGGGATGATTATTGTCAAGTTGGGCTTAACTTTAATTATGAGTTTGCAAGGAGGTGAAATATGTAGCCATTAATTCCCAATAACAATAACAGCCACACAAAACAAAACAAAACAGAAAAGCAGCTCCTATTCCCTATCAGGGACTAATCATGGCCACCAGTCCTATTCATTAGCCATGAATGAAATGATATTGTCATTCATAACGCGTACTTCACATGTTGTAGGTCTCCGATTGAGACACGCGCACATAGACGCACACTCCTGCCATCATTGATTGTTGACGGAAATTAGTGTCAGCTGAAGAGGCCTAGCAGGTTTTTTCTCCCCTCCGAAGTTGTCTGATGTTATCATTGGAAGACCTGCTGAGGCTTATGGTCGAGGTCTGAAGAGGAGGTTTAGATGTCAAGGTTAATCCGCCTTGGAAAGTGGATATGTCTGACTAGTAAAGTGATGCCAGACATCGCCAAACAGTCAGAAGGACGGACAGGCAGAGGTTCGCCTCTAGTGAGCCATCGCAGATAGGACTTGGGTACTAGCAAGATTTCGATGATGAGGTTTCATCCTCACTGATGGACGGATGGATGTACGGTCGTTTGACGGTAACGAAGCAACTCCGAATCCAGATACAAGATTGTGCACGCAAGATACTGTGATCTTGTCATCTTGCTGGTTATGACTTCACTGATTTCTTCTTTTTTTCTACAAGTTTATCTTCTTCTTTTTTAGACCCAACACGTCACAGTACAAAAGAGGTGCAGACAAGTGCGTCTATGTCACAATACAGAACAAGTGTCACTGTACGCTGCACAATCCAACATACCACAGTATACTTGATCGCTCTTCAGCAGTATCTTATGCACAGTATCTGTCTTAGAGGAGAAGGATGTTGGTGATGGAGGGTCATGAGCTAGGGTGACCATGATATTTATGGTTGGGATGATGACAACACGCATGGCATCACATCTGTAATTACAAAGGACCATGCTTACAACTATCTAAAAGCCGTGTGAAAAAAACTTGGAAAAAATCAAAACACCAGAATCTAAAAAATCAATATAAAGTTTAGGAATGCTTTCCTTCTATACAATTTAGAGGGAATTACTGTGTTTTTGGTAAGTTTCATTGAATACGAGTAGAGATATCATGCATGTTTTTTAAACGAAGTTTAAGAACCGACGTAAGTTGATTATCATTTAGATCATGTTGATGAAGCCTGTGTGTTACAACTGATTTTCATTACTATCAGAGTCCCGCATCAGACGCCGTTTTGTTTAATGAGCTACTTCAGCGTGCTCCATTATCGCCATCGTCAATTCAGAGAAAAATCTTATTACAATGATTTCGTATATCGCCAAAAGGTGGTAAATCATACCTGCTATTATACTTATGTCGTCAGACTAAAACGAAATATTCATTTATCATCAACCCTGAAGGATGATAGAAAGAAGCGAGGACACTTCTAAATCTTCTAATACGTTTATCACAGATTAAACTACATACGGCTTGATACTCGTCTACCTCCTCTACCACGCTCTCTACCTCCCATCTCTGTCTGTTTCTCCTACCATCTAACTATCCATCTATCTTTCTATCTTTCTATTTATTTATCTAACTATCCATCTATGTATCTACCTATCCATCTATCTATTATCAATCTATCTATACATCCGTCAATCCATCTATTGAAATATTTATCCATCTCTCTATCCATCTATATATCTATCAACCTAGTATATATCCATCTATCTATCTATCTATCATTTATCTATTCATTTATCTATCTATCTATCATTCTATCTATTCTTATATCTATCTATCTATCATTTATTTTCTACCTATCTATCGATCTATCTCATTTCATTTTCTGCAGCATTCTCCTTATATTCCAGTAGTCAAGACGTACTGACTTCTGCACGCAGAGCTTTCCAGACTGTGTTATATCATGAATCATCCCACGCCCGGGTCGATGGTGCCGTCTTTGATACCCGGTGCCTGAAATCGAAGAGTTCAAATTAAGTTTGCTCCGCTCTGAGATTGGGTTTGTAAAGATCGCAGCTCAGCGCCTGTAGCCCCCAAACCTAGCATGATACGCGGAGGTTGATCTGTTTCACGATAGTTCAGCATCGCGGTGAACACTGTCATTTCTATCTTACCTTGTTTTACCGCTCAAAATGTCAAAATGTCAGTTTCCAATAAATTTTGCCACAGCAATGGAGATTCACAAGAGAAATAGTGCTATACATACGTTTATCTTGACGACTTCGTTTAAGGGGGTCACTGAAATTTGATGGGAAATTTGTATATTACAACAAAACAAAGTCAAATTTCAGAATTGTAATGAAGTCACATATACGTTATTGTTGCCCATTATGCATTACTCTGTCATTATTTTGATTTTGTTTTTCTGTCATATACAGTCGCAGAACCAGTGTCATGTTTTGACTCATGGAGCAGAATACAAGGCATGGTAGTTGATGGTAGAATGGATTGGCAATCAGCGAACTTCGTCGTCTGAAAAACTGAATCTACCGTGAAGAAAACCGACCGGGCGGAAGATTGCGTGTCATTGGACTATGATAATTAAGATTTCACATACATTATCATAATGGTATTTTTTAACAAGATGCACAATGAATATACAAAACTGAGTTAAAGAGTGATGAAGAAATTATATGTGATTGTCTCAGTTGTTGCACAAAATAAGACATGAGCAACTTCTTGTTAAAAAGATGCTTGAAATCGAATGCTAGCAGCAAGATGTATTTCTTTCCTTAAAATTGATTCATTGAAATTTCGATCGAGAATAATGCATACTCTCTACGCTTGCGAGACGCCTCTATAGTGAGGCCTTGTTCGGTTTTGATTATGATGCATGATGGACTCACAAAAAAAGCACCGCGTTACCTCTCTGTACTACCCCCTCCCCCTCTCCCCCCCCCCCCCTTTAATGACACATTCAATGCGAATTCTTTGCTTACAGTCAGTGACCTTTCTGGGATGAATCTCACAAAACCTTGTACAATCTCATTAGGTAATGCCTAACCTTCCCGTAATCTATCCAGATCTGCATAAGTTAAGGCTAAATTCACGTCTTCTTCTCCTTCTTACTTCTCTCCTTCTTTTTCTTGAAAGTGCTGAAAGCGTATATAAACTTTTTTTTTTCAAATATGACTGACAAGGTAATCTGATTGGAATGATTCATTTTGACATTTCATAGGATTTTTTGTGATTTTGATTGTCTAAAACACAAAGAAGGTGAGCAGTGTGTAAAGAAGTGTTGATGGTTATGTACAACAATATTCTCCGATTTGACATATTTCAAATTTGAATTTGAATTTTAATTTGAATTTGAATATTTTCCTTTAGATGACTTAAAAGTATGATATGAGGAGACACTGAATATGACAACCACCGACCATCTCACATTACGCTGTAGTCATATGATATCATAGCACTGTGAGTAAAGTAAGGGTGATACTTTCTTTACGTTTGCAAGCTTGCTCTGATGTGAAATTGACGGTTCTTCGCTTTGAGATTCCAATAAGCAAACGGTGTAGATGAATTACAGCTTAACCGTCATAACTTTCTTGGTTATGTGCGCATTTACTCAAACACCCTCTGTAAGTTCGTTGTTTCTATTTTCGCATGTTGTTATTTCAGAGTGAAATGTCACGGGGAGCATGCTCCAATGTTCAACAAACCTTATATGCAATAGAATGTGACAAATATTTGGAAAAGTTCCCACAAAAGTTTCATCACATACCCAAATCAAATAGCACTGGCTGACTGGCTCTTCATGTGTTAAAGTCGAAACGCGTTCCGATATACCGCGCCCTTTCATTAAACTCGCTGGCCAATATCGTTTCATCAACGACACATGAAGAGGAATCTTCTGGTGATTGTGTTATTGGCCAGACGTTATATTCAGAGGGATATAAGCCATTGGCGGCTCTTATGCCTTTCCTTCACCGATGGGTCCTCTTACTAAACTTGAACGTCTATAGCTTCAATCTACGATCAAAATGAAAATGTCAGCGTACTATACACGGCGGAAGGACGTCAGACTGCCTTAAGGTGCTCTTTTGAATTTTGAATTCTTTTGAATATTTCAAGGTAGGGAGAAGCAGATGTTAAAAGAAAACAACAACACCGATTTGCAAATTATCCGATAGATCCTACAATTTGATTGGCTCCCTGAAAAAAAGAGAGAATTTTCAAAAAATAGTTATCAATGCCACGTTATTCTATCTATGATCACAATGTTTATCTTATGTAATACATAATGAGATTTTGCTTATACAAAAGATGACGGAAATATATTTTCTGCAGTAGTGTGATATATCATTTCACACTATGCAACTGCTCCATTGACATTAGGTCTGACACAACTCTTCTCCTGCCAATTAACTTTTTCCGAAGAATATTTTGGCGAGAATAAGAAAGAATGGAAAAGAAGCAGCGCTGCAGCATCAAAGGTGAAAAGCGCCATCAAACCGTCGCTCGTGAGGTGAGAGTTTAATGCACTTTTGACGAGTTTTT